>NC_135720.1:137757671-138087222 GCF_964656455.1 Halichoerus grypus | reverse complement strand
TTTAAAATGACCATTTTTGAGTCACAGCCATTCGACAGTGCCTTATTTCAAATAAAAATCTCATTCCAGCTTCCCTTCATTGCAAGATTCTCAGCCTGGCTGGAGCTAAAATTTTCCTTTCCTGAGTTTGGTTGGAATTTCCATGAAGGTCAGGGTTGATCCCTGCAACAGAGGGTTAGACAGGTCAGCGATTTGGCAGGAGAATAAAGGGCTCTGGAGGGACCCAAAAGCAAGATCACAGAGAGTATTCAAGTACAGTCTACTCCCCAAAATGTAAAACAGCTTAGCCTACCATGCACATACATGATGCAGATTAACGGAAGTACTTAGAAACCGAGGAAAGGAGGAAAATTGTTTTCTTTCGCTGCCTTTTCCCCCCAAAGATCTTCGAGCTTACACAGACACACCCGACTTATCTGGCTCGTTCCCGAAGCTCCACACTCTCGGGCCGCTGTACAAGTAGCTAGGAGCAGCCGAAGGTAGCAAAGGTCTGGGTTTCTGAAAGGGACCTTGCTTGGCTTCAGCCTCAAAGATTTTTACGTGTACCAACTCATTTTGTCCAGGTGGACGACAGTCACGTGTACGGGGCAAATAGTCCCGTGAAATAAAAGTCTCTGAGAGTGTTTGCGTTTTGAGGGGAAGAGAGAGAGAGAGAGAGAGAGAGAGAGAGACAGAGAATCATTCCAGATGTTGCTAGATAGTGCTGAGCTGTTTCCATAAAAAGCTGCAGGAACGGCATGAGCTCACATGGAAATAATGATTTAACTAGTTGGGAGTGGTTCCTGGAGCTTGCCCCCAATTCTGCCCAGATCTAATGCACCCTGGGTCACTGCAGAGACTGTCCTCAGGTACTGGGCTGGTAGGACTCGTTCAGCAGGACGCTGGTAGAAATGACCTCTGGTAGAAAGAGACATGGCATTTATCACTGCCAGCCCAGGCTGGGGTAAAGATGCCTCCGAGGACCAAGAAGAGAACTCTTAGGGCTCTAGGGTCACAAGAAAGGCTCAGATGTCACCAAAGAGATATAACCAGGGAGCCCAGTTTCAGAGGACTTGGAATCAAGTACATCTGTAAGCAAAGAAAGGCATCTTCTTTCCATAACCATTGGGTGAAATTGGCCACTGTTCAGTTATATATATATTTTTTATTCATTCTCTGTAATAAACAATCCTGGTGACATGAATTGATTTTACATGATTTCAGTGCTAATGAAATGTCGAGATTGTCAGCTCGAATTAAAATCTTTTTATTTCAGGGTGAATAAATATGAAACTGTTCTTTGAAATTAAGCTTTGAGCTAGTCTAGAGATCCTAAGGAAATTATGTGACACCCCTCCCCCACCAAATCCTAGTACTGTATGATGACATAAAACACTGTAAAAATACTCTCAGATGTGCCCCTGCCTTAACCACATGATTGCTAAGAGCTGGCTCTTCACTTCCCACAGGGCCTGTCCAAACATCCATCACTGAAAACCCTGCAGAATTCAGCCTTAAAGAGATGGCGTTCCGTAAGAGGGACTTCTCTCCGTCTTGGCCACTGTGGGCATGAAATTCTTGACTTAATACTTTAGGGAGGCTCTCTCCGATCTATCCTGCTAATTGGGGTAAGAAGGGTAAGAAGAGAACCGTCTGGACCACAATCCTCAGTCAGCTGCTACTTGGAAGGGGGCAAGGCTGGCTCCCAGTGGTGGGGTGTGAAGTGGGGGGAATCTACAGATGAGAGGAGGGGGTCGCCTCAGGGTACAAGAAACCATCTGAAAAGCCAAAGGGTGGGAAAGTGGGTAGAAGGAAGAGAAAAAACGAAAAAAAATGGTTAAGAATAGAAAACCACACAAAAGACTTAGTGGGTGTGGAAGGCGAGAATCTGGAGTGTTTCTTGAAGCCTTTGGTATGCAAGGGAATTGGAGAGACATGTGGTGAGGCCACTGAGGACAACGCATCAGTTCTGAGGACAAGAGCGATACACGGTGGGGCCTTCAACTCTAGTCCCTCTGAGGACAACAGCAGGTTTGTTGAGAACATTGGATACAATGACTGTCTAATGAGAATTAGATTCAGCTTATGACTGTCCTGTAAAATACAGGATAGATATTGCGTGGGACAATTATTCATGGTGTATCTGAAACTCAACTTTAGTTAGGCATCCTGTATTTTTATTTGCTAAATCTGGTGACCTGGATTCAGTGCACAATGCATACTGTGATTACTTGTGCAAAACAAACTACGAAGTTTATGCAGTGGGCTTCGGGCACGCCTCCAATTCTTTTTCCTCCAAGGAACTAGGGGGTGGGGAGGGGATAACCTTTACCCTAATGTGGCTTCGGAAACGGTCTCTCTGGATCTCAGGTCTTCGTGCCACTGTATAACCACATGTGGTTTGTGGACCACAAGTCACAGCAACTGGGCTCTGGTGACCCCTTATTGCCCCCAGGCCCTTATTACTAAGTCTTCAACTCCCTTATGCATTTATTTACATTTACTCTAAGTATGGTTGTTCAGTACTGAGTCTATAACTTCTACAGAAGGCTTTGTTTCCCTCCAAAATATGCTTTAAGAGGCTTAATAACCTGTATTCCTCATTAACTTAAGGGGAAAAGCTGCACAAAATTGCATAGCATCCTTTTTCTATGCCATAATCATTCTCTACATGGTGTAGCTTCCCAATTGCTATACATTTTTTCCTGTTTTTTTTTTTTTCCTTTCTCTTTCTCTCATATGTAGGAGCTTGCCCACACCTTCCAGAGGTATTCAGGGTGCTGTGGAATTTTGTTTCCATTTTCCCTCTCCTCGGCTCACAATCTTACCCTCTGCCATGATGTCAACTCACAGCTCCACGGGGATGATCAAAACCCCTCTCCAGCTGTGATCTCTTTCCCAAGTTCCAGGCCTACACATACTCCATTGCCTGCCCCGCCTGGCACCAGGGTGCCTCATCAAAAGAGCCAGAAAAACATCTTGCACCCACAGTTTGCAGGCCATTCCTAAAAAGGCATGACAGAGATGAAGCACCCTATAATCACAGGAAGTGGTTTTATGTGGGGAAAGAAGAATGCTCTGCAGGTGGCCTTCTCCAGGGGCCCTTTGAAGGATAAAAGGCCATGGACTTGTGGAAGGGAGTTCCACTTTGTGGGGTAGATGCAGGGCAACAGCTCCATTTTCTGAAACAGAGGGGCCAAGGGAGAGTCTCTGTGGTTCCAGGAAAGAGAGAGAAGCTCCCCCAAGGCTTGATGGAGGACTGAGGGAGAGAGAGGGGGCCGTTCGGCAGAGGAGGGGAGAGGATGCATCCTCTGCACTGAACTGGGGCTGAGTCTCACTGAGAAGGAGCTTTTTGTCCCTTCTTTTCTATGGATGAGGACGGGTGAGTTTTCGTTTTGTTTTGTTCTTTCCACAAAGTCTTATGGAGGCTAACATTTCATGGGTGGTGACTGTAAGTCCGAGAGCACCCTCCTTCAGGATAAGAGTGGTGGCATTTAGCCAATAGTATGACAGGCAGGGACACCTGAGAAGAACGGTCACCTCCATGGGGTGAAGGCTCTGAAGAGGCAGATTTGGTCAGTGCCGTGGATTGTTCTCATGGCTTAACACTTCAAATTAGATTACTGGCTAGGTTAATTTTCTGTGGGATATCGGATTTGGTTTGCATTTCAAAATCAGAGTTCATTAAATTTGCCGTGAAGTTGATTATCTCCCACGAAGAAACCCCTCTTGAAGTTTCATTGCTGGGAAATGTCCGTGTGTTGACACCTCCTTAGTGCCAATGCTAAGAATGCAAATCTAGGAGCTTCCTCTTGATTTCATTGAGTTTTGCTAGGCAGCCTACACCCATATTTTATTTTATTTTAAAGATTTTTATTTATTTATTTGACAGAGAGAGACACAGCGAGAGAGGGAACACAAGCAGGGGGAGAGGGAGAGGGAGAAGCAGGCTCCCACTGAGCAGGGAGCCCGATGCGGGGCTCGATCCCAGGACCCTGGGATCATGACCTGAGCCGAAGGCAGATGCTTAACGACTGAGCCACCCAGGCGCCCCAACACCCATATTTTATTTTAAATCCTCGTTCCAGTTTCTTGAAAAATTAGCACCACTACCTTATGTAACTACAAAGGGGGGGAAGCCTTAGAAAACTGTTGTTAAATTGTATGGGTCCTTCACGTAAGGAACAAAGAACAATGTAATGAATAAAGCTGCTTTAAACAATATCCTGCCTAATGTAGCAAATATATGATTCAGTACCTCTTGAAGACAACTTATAAGTCTACTTGGGATCTGGGTTTTGTTTTTGTTTTTGTTTTAAATACCACCATACTTATGCTGGTTTTTATTTTTTATTTTTATTATTTTTATTTTTATTTTTATTTTTAAAGATTTTATTTATTTATTTGACAGAGAGAGAGAGAGATCACAAGTAGGCAGACAGGCAGGCAGAGGGAGAGGGAGAAGCAGGCTCCCTGCTGACTTATGCTGGTTTTTAAAGCTATATTGCAGATATAAGGGTGGTGCATCAGGTCATAGACTCTGAGCTTGGGAAAACCATCACTTGAAACCATCACATTGAAAAAATACTTAAGAAAGAAGAAATAATCCTATGAAACAACGAGTCAACTTTGCAGAACTGAAAATCTCTTCCAGTCAGCTCTGGCTTTGGGTGATATAGGTGACTCTCCTCTTTAAGGCAAGAGAGTAGGTTCAAAGGCAAATAAGAATTTCGAAGGAAGAGCCCACAACTTCCAAACTTTTTTTTTAACCTCTCACTTGCAAGAGACCAGGACTCCTGGAGGTTTTAACCAAAGCTGCTGAGATGTGGAAAGTTCTCCCTCTTTTTTTTATGGCCACCCTGGATGGCCTGTGCTTTGCATGATAGATGCAAAGTGGGGAAGGTATTCGTAAGGCCTAATAAGTTTATAAGCATTCTACCTGATTTCCAAATTCTGGAAGCCATACATTGTCCTTTCTGTTTCCTCAATAGTCAAATGAGGATTTTAGATAACACACAGGAGTCCCACAGTAGAGGCTAGGTATTTCTTGCCCCATATAGAAAATTTACCTCATACAGAAGTACATTTAAGGCGAAGTGTGAACTTTGAGCCCACCATCTAGCCACCTGTTCCAAGGTGCATGAAGTTCTACAACTGGAGTGATGTCTCTGAGTTGGAGACACCATACAAACACCAACTTCCAGCTCCCTCTTGGGTCTGGAGCTCAAGAAGCCACGAAGATGGCAAGAACCCTGAAGACATGTTTTTATAGCCTTGGAGCTGTGATCCCAGATGCTCCCATGACTACATGTCCTCTTAGTTTAATGTCTCACAGCCAGACACTGAAGAAGGAACCAGAAAATCATGTCCTGGTCATTAGAATCAAAGGTTCCACTAAAATGCTTTTGACACGACTGGGTTTTTCTCTAGGAAAAGCCATATTCAAGAAGGCCTGCATAGGAAAATGCAAGTTTCAGAGGCCAAGTAGGCATTAGGTTGGGAGACAAGACAAAGAGTCACCAAAGTTTAGAACCCAGGCAGACTGGAGAGTCAATGCAAGGCCAACTCAATGGAAGTCAATACAATGAAAGCATAAGATAAACCCTACACGGAACCCAGATGGAGATTCAGATGAGCAATGGTTCTCAGCTCTGGCTCAACGTTAGAATCAACTGGGCTATGTGTCAATCCAAACTCAATACCCAACAGCTCTCCATACCAACTGAGTCTACATTTGGAACACGGGTATTTTTATGTTTAAAACAGGTAGAATTGAGAAGCACTATGCTAAAGACTTCTTAAAAAGTCAAGCTGGGGCAAATAGTGGTCTCATATCGTGGACAATAAGAGCTTAATCCTGGGGCACCTGGGTGGCTTAGTTGGTTAAACGTCTGCCTTCAGCTTAGGTCATGATCTCAGGGTCCTGGGATCGAGCCCCGCATCGGCTCCCTGCTCAGCAGAGAGTCTGCTTCTCCCTCTCCCCCTCCCACCTGCTCGTGCTCTCGCTCTCTCAAATAAATAAAATATTAAAAAAAAAAAAAAGAGCTTAATCCTGGGTGAGGCCAGGAATAGATCACACCTGGCTGGAAATGGAGTCGGAGCAGGCAGATGAAAGTGGACCCAGATACAGGTGCTCAGGCAGCTGTAACCAGCCTGGTTAGAAAACATGTCTGGGCCCAGCAACATAAAAGAGGGACTGATCCTCAGTCTGTGGTAGTCATCTTGCTATCATTTCCCAGGTCTACATATATATAATCCCTTCAAAGTCAAGTGGCCCTGTTGTTGGCTCCACTCCCTCAGTGCCAGGTTTATCAATCGGGATCATGGTACCGTAGTCTCCAGTTAAACCCCCACACTCCTGAGCTCCTGCCACCTCAGAGGCCCTGAATGTGAGCTCAATTATCCACCCCCGGAAGTACCTAGCATTCCCCCATCATCCTTCCCAGTCTCCATGGATCCAACACAAAGATGTTTCAGATCTGCTCCATACCTGGCAGGAAAGAAAGTTACCACACGTACGTCTCTTCCAAAGTATCTTTGAGCATTGCATTAAAATCTTGTCAAACCTTCTTTCTTGTCTGATTACACATACACTGAAAAGCACTGCGTCCTATCAAAGCCATCTTGAAGAAGTCAGTCAGTGAGAAGAGATACTGAGTTTCTGGCCAAGTTCAAAGATGTCATGACTTCCTCCTAGGGTGGCTCAATGTACCTTTTTTCTTCTTTTTCTTTTTTTTCTTTTTTTAAGATTTCCTTATTTTAGAGAGCAAGAGAGCGAGAGAGAGTGAAAGCATGAGCAGGGGGAGGGGCAGAGGGAGAGGAAAACAAACAGACTCCCTGCTGAGCAGGGAGCTCAACCCGGGGCTCGATCCCAGGACCCCAAGGTCATGACCTGAGCCAAAATCAAAAGTCAGATGCTCAACCAACTGAGCCACCCAGGTGCCCCTCAATCTACCTTTTAATAATAAACACAGTCAATTCCCAGGTGATTTCTCTGTTTTATAATAAGCTTCCAGGATTAACAGAATATGAGTACTTTCCTACATAACTGGAACCATGCTGGCTTTTATTATCGTACCTTCTTAGCATCATTTTAGAGTAAACCAACTTAGTAGCTGAAGTTCTTTTGTGTGATAACCGGGTTCTATTATGAAACCAATTTAGAAACCACCATCTGTTCTTAGTGTTGATGTCAGCAATTTCTAGGGTAGGGGGTATAATATATCCACCAGAGGGATCCTTCTGGCTGTAACAGTATTCCCAAAATTGACCACTGCAGTTAAGAAGACCAGCACTAATAGAATTATTTTTCCTTTGACAATCATATTCTCTTTCATGCTTCCCTCTTGCTTTTACTCTCTTAAACCCTCAAGAGTTATCCCTGTTATACTCAAAGACACCCAGAACACAAAACTCAGCCTGCTCTCCCATTACTTTAAGAAAGCCACTCAAAGCGGCATGTATGATTTCTTTTTCTTTATAGATTTTACCGGAGATTTGTGGATTTGCGGGAAGGAGTCACACTGCAGACCACTCGGCCTCTGACTACCTCCCTTGCTCAGCCTTTATTCTCCTTCCCTACTGCGCCACGCTGAAGAGAATAAATGAAATCTTCCCAAAACAATGCTCTCCAAGGAACCGTAATGAAAATGCAGTTTCTCCCTCTCATCACCTTTATCCGAAACTTTTACAAATCAATGTTTGATGTGTTTATTGGAAACAAAGTCTTTCAAATACATTTTTCTTTCTTTCTTATCTTTAAAAAAACCCCTCATTTCTAATCACTCAAGGTCCAGAGCTTCCCCAAATCCACACACTCAGAGTCTGGCTTTCATGGTACCTGTCAGAAATGTCACAGTCGACTCTGGGAGTCGACTTTTCCCACCCTGGGAATGACTTCCTTAGAAAATGGATGCTTTTTTTTTTGTAATAGACTTTGTTTTTTAGAGGAGCTCACAGCAATGTTAAGCGGAAAGCACAGAAAGTTCCTACCTATCCTCTGCCCCACATATGCACAGCCTCCCCCCCATCAACATCCCACACCAGAGGGGTACATTTGTTTCAAGTGATGAACTTACACGGACACATCATTACTACCCAGAGTCCATAGTTGACATTAGGCTTACTCTTGGTGAATGGAAGCATTTTTTTCAAGATTTATTTATTTGAGAGAGAGAGAGAGAGAGAATGAATGGGGGAGGGTCAGAGGGAGAGGGAGAAGCAGACTCCCCGCTGAGCTGGGAGCCTGACGCGGGGCTCGATCCCAGGACCCTCAGATCATGACCTGAGCCGAAGGCAGACGCTTAACCGACTGAGCCACCCAGGCGCCCGAATGGAAGCATTTTTAGCATAGGGTTTTATGATACCGGCTCTGTGATTTGAGCTCTGCTAGGTCTCATGAATGCCTTGTGTCCCCCATCAGAGGGCAGATAATCTAAGGGCAGGGACCTCAATTCTGAGTTCTGTGTAATCCCAGCTGCCTTCACTACTCTGTACAGCTGTTGCTATGGGCTTGTCTTGAAGTTCTGGAATGGAGAAGTTACGGATCTTCACGTTCCGGAATAGTCACAAGAAGGATTTTTGACAAGCCGTCGGTGGCTGTTCTCATGAATCATGTGGGTGAGCTTTCGGGACAGGGATGACGGTGGTGCCCTACAAGGTCATGAGGCTTCACCAGTTCAAGCCGAACCCGCCGTGCCACAGCATCACCACGCGGGCTGACAAGGTACAGGGTGCTGTTTAAAGAGCGAGCCTTGTCCCCGCTTCTTTTATTACATTTGGATCCCCAGTTTATTTCTAAAACACTCTTAGTTCCAAAGCAAACACATCTCAGCGAATGTGCCCTGATGTGTGCCTCTTAACCCAACCAGGCCCCGAGAGCTGCACGTTGTGGGTCCTCGAGCACGCCACGGTCACCGTTCACTTTCCCATTGTGCAACTGGAAGGGGTCTTTCTTTGTAAATGACGCCAGAGACTGAACTCACGTTAGAGGATACTTTCTCAGGGAGCTCAGACATAAAAAACGGAGAATTGCGAGGACAGTGTAGCTTCTTATCTTATAACCCTTAAAATTCCCGCTAACACACGAAGTCAGAAAATAATCATAATTTTTTGGACCTTGGAATCCAGGACAAGAGGAGGGCAATTGGCACTTGTTCTCAGTTTGTGGAAAAGCAGATTTTTTTTTTTCTGGAATCATGGCTAATTGAAGTGCTCATGAAAGAATGAAAATTAACCTTTCCAACTGGCCTTTTCCACAATGAAGAAGGGTCATTTTAACATAATCAAGAGCAGTGCTTCCCTTTTGTGCCTTGCCTGCCTTCCTTCTTTCCTTCCTTCCTTCCTTTCTTTTAAAGATTTATTTATTTATTTTAGAGAGAGAGCACGGGGGTGGGTGGCAGAGGGACAGGGAGTCCCAGGTGACTCTGCACTAAGCATGGAGCCCAATGCAGGGCTCAATCTCACCACCCTGAGATCACGACCTGAGCTGAAACCAAGAGTCAGCCGCCCAACTACTGAGCCACCCAGGTGTCCCTGTGGCTTGCTTTCTTAAAAACAAAGCTTGGTCAAGCAACTTAAACTTTGTAAAATTCTATTTTAAAAATTATCCTCTTTGGAGGGTAACACTAAGGGTGATGACTTTCAGCGTTTTTACTTCTCTGTAGCGTCTTAATATCCCATAATAAATATGTGTTGTTTTTATCATTTTTAAACTTTGTTTGTAAATAAATATACATTGGAAAAACCCTAGGGTTCTTACAAGACAAATTAAATCCTTTCTTGAGCATCATTATGGACTAAAAATAGGGGTAAGTAGGTTGACTTATTTTAATGATAGAGCAAGCTACCTTAGACCGATCTGGCCATTCGCTGCCTACCCCCAGGAGCTGGAAGCGGTGGTGTGTGAACACATGTGTAATGACTAGCTTTCTCACGGGAAGGAAAAAAGCCCCGATGTGCGGCACTGTTTATTTTCATGGTGGATTTCAAGCTACTTTGTGATGTCATGAAGGCAGAGTTGGGGAGCAAGGTGGTGCTGACCTCTTCTGAGCCCCTACAGGCTAGTGCGTACTCTAGCGTGGTCCTGGGTCGGCAGGTGCACACACAGCACACACGCTCACTGCCAGGCATGTGCTGTGATGCACGTACATCCCAGACGGACTCTGCAAACATCTACCAGCAAACAGGCACACATACGCACATGTTCTTGGAAGGTGGGTCAAGTCCCAGGTCTCTGCCCTTCTAGGCACTCCAACAGGCGCTTTCCGAGAAAGACTCATTGGAGGCACATATTCCCAAGCCCTAGCAGCAGGATTCGGTTTACTTTCCAGTGGCTGTCAGGTAACAGAATCAGGGCCAAACACGATGGCATTCCGAGGAGTGCAAGTGACCAGGCTTGCTGCATCCTTAAACCCCATCTGCATGGGCAGAGAGAGGCCAGAAGACCGTTCCCAGCCAGCCCGAGCATCTTGAACACCACTCGGCTTGGCAATGACAAACGCGTTCTCACATCTCCTATGCTAGGTCGCAGAGCTGTTGCTGGAGACAGCCAAGAAGTGAAGTCTTTTTTTTTTTTTTTTTTTTTTTTATTTATTTTTAAGATTTTTTATTTATTTATTTGAGAGAGAGAGAATGAGAGAGAGCAAGCACATGAGAGGGGGGAGGGTCAGAGGGAGAAGCAGACTCCCTGCCGAACAGGGAGCCCGATGCGGGACTCGATCCAGGGACTCCAGGATCATGACCTGAGCCGAAGGCAGTCGCTTAACCAACTGAGCCACCCAGGCGCCCCAAGAAGTGAAGTCTTGAAGGAGCTGCATCGAGATGGGGGACAGAGGACTACCAGGGGCAGCGAACCACCTCTGGGCGGGTGTTCCTGGCCAGAGGACCACACTACCCTGCTTTGGCAGGTTACTCCAGGGAGGGAGGTGGTGAAGACAGAAGAGAGTGGAGCAGCCCGCAGAACACCTAGGGCTGAACGTCAGCATTGAGATACATGATGTCTGCGTCAGCTCATTTCATGGCTTCCCAGCCACGTCCACAGCCGCCGGTCACTGACCTTAGGCAAGTCATCCACTCTTCGGAGCCTCTTGTCCCCTCAGCTATAAGACGAGATGGTGTGATTGAGTAGTAAATGAAAAAGAGTCTCTACTGTGCTGGTGGTAGGCACAGACATTTCAGGCCACTCAAAATTTTTAAATACTTTTTAAGATTATTTATTTTAGAGAGGGAGAGAGAGTGCAGGAGTGGAGGGAGGGGCAAAGGGAGAGGGAGAAGCAGAGAATCTCAAGCAGACTCCACGCTGAGCATGGAGCCCGACTCGGGGCTCGATCTCACGACCCTGAGATCATGACCTGAGCTGAAACCAAGAGTCATGCTCATCCAACTGAGCCACCCAGGCACTCAAATTTTTAATATTATTATTAATCTTGACTCACTGACATCAGGCTGAAAAATCGTAGCTGATGTCATGTGACCAGAAACTCTTTGAGGAGATGAAACCATGTGTTATATCCCTCAAGTTTGCCCCTTCCTCTTCTCTCGTTCCTATCATTCGTTCTGAATCCAATTTCTTGAACGACGGGGAGGCTCTGGGCAGGAACTGGGGGAAAAGGCAATGTTATCATCATTTTTACACACTAAAAAAACAGGAGCTAAAAACAGTTCATCGATTATTCGGGAAAAGAAGATCTAGATTTGACAATCTCAGATTGTCATTTTTATTCCTGCTTGACTATCATGCCTCCTACTGTTTTAACCTAGTTTTTAAAATTTCTTTTATGCACTCCAGAAGCATCCTGCTTGTCATGAGTAGTTTTTATTGCCATGATGTGTCATGCCAAGAGATTTGTTGCTGCTGAGAGCATCTTTAGGGGATAACATGATTTAATGATTAAGCCTCTGTAAGTAAATATGTAAGCACAAACATATGCAAGAACGTATCATCCATAGACACTCTCATGTTAACAAAGATTTTTCAGTTCTGAGCAACTGGCCCAAATCTCAGGACTTGTCTTTGTTCTTTCCACTGGTCTAGTTCCCTCTAACGCCCTGATCACACACGCTGCGGAAGCGTCAAGTGGGGTCTGGCTGGCAGGCCCGTGACCGCAGTGTCCTTCTATCCTGTCAGCACCAGCTGACTGAGGGCCTGGGTGACAAGGGCACAGCACAGAGGCGGGCTGGCCGGGGAGGGGAAGCGTGAGCTCATTGCCTCCTGCTCCCTCTGCCCCTCAGGAGAAGGCTATGAGGCCAGGGAAGGCCGTCTGGCCAGTCAGAAGATCCCCGGAGGCCGGGCTCTGCCTGATCTGCCAGGGCTGTGCATGCTACCAATGCAGTCTTGCCCGTGTGACCTTCCTCGGGAGCACTGCCCCCCGCCCCGGGCAGACGCCCCAGGATCGATCGGCTGGTCCAAGTCACCAGAGACAGCCCCCCACCCCAGCTTTTACCAAGACTGAGAGGCAGATATTAGTCTAATTCCTATTTTATGTCAGAAAAGATGATGTCCATGCCAAATAAAAAAGGGATGAGACTGCTCAGTGGGGATATTGAGAAGTCCGCTGGGCCAGTGGCGGGTGTCTCTGGCTCTAATCCACACAGTTCTGGGCAGGGGTTCACAGCTGTTAAAGCCAGAGGGCATCTGGGCTACCTGGAAGCATCTTAGAATCTCCACCGTCTGCCCACTAGTGGGAGGGGGAGAGCGAGAGGGCAGGAGGGCACCTAAAGCTACAACAGGACGCCCTCCACAGCCAGGGGGCCGAGGGGGAGGGCAGATTCCAGAGCGCCTTGAACATGGAGGGGAGCAGAGCCGTGCACCCTGCAGAGGTCCAGCCCCAAGCACACACAACGGTGCTTCATCTTTAGAGGCAAAGGTCTCTCCTTAAGTGTTGCACGATTAGGGACACCTGGGTGGCGCAGTCGGTTAAGCATCTGGCTCTTGATTTCGACTCAGGTCATGATCTCAGGGTCGTGAGATTGAGCCCGTGTTGGGCTCCATGCTGGGCATGGAGCCTGCTTAAGATTCTCTCTTTCCCCCTCTCTCTGCGCCTACCCCACTCTCTCCCCATCTCAGAAAAAAAAAAAAAAAAAAAAAAAGAGAGAGAGAGAGAGAAGGTGCACCATTAAAGACTGAGTCAGTAGAACTATAAATCCATAGATGACACTCTCTAAAGGAGAAAATCCTTTCTGCCCCCTTAAATAAAATGACCAGCTCCTGGAACGAGGAAGAAGGGGTGACTGGGAAGCGCAGATGGGGTGGGATACATGAGGCACAAGGGGGGTGCTCCACAGAAGAGAGCGCTAGGGGTTTGGGGTGGGAGGAGAGCCCTGAAGCAGGTAGGAAGGGAGGGGAGAGTTCCTTGTGGTCCCTGGGGAGGCCCGACTTCCCATCTGTGCACTTAGGGACAGTCCCCTTGGCCTCCTTCCCCTGTTCAAGCTCCCGCTCCTGCCGTGCTCCTGCCCCAGGTGTGGGGGGGTCTACCTCTGCTCAGACCCGGCTGCCGGTCAGGCTCCCAAGCTCCAGGCTCCAGGGGAGAAAATCCCTGTCACCTCCTTGTACCAATTTCTGTTGCTTTCACAGCAAGCAATTTGTGTGATTATTTATTCCCTGTACTTCACGTACAGCCCCAAGACAGTGTTAGAAGCCCATATAGATAATAAATATATCTAAATATATATATACAATAAAAGCATATAAGCCAATGGTTTTATAAAAATTTTTTTACTGGGGCATCTGGGTAGCTCAGTCGGTTGAGCGTCTGACTCTTGGTTTCCACTGGGGTCATGGTCTCGGGGTCATGGGATCGAGCCCCACGACCAGCTCCATGCTCAGCGCAGAGTCTGATTGAGATTCTCTCCCTCTGTGCCTCCCTCACCCCCCACCCCACACATGTGCAGTCTCCTTCTCAAATAAATAATCTTAAAAACAATCTATTTTTACTGACTTCTCTCCTCAAGGGCTTTATTTAGCTCAGCCCCTAAAGAAAGGAATGATATTGAAGACTAACACAGAACTCTCTATTAAAGATGCCTCTTGTTATGGGTTGAATTGTGTTCCTCAAAAAGACGTACTGAAGTCCTAACACCCATACTTGTGAATGTGACCTTATTTGGAAATAGGGTCTTTGTGGATGTAATGGAGTTAAGATGAGGTCATTAGGCTGGGCCCTCAAACCAACATTACTGGTGTCTTTATAAGAGAGGGAAGGACCTGTGAAGACACAGACACACGGCAGGGGACAGTGGCCATGTGAAGACAGGGGCAGAGGTGGGAGTAATGCAGCCTCGAGCTGAGAATGCCTGGGGCTACCAGAAGCTAGAAGAAGCAAGGAAGGATCCTCCCCAAGAGGATTCGGAGGGAGCACAGACCTGCCGACATCTTGGTTTTGGACTTTTGGCTGTGAGAGAACCAATTTCTATTGCTTTCACAGCAAGCAATTTGTGATCCTTTGCTATAGGCAGCCCCGGGAGATGAAGGAAGCCCTCTGTCCTTCCCCGGCCCTCAGGCCTTGTCTGAAAATCATGACCCTTTACTCTCTGTTCCCTGAGGGCAAGCTCCTTCCCAGAGACTCCTTAAATGCAAATGGGTCTTGGTGGGACCACCCCTGGCCTTCCAGATACACCTGACTCCTAGAATGAACACAGCTCACCCTCTTCAGCTGGAGCTTCTGCTATTTTTCTCGGAAACATGTCTTTTATTCCCTGAATGCTGTAGACAGAAAGGCCCCCTCAAGACCTATCTTTGAAATTCTCATTTTCTTTTTTTTTTAAAGAGTTTATTTATTCATTTATTTAAGAGAGAGAGAGGACAAGCAGGGGGAGGAGCAGAGGGAGAGGGACCAGCAGACTCTGCGCTGAGCAGGGAGCCCAGCACGATCTGATGACCCCTGAGATCATGACCTGAGCTGAAACCAAGAGTCGGATGCTCAACTGACTGAGTCACCCAGGCGCCCCTATAATTTTCATTTTCTTTCTTTTTTTAATAAAGATTTTATTTCTTTGAGAGAGAGAAAGAAACAGCATGAGCGGGGAGGGGTAGAAGGGGAGGGAGAAAGTACCTGAAGCAGACTCCATACTGAGTGTCAAGCCCCACACTGGGCTCCATCCCACCACTGCGAGATCATGACCTGAGCTGAAACCAAGAGTCCAACGTTCAACCGACTGAGCCACCCAGGCGCCCCTAAAATTCTCATTTTCAACAGCATTTACTGACAAACTATTGTATACCAACTACTATTTTAGCTCAATGGGGGAGGTTCAAATGAAGTAGATGGTCTCTGCCTTTGAGAAGCTGAAGTTCTTGCTAGAGAGAAGAGAGTGTGTATATATATATGTATTATATGTTTTAAATGGGCTCTAACTAATAGCATCTAATTCAAAATGAAATGCAGCGCAGAGCTTAGGTTCTGAGAACAGGGCCCCGAGATGCCAGGAGGGGCTCCTTGCAGACGGGCTTGAGGAGCAGGAAGGCAACAGCATGGGGGTGGGGGGAGGCAGAATATTGGGAGGGGAGTCATGCATCCCCCTGCCTGCAGTGGAAGACCAGAGAGTTGTGAACAACCAAATGTTCCCAAGATTGCAGAGGGCCTTGAAATCTAAGCGGGGCGGGGAGGGGGGGGTGTCCATATGCCTTTAAATTGCTAAGGGAAGTTGAAGGCTCTGCAGAGTAAAATGGGCAGAATGATAATTAGCTAGTCTGACCCTGAGTTGTGATTTTTTCACTCTGTTTCTATGAGTTTCTAAAGTCCTTAGGGACTAGATGTAAGTATTCACTTGCAAGAGCAATTCTCAGAAGATTAACAGGGCACTGAAATGTCACGGTGACTCTCTAAAACGTTTCGTCCCTCCCTGCCCCAAACAGAATCACAGCCTACCCGGCCGCACGTGGTGGCAAGGCTGGGAATGTACGATTTGTCTCAAGTGTGCTCTCAGAGACAGGCTCCACAAATAGCCCTGTGAGCATTCCTTGGCCAAGAGCTGTGGATGCCAGATGCTGTTAGCAGCTCGAGACCGTGAAGACCAGAAGCAGAGGCCTTCGCGATACCACCATAATCCAGCTCCCGGTGGCCAGGCTCCTATCACACATACCCACCTACTAAGTGGGGGAACATTCTTCTTCCCAGGAACGGCTCCCTTGCTTTTGTGCTTTGCTGTCTGCATGCTTGGTCTGTGGACGCCAGGCAGCTGAGTTGAGGGTGCCGAGCTCCAGAAAGTCATTGAGATGGCCTTGCCGAATGCTGGTCTCACTGAATGTTCCAGACCGTCTATGGGTGGAGACATAGTGGTCCTCAATACTAGCTTCCACACCAGTGAGACCTCAGGGTGAAATGCTTGGAAGCGTCACTGAAAGGTTTCAGGGCTCTGTTAAGCTTTTGGGAATTGCTCTTGCAAGTGAGTACCTGTCTCTGGTCCCTAAGGATTTTGGAAACACTCTGCCTTTGGCTGCAGCTTGCAATGATGCATTTGTGCCAAGCTGCGTGCTCTTTGCCCTTCCTTCTACTCGGGGTGGACTGGGCAATCTTCCAGGATCGGCAGCCAGTGTCCAGACAGGTTCATCACCCGAATGGTTATCGGGAGACTGTCTGTATGTAGTTTTTTGTCCCCTTCCTGCTAGGTCTGGAGAGTTTCCTATTTGATCTACCTGGTGAGGCCCGGCGGAGCCACCTGGGCACCCAGAGACAGGGATAAGAATCCAGGCTGGGGCCTCGCCCGAATGCCACTTCCCAGTTTCCCAAGGGGGAAGCAGAAACACATCTGTCATCTCTCCTCCCACAGACATAATGTGCCCTTGAATAGAGATGGTTTTTTATTATACAAAAGGGGTCAGCAAACTTTTTTTCTGTAAAGGGTCAAATAATAAACATTTCAGGCTTTGTGAGCCTCCCCGTCTGTCTCATTACTGAGTTCCCCATCGGAATGCAATAGCAGCCACAGACATAGAAACGAATACAGCTGTGTCCCAATAAAACTTTATTTACAAAGGGCCGTGCGACAGATTTAGTCTGTGGGCCATGCTCCTGTGACAGAAGTACATATATATAAGTCGTTTTGAGCAGCCTGTTAAAATTTTAGAAGCACATTCACGGACATCTTTGTTTCTCCTGACCCTGACAGGCAGGGAGGCCAGGGTTGTGTGTACCCATTTTACATATAAGGCAGTTGAGGCTCCCTAATAATTTATCTGATGCCAACAGTTAGAAGATCACAGAGTGCAGATGCAGACCCAGGCCTATTGTTTCAAAGTCCCGGTATGTCTTCCACCACGTCAGTATTTTCCAGAATGTGTCTCCCCTATTAACAGGAATTACGTGAAAGAGGAGTTCTGGAGTCACGTAAGTTGGGGAAACTCCACATTAGCCGAGGCTAAGGAGGCTTTTAATGTTCACTATGAATTTCCAAGTGGGGATTACAGCATGTTGAGTTTTCTAAACATATTAGACACCAGACCCCTTTTATTTTTCTGTCAAAGCAGCTTTCAGGACCCCATGCTTCTTGGATCAGAGTCTAGGAAATCCTTCACGAAGCATAAATGCAAGCTATGGAGAAGAGATGTCAGACTGGGAAGTCAGACAGGTTGAGGCCCCGTGAAGCCCACTTAAGACAGACCTTGGCACAGCAGAGTGATAACTGAATGGAACAGGGACCCAAGCTCAATGCAAGACAGGTAACCAAAAAACTTGAGGAGGGAAATGCATTTTGCTTTGCCCACACCATATGTGCCTCTGCTTCTTCTCCTTGCTGAGAGGAATTACTAATCTGATTAGTCACAATCCAAGTGGATGACTGGGCCTCTGTCCTTGCGCCCTCGTGAGTGGAGGGCACAGGCCCTAGCCAAGATGCATCCTGGAGTTTGGTTACAGTCCATAGTTTCTACAGAAGTGGTCCTTTTTATGATGCCAGATGCCAGTTACAGTGAATACAATACTTCATCGAGCCAATCATAGATGTGGGTGCCCCCGAGAAAGGTTTCCATGATGTTTTAAAGGCATTTTGACTAGAAACCCAGGAACGTCTGAACCCCATCGCAGACACCCCATCACGCTCCAGGATTCTGGAAGGAGTGAACTAAAGGAACAACAACAGGAGAAGAATCCAAATTCACATTCTTAATCAGGGCATGAATGCTCCCAAATGCCCAACGCAGGCTTCCTCTGATCAAAGCAGGACTGGAGCCCACAGCTGAGGCTCGAGGCCTACGTGAAGGCTCTGCACACTCGGACGTGTCTGGGAGGAGCTAGAGTTTCAGATATGGCAGGGCCCTAACCGGGATCCTGCCTCAGTTTACTAATGATGCTGTACGCAGTGAAGGAAGATGGCCTAGAGAGGAATGGCTCGTGAGCTTCACAGGACAGGGACAAGAAGACACGGAAAAGCAGAGTATGGCTTTTGCGTTACAGCCTAGGCCCCAAGTCCCACTGGAGCTCGCTGGTTGCACTGCCTATCGCAAGCCCAAGAAGTTAATGCTTGTCACTCGATGTCCTCTGTCTCTTCATCTCTGGTCACCTCACCAGGGAGTGTTCTGGGATGTTGAAGACACTTCTCCCCTTAAGTTCTTAAGGAGCATGATTCAACAAGCAGTCGATGGGTGTCTATAACTGCAAGAAGGCAGAGGGTCACTGCCTGTGAAAGAGTGTGCGGGAGAAACTTGCCAGGAGGTGAGGCAAACCTGGGACGCCAAGGTCCTTGATAGAACACGGGCAAGACAGTAGCAAAACCATCCTCCCCCTCCTTTTGTGAATGGGTGCTCCTCATGCTTGGAGGCACCCGAGAAGGGCTTGCAAGTCCCAGAGACCACAGGGTATATCTGCAAGAAACACACAGATCTAGAACACAAATTCTTTCTCTTCATAAGTAATGTGATCTCATGCATCTATCTTAAAACTTCTCTGGAGCAAAGTCAAGTTTACAAAAGAAATAAATACATTTGTCAATCCAGTCCACCAATTTGTAATGACGCGCCTATTTCCAAACATTTTCCTGTGAGCAATCAAACAGTTTTGGGTACCTTAGTGGGCTAGATGGTGGCCCCCCAAAGAGATGTCCAAGTCCTAATCCCTAGAACCTGTGATCTTATTTGAAAAAAGGGTCTTTGCAGATAGAAGTAAGTAGTGGATCTTGAGATGAGGAGATGGTTATGGACGATCCAAGCGGTTCCTAAATCCAATGACAAGTGTTCTCAGTGAGGACACAGACGAAAAGGTGGGGTGAAGATCAGGGCAGAGATGAGAATGATGTGACTCCAACCAAGGCACGCCAGCAGGCCCAGAAGCTAGAGCCTTGGAGGGGAGCACTGTCCTTGCTTTTGGATTCAAGTCTCCAGAACTATGAAAGAATGAATTTCTGTGGTTTTAAGTCTCCAGAGTGTTGTAATTTGTTACAGCAGCCGCAGGAAAGGAATAAAGGTACTCATTTTTTAAATGTACTTTTTTGTTAAATTTCAAATGTGCATGTGTGTGTACGCACACACACACACACACACACACACACACACAGATATGGTCACTCATACTGAGCTTCTGCAAGTCCATACCTCCAAGTACCAAGACCTCATAGGTCACCCATCACACAGACCTGGTCTCAGCTCCTCTCTTGGTTCTGGAACAGGCAAGAGGCATCCCCCTTGGTTACAGAGTGGAACACGGTCTAGGCGGGGGGAGGGACTGCAGGTGGAGAGGACAGGAACCTTCTCATCGGACCAACCAATGGAGCTGGAGGTGGTCGCAAACTTTCACCAGGAACTTGACTTGTGTTTCAGAGAAAAAATGAAGGTGATGCCACCAAACCCAGATCCGCCCTCTCACTCTGCTCAGAACAGTGGGGACACTTCTTTGACAGCTCATTTCTGAGCTACTGAAATGGGATTCCACCTGGCTGACTTCCTGGGTCTGCAATCCATAGTGCAAACCTCCTTATCCTCTCTCCCATTTAATCTAGGACAGTGTTTTAATTTGGTCTCGGTTCATTGTTTACCCAGAGTTGATTTTTGCCTCCTGTGAGAAACTACAAGGGTGAGGGTAGAGCCTGGGGGAGCACCCAGGAGGATGGTTGAGTGGAGAAAATTATCTGGGTTCCTGACTTGCACAATTACATGGAAGGCTTTTTCGTTTTAATCAATTAGGGTCAAAAAGCATAGCAGATTTTGAAGGAATGAAATGACCAAAAGGCTTCCCCCCCCCCCCAGGATTTGAATAAGCCCATTTCAATTAAGTTTTGGACAGGAAGGCACTAAATTTTTATAATAAACAGGTATCCAGCAAGAAGATAAGCAAATTCTAGGCAGAAAGCAATAGGCAGTGTTCTCACCACTTTTCAAGTTTTTAGGGTCTGGTGCTGTATTTTTCCATTACCAAAAAAAAAAAAAAAAAAAAAAAAATACTATGCATAGAAAAAAGAAAAGGAAACTGGAAGTTACTGCCAAAACAGATCAGTTCCACCAAAAATGCACCAACGAGCACTCTTCCCTGCCCTGGAAATTATGTGGCTCTCTCCACCCTTCTAAATTACACTGTCCTGATATACTTTATTTTCCCACTAAATATACAGAATGGAGATATTAGCTGATAACGTGGTCTATCCTACTTTTGGCAGAACGTGTATGTTGTTGTTGTTGTTTTTTTTTCCAAGAGCACAACCAGGTTCTGGATCACAAGGCCTTTAGAGATTATGGCCAGTATTTCCCTGTTTTTCACAAAACCATGGGGCCTGTCACTTCTAGCATACCACAGATGGGACCCAGAGGCCACAGCAAGAGGCCACACATAATCGTTTTGAAGGAATCACAGCTGAAGAAGGGGTGCATTAATACCATATTTGGATTTTGCCCAATATGTGTGCGTCCCTTGATTTATGCCAGATGAGATTCCATCAATCATAAATATTCCGGACTCTTAGCCAGAGAAAAGAGGGACAGTGGAATCGGTTTCTAAGTTAAAAGCAATGGTAGCCTGGATGTAAAAACAGTAGGCTAGTTGCCTCAGCACTGGTCCCGATTTGGGTTCAGGGTGTCCTGCTAAGAAATCCACCAACCTGAGAACCCTAGCTGGTCCCGATGCTCACTTCCCACTGAAATGAAAGCATACGACTTCTAAATGGTAGTTTCAAATAAAGGGCAATAATGCGTTTCCAGCTGGTACAATTGTTTAATAAAACACCGGCTGGGTCTCCCGAAGTAAAATTCTCCTCTCCTCAGCACCAAGGAAAATTACCCCATCCTGGGGACCACTAACTCAATCCATATAAAATGTTCTCCACTTGAAGTACTGTAAGATTGTCAATGACAGTCGTTTGCCATATGGAGGAATGAAAAAACTTTCAGAGATACAGAGTAAACTGAACAGAAGGCTGAAGCCATTTCGCTATTGTAATAATTATTCTTGTAATGTTTTAATCAAAGGAAACAGCCTGTCTCCCTCCCCTCATCTATATTCAAGCCACCACACTTTGTAGGTGTTAATCTCCATGCCTTCAGGCTGTTACGAGGGAGCGGATATTGGCAGTCCCCTAACCACAGAAGCCTGTATGATAACAGTACCTGGCATTGCCCTTAATTATCTCAATTATGCTAATGTGTGTTGTTTGTCAACAGCTAGAAAGAGACGAGACCTGTAGGCAGTGGGAGACATGGGTTTGTAGATAGTGGCTTGGGCAAGGAGGGTTTCCTCTCTGTTAAGGATTTTTTCGATTTTTTTTTTATTTCAAAAAAACTAAAAAAAGACTCATAAGCTCGGCGAGTGGGCATTTGCTTAAAGTCATTCGTCCAATGTGCTTTCAGTGGTTTTATTTCTTCTTCCTCATAGGCGATCGAAAACAATATAAATATATAAAAAATATAAATGAATGGATAAATGAATGAATCAAAAGTTCTATACACAGAATACAGGGGATGACTAAATAAATAAATAAATAATAATTAATTAATTTTAGGGGGCTAAATAAATAAATGAATTTTAGAAATTAAAGTCAAATATGATAAAAATTCTCACCAAAATACTAGCCAATAGGATCCAACAGTACATTAAAAGGATTATTCACCACGACCAAGTGGGATTTATTCCTGGGCTGCAAGGTTGGTTCAACATTTGCAAATCAATCAGTGTGATACAATACATTAATAAAAGAAATAAGAAGAACTATACGATCCTCTCAATAGATGCAGAAAAAGCATTTAACAAAGTACAGCATCCTTTCCTGATCAAAACTCTTCAGAGTGTAGGGATCGAGGGTATATACCTCAATATCATAAAAGCCATCTATGAAAAACCCACAGCGAATATCATTCTCAATGGGGAAAAACTGAGAGCTTTCCCCCTAAGGTCAGGAACACGGCAGGGATGTCCACTATCACCACTGCTATTCAACATAGTACTAGAAGTCCTAGCCACAGCAATCAGACAACAAAAAGAAACAAAAGGCATCCGAATCGGCAAAGAAGAAGTCAAACTCTCACTCTTTGCAGATGATATGATACTTTATGTGGAAAACGCAAAAGACTCCACCCCAAAACTGCTAGAACTCATACAGGAATTCAGTCAAGTGGCAGGATATATAATGCACAGAAATCAGTTGCGTTTCTATATACCAACAACAAGACATAAGAAAGAGAAATTAAGGAGTTGATCCCATTTACAATTGCACCCAAAACCATAAGATACCTAGGAATAAATCTAACCAAAGAGGCAAAGAATCTGTACTCAGAAAACTATGAAATACTCATGAAAGAAATTGAGGAAGACACAAAGAAATGGAAAAACATTCCATGCTCATGGATTGGAAGAACAAATATTGTGAAGATGTCAATCCTACCTAGAGCAATCTACACATTTAATGCAATCCCTATCAAAATACCATCCACTTTTTCCAAAGAAATGGAACAAATAATCCTAAAATTTGTATGGAACCAGAAAAGACCCCGAATAGCCAGAGGAATGTGGAAAAAGAAAAGCAAAGCTGGCGGCATCACAATTCCGGACTTCCAGCTCTATTACAAAGCTGTCATCATCAAGACAGTATGGTACTGGCACAAAAACAGACACATAGGTCAATGGAACAGAACAGAGAACCCAGAAATGGACCCTCACCTCTACGGTCAACTCATCTTTGACAAAGCAGGAAAGAATGTCCAATGGAAAAAAGACAGTCTCTTCAATAAATGGTGTTGGGAAAATTGGACAGCCACATGCAGACGAATGAAACTGGACCATTTCCTTACACCACACACAAAAATAGACTCAAAATGGATGAAAGACCTAATTGTGAGACAGGAGTCCATCAAAATCCTAAAGGAGAACACAGGCAGCAACCTCTTTGACCTCAGCCGCAGCAACTTCTTCCTAGAAACATTGCCAAAAGCAAGGAAAGCAAGGGTTTGAATGAACTATTGGGACTTCATCAAGATAAAAAGCTTTTGCGAAGCAAAGGAAATAGTCAACAAAACCAAAAGACAACCGACAGAATGGGAGAAGATATTTGCAAATGACATATCAGATAAAGGGCTAGTATCCAAAATCTATAAAGAACTTATCAAACTCAACACCCAAAGAACAAATAATCCAATCAAGAAACGGGCAGAAGACATGAACGGGCATTTTTCCAAAGAAGACATCCAAATGTCCAACAGACACATGAAAAAGTGTTCAATATCGCTGGGCATCAGGGAAATCCAAATCAAAACCTCAATGAGATACCACCTCACACCAGTCAGAATGGCTAAAATAAACAAGTCAGGAAATGACAGATGTTGGCGAGGATGCAGAGAAAGGGGAACCCTCCTACACTGTTGGTGGGAATGCAAGCTGGTGCAGCCACTCTGGAAGACAGTATGGAGGTTCCTCAAAAAGTTGAAAATAGAGCTACTGTATGACCCAGCAATTGCACTACTGGGTATTTACCCCAAAGATACAAATGTAGGGATCCGAAGGGGTACGATGTTTATAGCAGCAATGTCCACAATAGCCAAACTATGGAAAGAGCCAAGATGTCCATCGACAGATGAATGGATAAAGAAGATGTAGTATATATATACAGTGGAATATTATGCAGCCATCAAAAAAACCGAAATCTTGCCATTTGCAACGACGTGGATGGAACTAGAGGGTATTATGCTAAGCGAAATAAGTCAATCAGAGAAAGACATGTATCATATGATCTCACTGATATGAGGAATTCTTAATCTCAGGAAATAAACTGAGGGTTGCTGGAGTGGTGGGGGGTGGGAGGGATGGGGTGACTGGGTGATAGACATTGGGGAGGGTATGTGCTATGGTGAGCGCTGTGAATTGTGCAAGACTGTTGAATCACAGACCCGTACCTCTGAAACAAATAATACATTATATGTTTAAAAAAAGGAAAAAAAAGAAGATAGTAGGAAGGGAAAAATGAAGGGGGGGAAATCGGAGGGGGAGACGAACCATGAGAGACTATGGACTCTGAGAAACAAACTGAGGGTTCTAGAGGGGAGGGGGGTGGGGGGATGGGTTAGCCCAGTGATGGGTATTAAAGAGGGCACGTATTGAATGGAGCACTGGGTGTTATACGCAAACAATGAATCATGGAACACTACACCAAAAACTAATGATGTAATGTATGGTGATTAACATAACATAATAAAATAAAATAAAAAGTTAAATATGATAGACCAGGAGCACATACTTTTGAATGCAACAGGAAAGCACTGGGGGCTATCCATATAAAAGTTAACAATGCTCTTTAGGATTCAAAACCCTAAAACTAGCTGATGTTTTGCAGAGCAGGATGGCAAAGCTTGCTGGCATCATAGGAGTCCTGGTCAGTGTTCTAGTTTGCGGGCACAAACTGCCCCTGGAACCCAGCCTAGTCTATCCAGCCAGAGACTGACCACAGAAGTGAATTTGATCAACGGCAGCTGAAGTATCACCGGTCACGGATCAAACACGCGCAGGGTACGTTCCCGTATCAGCAACAGGAGAGAGAGAGAAAAGTGTGTGCTCCTCATTACCTACCCTGAACTCGAGCTTTTCCGAGTGTTTCCCCAGCGGCCTGGGCAGAGCACAACCTAATCGCTGGAGGGAGAAGAAGAGAGCAAGGGCTTGCCTGAATGTCTAGGGTCTAATTCCAACAATCAGAGCCACCGTCTCCTCCTGTGCTCAACTAACTAATCAGACTGGTTGGTTTTTACCTGCCAGCTCTCACAGCCTCTGTTTGTGGCTTGAGGGAGAAGCTAGCCGAGCAGGGAAGCAAAAAGGGGCCTGAGTAGAGACTGGCGTATTACCATGCTGCCAGAAGCATCGGAAGGCACCAGGACTCTCTGAAGTCCACAGGGGCCCTCTAAATGTGTGAGTCCGTTCATGAAGAGACCTCACACAGCAGGGCAGCGGAGTGGAGAGGGCAAGGTGACTGGGCAAGGGCCGGGCTCTCCCACTGACTAGCTGGGTCATTCAGGTCCGTCACTATGTCCTAGCTGGGCGATTGAGGTAAGAAATTTAACGTTTCCAGGCCAACGTCCTTACCTGTAAAACGGAACTAATACATTAACTCTTTCATGGGGTTATCTGTAAGAGTTAAAGGGTGTCAGAAAGAAAATTTATAAGCGACCAAATGCCATACAGATGTCATTCCCTCCCACCCCTTTTGTAAGGCAAATCCTGCTTCTCAGAGTACTCTTTATTTGCACCGAGGAGCTGGTCATGTCACCCTCCCGGAGTGAATATTAGTCCAATGCTCTGTTGAGGAAGTGACCTACCTCCTTGGTTACGCGTGAAAATTTAATACCATAGAGAAAGAAAAAAAAATTGGTCTCCTCCTCGTGAAAGGGAGTTTTTTGTTTTTTTGGTTTTTTTTTTGTTTTTTTTTTAGACAACAATACAGATTGGAAATGAAGCCAAATCAAATATGAGTTTGAGATTTCTGCCTAAAAAGAACTGGAGAGAATTGTAGTTTGCAGTGTCCCTGATCAGAGACAAGCTGAGTGGGACAGTGGGGCCCTTTCCTGCCCTGCAGCCAGGGTGAGCCAGGGAGACGGGGGTGGGAGGGAGCCACGTGCCCAGGGGAACCTTCTGTCGGTTTCCCCGAGCCGCCGGCGACGCCCTGGAACCCGGGTTAGCCCCTCCCTTCCCCACAATATTTGAACTGTTGCGGGGTTACTGGATACAATACGGGACGCCCAGTTACATCCGAGTTTCAGATAAACAACAGAGTTTTTTAGAGTAAGTCTGTCCCAAGGTTGCTAAATCCGGTAGAGGCGCCACGGCGACCCTCTAACTCGGTCTCATTTCATGTAGGTGAAAGAGGAGGCCCCGAGAGATGAAGCTGCTCGTCCCCACAAACAGCACAGAAGCAGGCCTAGATGCACCCCGAAGAGCAGACTCTCTACCAAGAGCAATGTTGGGACTGATTTTTTTTTTTTTCCCAAAAACGCCATTGAATGCACAGTCCCCTCACTTTTTCTGGAAGTCTGTTCCCACAAACCCAGGAAACTATTGAGCCGTGATTAGTGGTTGCTGTTTTTATACCAAAGCCTTTGTGCGCCGGTGGTCAGCAGAGACAGCCTGCCCTAAAAGGTTAATTAATGACTCTCTCCACCCACCGCCGCTGACCACAGGATGTAAGAACAGGAGGGCACTCTGTCTGAGCTTGGTGATTTCACAGGATTTCCACCCTGACCTCACTTGAGATAATTAGGTCATCAAGCCAGGAAGGGGCAGATTAAAGAGGGCTGAGAGAGAGGCCGACTTTGGCTTCAGGACTCAGACTCCCGGTATATATGTTGGTCACAGTCTCAGCCCTTTGACCTCTGTCCTTTGAACCCAATCTACCTACAGCCCCAAGGATGCCCTTGACTCGTCCCCCTTCCACAGCTGGGGCACCCGGGCCGGGGGTGTCCACCCATCAGAGCGGCTCCATTTCTTCTCTAAGAAGGACCAGGACTGGGCGCCTGGGTGGCTCAGTTGGTTAAGCGACTGCCTTCGGCTCAGGTCATGATCCTGGAGTCCCGGGATCAAGTCCCGCATCGGGCTCCCTGCTCAACAGGGAGTCTGCTTCTCCCTCTGACCCTCCCCCCTCTCATGCTCTCTGTCTCTCATTGTCTCTCTCACAAATAAATAAAATCTTAAAAAAAAAAAAAAAAAAAAGAAGGACCAGGACTGGGAAATGTTTGCACGCAGATGTCTACCTCAAGGTCTAAGCGTGCAACAAAAAAAATTTTACCACATGGTAAAATTAAATCTGGGTTTGAAAGAAGGCTGGAAGGCTTACCGTGTTTTAGGTGGATACAAGGGGATAGAGATAATACTCCAAGGCTTCAATTGCATGAATATAAACCAGTACTTTTTCTTTTTTCCTTTTCTTTTCAAATATTTTCACCCTGTGCTATGAAACACTGTTACACACGGAGCATTTATAAAAAGAATGCTAGGAGACAAGCTTTGTCTCATCGCTTTCTTCCCCCCACACTTCAGAGCTGGCCAGAACACTCTGGCCAAGTCTCAATGCCTGCAAAGTGTTTCTGGAGCTATTTATTGTACCCTCTTCTGTGACTTTCCTTTAACAGCACACACGGCCCACCAAGGGACTTTCCCCTCCGCATTCAGCAGTTAGCGCTGAATCTCCCTGGCAAGGCTCTCGGTGACAGCACAATCTCACACCTGCCAGTGCTGGAAAGTTCTGGAAATAAGGACTCTGTGCCAGACATTCCTTTGGAGCACTTCACCTCAGCCAGTCCCCCCTTCTCCCAGCCATTAGACAAGCAACCCACGTTTTGAACTTGGTTAAACTTTTTGCAGCGACAGGGTGCAAGGAGCACATCCAAGATCCGAAGTGGGCGCCAAGGTCCTGGGGTTCTAACACTGGCCCTCGTGCGGCTTTTCTTATTGCCTCACTTTTTTTTGTATCACGCCTCACCCTCTCCAGGGCGCCCTCACATCTGTTCCTCCTCTGTTCTTTAGGACAGCTCTGTAAGACGGCACGGGCACGCTCAGATCAAGGGACACGTTTGCAGAGTCTGCCTTGTGCCGGGTTCTGTGCGACGCATTTTCATGCATTCTATCTCACGTGACCCTGCCGAGGAGCCTACGAGGCGGGCCAAGGGACGGTACCCACCAGGCAGACAAAAAAACTCGAGGATCAGAGAGTGGAACGCCCGAGGGTTGAAAGCTCACCCTTTTCTGTACTCCATATAATCTGTTCTACATTCTGTGCCTCAGTTAAAATCCTTCCACTGACTACGGTGAGCCGAAGTGGCACCTGAACAAAGGAATAGTATCTTACTGGCACAAATGTGCCTTCATCTTCGACTTCAACACGATGACCACAACTGGCAACTTGTGCCCACTCGTGGCCTCTTCATTCCTGGACAAGGAACTGGCCTCCGTCCAGCCCACTGGGTGGATAATGCTTCTCCATGCTGCAGGAGCCAGGGGGCTTCTCTGAGCTCCCAGGACACCCTCAATCTTCTCGGTAGTATTTTATTAGTAATAAAACTGCTCATGTGAAAGTTCTCTATATTTAGTATTTTACAGAAGTAATACAAGATAAGGTATAAAGGAGAAAAGCTAATCATCCACCCGGTCCCATATTCCCACAGTGGCCAATATTAATGCTGTGCTAGGTCTCTGCACACACACTTCTCCTTGATCATATACACGCACAAGCTTATACTTCTATTTGAGTTTCCTGGCTTGTCTTTCACTGAAAGAGACTCATACCTTTTTCATTATTGTAAAACTCATTTTTTTTTCTTTCTTCTTCATCTTTTTTTTGGTTAATAATATCTCATGGATATTCCTAAATCTCATTCTTCCCTAATTATACATACATATACACACACATACGTATACACAATGGGATATCATACAAGAAGTAATGAGAATACAAAAATTCCCATTAGTGGCTATACCATAACTCCCCTTTTGATCTCTTTGTTTCTGGTTTTTGCCACTATGTGCAAAGCTGTGATAAAGACTGTTGAAAGTGTAGGGGAAGAATAAAAGCCCAAACTCTCCCTCTACCCACTTAGGTTCTGTTACTGAGGCCGGCTGATAAAGCTGACAAAAGACAGATTAACAGGAGAAAAAGTTTACTTCACAAACACAGAGTTTTTATGGGAAAGAAGTGAGACCCCAAAGAGTGCTGAGGCCTGAGGGTGTATATACTATTTTAACAAAGGGTGATGAAGTGTGGAAAAATGACAAGACAAAGGAAAAGGGGTTTTGGGCTTCTAGGAGTAATCCGTTGTAGGAAGGTAGATATCTGTAGAGACTATTGGAAGACCATGGTTAGGCTAGGCTTGTTTATGCAGAATCAAGTAAATGCGGTCTCTGGTGACAAGTCGTCTCCTCCTGCTTTGAGAGGGGGCAGTGGGGAGACCTTTACAAAGGGAACAAGTGCCCTGTTTTAGGCAGAAAAGGGGAGGGCGAGGTCCCTCCTATGACTCCTCCAACTCAAAATTATCCTTCTGCCGAAGAGGCATATTTTTGGGGTGGCATACTCCGATCCTCTTCATATGTATGTTCTTAAATAGTATTTCTGTGGGATACATTCCCCAGAGTGCTGAGTGAAAAGTATATGTGTATTTATAGATGTGGCCAGATTACTTTCCAAAAAGATGGTAGCAATAATTCACCGTTCACACAGCAGTGTGAATCCATGAGCGCCCATCTCTTCCGCATCCTGGTGGGCTTTTGGCGGGTGTCCCTTCCTTCTGTCCGTCTCAGGGACGTACAGTGGCACCTCATTGTTATTTTAATTCGCCTTTTGTTCCCTACTCGGGAAGACTGAGCATCTTTTCACCACGTGCATTTGCTTTCTCTGAGTTCCCTCTAATTGTTTGCTTTCCCTCTCTCCCTGGGGTGTAAGCTCTCCTAGAGCAGGTAGCAAGTATGTCTTCTTATTCTGATGGTTCTTCCGAGCTCCCGGCAAACAGTAAACACAAAATAAAGAGTAAGAGAGCATCCTTCAACCTAGCATTTCTTCTCCTAGGACCAATATAGGAATAATAATGTCTATATGTAAGACTATGCCCACAAAAATACGCTATAGGATTGTTTATCACTGGAAATAAAATAAGTCATGATCTTTGATACAGAAGGAAAGTAATTATGACAATAACTTTTATTTAGGGGAAACACTTAGGAAGTGTGTTAAAGTTTTTTTGTTGTTGTTGTTAAGATTTTATTTATTTATTTGACAGGGAGAGACAGCGAGAGAGGGAACAAAAGCAGGGGGAGTAGGAGAGGGAGAAGCAGGCTTCCCACTGAGCAGGGAGCCCGATGTGGGGCTCGATCCCAGGACCCTGGGACCATGACCTGAGCCGAAGGCAGACGCTTAACGACTGAGCCACCCAGGCGCCCCCAGTTTTTTTTTTTAATAATTTATCCTGCTTAATCTTCACAATATATTACATTTTAAAAAGCTATTAAAACACTGCGTGCACAATAAAATCCTAATTGTTTAAAAAAATGTTTCTGTATGCATAAATAACTGGAAGATACATACCACTGTTGACGGCACTTATTTGTGTGATTAAAAAAATATGGATTGTATTTTTTTTTGCCTGTATCTACTTTTATCTAAGTCTTCTCCACCTCTTTTAACAAGAAAAAGCATGTAAAAAAAGCTTTCTCTTAATAATATTCTAGTATATAGAGCTTTCTTCTTATTCTTTTTAATAAAGTACATGTATGTATATGTGTACATATATGTAATACATTTTATTATATATAACTATATATAAGTGAATAAAGTAATATATATTACATATAAAAAAGTATATATATACATTCTAAATGTATCTATAGATACACAGAGACCTCTCATATATATAAATATATATGGATATAAAACCAAATAAAGTCCTATAATAAAAACCCAAAGCTGATAAACACCCGATGAAATAGCTCATTGGCCATCTCATTTTTCCTAGATAATATATGTCCTGGGGCTTACTTCCCCATGAATGAGGTATATTTGTCTCCTCAGTCTTTTAGGGTTGGCCCAAAGGGCCATTAATCATTCTGTCTGGAGCTCAGAGAGAACCCTCTGGAAACAGGGAGATGGGTAACAGGCCCGTCCAGGCTGAGCAGCAGTGATGAAGGTGCCCAGCCGCTGGGACGGAACCGGGCACAGACATGAACGTAATGATGAAGAGGGTCATTTCCTGCCTCACTGGCCTGCACTGCAGGTGAGGCCCCGCCCACCCCACTCACACCCTCGAAGGCAGTTCCAGCCCCTCGTGTCGCATGAAACTGAATGAGGTTTTCCTCCCAGTGGAAATCAAGGCTGGGATCCAGACAGCAGGGTTGAAATGTGGTATAGTGAGCGACAGAACATGAAAACAATGAAGCAATGGGCAAGAAAACACAAGGAATCTTTCCCTGTAGTGGCAAAAACACCCAAAACCCAAACAGACAAATAAATCAGAAATTAAAAAAAAAATAAAATGCCTACTCTGTCTGGTTCTCTCAAGTATTTCACCCCAAATTCCCTCTCTGTGTATCAGTGACCTCAGTGGAAGTCTTCCCATTCCCTGCCCGCAGAATACTCACAGGGTGGTTTCATTTCCTTTGACTGAAGCTATTTCTATGGACCCTGTGGACATGAAGCAAAGCCCAGGCCCAGTCCAGAGGCTCAAGGAAGCCTGTATGGAAACACAGTGCAAAGGCCCCAGGTCAGTCCCCAAAGAATCAAAGTAAAACCTGTAACATAAATATGGAAACTGGCCAAACCATGTCTTCCTCCATGGCCTCTCGGTCACTGGGGCCCAGCAACCCCTCCTGTTGGTTCAACACCAAGCTACCACCCGCCCCTTCCATGACCTATGTCAGGTGCAAATGAAAATCAGCCTGGGGGTGAAGGTATTCATACATGTCCTCATTAATATTCTGAAAATAAATTTCCTTTTCTCAAGAGACCTGGATGTGCCCCAAACTAACTGCAGCTCCCTCGACACAGGCCGTTATTCCTATAGAGGCGGGTCTTCACCTGGAGAAGGGGGGACAGGGCCGCTCCAGTGTCTGGTCTCCATGAGCTCTGAAGGGCTGTCCTCTCTTCTCCTTAGTGGCTGAGCCCTTCTCTCTCTACCCTTCCTCCAAAAAGACTCTGTTCCTCATCCCATGTGTGTTCATTTGCCTAAGCAAGCTGCCGTCTGTCCTTCTACACCCGACCCCGAGAGTGGGCCTCGCCTGGTCCTGACTCTCTGGGCGCAGCACGATCACCAAGGACCAGAAGTCAGGAAGGGAGGAGGAGGTGGGAGGCCCGAGGCCGGGGCACAGCAGCTGGCCCAGCCACGGGGGAGATCTGTCAAGGGGGCTGCACCCAGCACACAGAACCCCCTTCAGGGGCTGCACAAGAAAATACAGAGGTTCTGTCTGGAGCCGGCTCACATTGGCTCATGAAAGCCCACGATTCAGCTCTCCGGCGAGTTTGGGAGCCGGCTGAGTTCCCGTTTGGCAGTCTGAAACCTGCCAGAGAGAGAGCACCGAACCATGGAAATCAGCAATATTCGCTGCTCACAATGAGGGCTCTTTTGGGGGTTGCTTGAGAACTGGTTGTTAAAACATTTGCAGGTGTTCGGCGAGGGGAGGCCTGGGTCCCCTCCCGCGTCGCCCACTCGATGCCTGGAAAACACCAGGGCCACCCCAGCCTCCCTGCGCCTCTGTTTGCTTCTCTGGGAGACCAGGACCAAGCCTATGGAAGGACTTAAAATAGGAGTTAATAATTTATTTAAAATGATGCCTGGCCCAATGTATTTTCCATTAATACCTATTTTTTAATACTTGAGGCCACACAATGGATTAAAACTGATTACAAAACAAATACACCTCCCCCTCCCACAACAAACCCGAAGGCTTAACACACTAGTTTCAGGGTTCAAGTGTGGCTGCCTACTTGAAGACATGTAGGTGCTAGAACTTTTCAAGGACTCATCAGACAGGCATAAGGGAGGGAGGAGGTAGCCGTGAAAAATGCACAATGAGGACGGTAGCTTCTTTGGCTGACTGCCCCCCTGACACACACCAGCAGGGATGGACAGTCGGGAACCCGTGCTTAGGTGACAGAATTTCAAAGTCCACCTGAGAAGCAGAATCCCTCCATAGCAATCATCCGCACGGTGTTGTCTCTGTGTTCAGAGAAAACTACCCGAGCGTTTAATTTGCAGATGCAAAGGACCTCCGGGACTTCTCACGCGCGTTTCCAGAGCCGTGGCTGGGGCCCAGCATTACTCTGTGAGGTGTGGGCGTCCCAGGACACATCTGGGGTTTTATTTTGTCCCAGCCTGGCAGTCACAGGTGGAGATTCAAGTTTGGATTCCTGTTTCCCTGCGCGTTACTTCTGAGAGCACTTGGCCCCCTGCCTTCTCTTGGACTCGATGACTTCAGATATTTATCATGCTGGGGGGGGGCTTTGCCAAGAGTATTTTGGTCTCAGGCAGAAAACAAAAATAGATGCATTTCAAAACCGATTCAACAGTTGTGATATTTCTGATTTTTGAATCCTCCCCTGTCTCCAACCCATTTAAAAGAAATTCCTGCCACTTGAAATAATCACCTGAATCTCCTGAGAAGCTTTCACTCGTGTCAGACAATGAAACAGATCCCTGGCTTCGCCCAGGCCATCTGCGTGTGCGGGCCTCATGCAAGCAACAGAGTGGTGCCAGGGGCAATGACAGGAACACGTGTGGCAGGTGGAAACAGCCTTTTCTTCCCCCTCCTGCATCTCCAGGGAATGTTGACAACGTCCCCGCGACTCCTGCCAGCATGATGCTTCCAGCACAGTTTTGTTGAGAAACTCCTTTAGGGCTGACAAGACCACGTGGGCTTTGACCCCACCCCTGTTTTCTCACATTTAATAAAGGAGAAAACAGAGCGAGAGGACACTGCTTCAAAGACACGCATGTTCTTTTCCACGATTATCAACAGCATAGCGGGTGCCTGAGAACACAGACAGCGGGTGCTCCTGGAATGTGATCGCCCGGGCACCAAGGAGAACAAAGGAGCCGTCAGGCCCCTGAGCATCGACATCTGCTAGACAGTGTTACTTTGAGGCGCTGAACAGATGATAAAGAAGAAGCATCATATTGCGTGTAGGTCCAAAGAATGCTCTAGCCTTAAATACATATCGTGATCGAAGAGAGCTTTTGACTTGGAGTCATGTTACTTACTGACCTGACAATTCCTTTTGATGGACCAGAAAGGCTGGTGAGGACATCAGAAACAGACTTACATGGGCGTAGGCAACAGGAGAATGAGGTCTGTAACTTGAGTGCTTACAGGACGCGTGGGGAGGCTCAGTGCATTGCAAGGATTAGGCCACAGACCTCCCTAATGGCCCCCCAGCAGCAGACGTGAAGAGAGAAAGATGAGCAGTCACAGGAACCAAGAGCAAATCCACTGCTGCTCTCTTGAGACCAGCCAGGAAATGAGTTTTAGGAAAGGGCAGTGACAGAGGGGTGTGGGCGAGGAGTGTACACGAGATTCAGACCAGACAGGTTGGAGGTGAATGGAAATGGGAAGAACCCGGGGTGGGAGTTAAGAGAAACCTAAACGAAACCAGAGGATCCTTCTAGATTTCATGAGCGGAAAGACAGCATGCAAGGTGTTTGACCCGGGCTGGGGGTGAGGGATGAAGACAGAACAAAAGATCTTAGTTATAGACTCCGGAGCAGCCAACAGCGAGCTGACTCAGAGCGAGGTCAGGAGAGAATGCTGTGTCAGTGTGGGGAAGCTCCTGTCCAGAAAGGACCCACTTTTTACCCAAGCCAGGGGTTGTAAGAGGAAAACCTCACCCTAAAATCTATTTCTAAGCTGAGTGCCCAGAATCCATATCCCAACATATCACTTACACTTCCGTATTCCTCATTCCATGCTACACATGGCAACTTAAAAGCCTTCCAAGATTATATCCTAAAGGGGAAAGTCCTTTGGATGCTGGTACTGGAACCTACTAGAAGAAAATAAAGAAAATGTCTGCTAAATTTTAGGCATAAACAGCAATGAAAATCTGTCTCTTAGGATGGATGGCAGGGATGGTGTGGAGAGAAGGTTTTCTCGGATTCTCGAAAGATGCTTTTAGATCCACGGAAGAGAAACAGTCAAAAGTGGATGTTCCTGACAGCATCTCACAGCTTTACTTGGAGAAATGTTAGCAATGTTTTCTGAAATTTGGAGGATTTTCAATTATAGTCTATGGCGCTTTTTTTTATGTAAAACTATATTCTACAGGACTAGAATATGACTCTTAGGCTTTGTAAAAAATATGCAACCGTTCCACCTGGGCTGTCGTAGGTGCTGGAGTGGAGTGGACGCACCTGTGGGAGGTCCCAGGACCAGTTCCGTTATTGATTAGCTATGCAACATGGGGAAAATCACTCAAACTCTCCAACCTTCAGTTTTCCATCTGTCACCTGAGGGTGATGATAGCGTCTTATGGAAACCATCAGGAGGGATTTGGATCAAATCGGATGCAAGGGAGTGTTAAAAGGATTTTAAGAACGTAATATCAAACTTTGGGGTGGCATAGCAGATGAACCTGATGTCGCCCGGATTCCTCCAGTGACGAACACACCCAAACGGTGGATAAAATAGAACATCTAAAAATGCAGAGGGAAGGGAGGGAAACCGTCGGGTGCCAGAGACGAAAGAAAGCAGAGCCCAGGGAGTTCGGGTGGGCTGAGGAGACGCAGACCCTGGGGTTTCCAGGGCCACGAGGTAAGAGTGGGGGCCTCTGCCTCCAGAAGGTGAGCACGGTGATGAGAGGATCACATTCTGAGTGAAGAGCCACCTCTGCCTTAAAAAAAAAAAAAAAAAAAGAAAACAAAGGGGCTGCATTCATTTGCCCGAAGCTGCCGTTTCGAAATACCACAGACCGGGCGGCTTAGGGGAAATTTATTTTCTCGCAGTTCTGAGGGCTGAGAGTCGGACATCAAGGTACTAGCAGATCTGGTGTCTCCCGAGGCCACTCTCCCGTGTCCTCACATGGCCTCTCCTCCGTGTGCTTGCATCCCTGGTGTCTCTTCTTATATGGACACCACTCCTATTGGATTAGGGTCCCACCCTTATGACTCTGTGAGGCCAACAATGACCCTCTTTTCAAAGAAGGTCACATTGTGAGCAACTGAGGGTTAGGACTTCAACATATGAATTTAGCAGGACAAAATTCAACCCATAATGGATATATGCAGCATAATATGTAAAATTTGAAATGATACACAAATTTTGAAATACAAAGCAATGCAGTTATGGGCATATTAAGTGCTTAGCGAAAGTATAAAAGCATGTATAGGGGAAAAATGACCAACTTCAGCATAGTGCTTCCTTCCAAGGAGGGAGAAAAAGAAGGAAACGGTACCTACGAGGGATCTGGAAAGGGGATTTGACTGTATGTGCAGCATTCAGTTCTTTTATAATATGAAGCAAATATAGTTCAACATTAACATTTGCTAAATGTCAAAGGGGGTATTATTTTATTTCTGTGTTTTTTTGCACATCTGAAATATTTCAAGATTTATTTAACTTTTTTAGAGAGAGAGAGAGAGTGAGTGCAAGCGGGGGGGGTGGTGGGGAGGGGCAGAGGGAGAGGGGGAGAGAGAGAATCCCAAGCAGGATCCATGCCCAGCACAGAGCCTGACGCGGGGCTCAATCCCACAACCCTGAGATCATGACCTGAACTGAAATCAAGAGTCAGATGCTTAATCGACCGAGCCACCCAGGGACCCCTGAAATGTTTCAAAGTGTTCATTTGTTTGAGAAAGTAGCATTGGGGAAGAAGTGTCCGTTGCTGGGAGGAACAGGACATTAGGACAAGCTCAAATACAAGGCAAAATCAACTTTGTGCAGGTGAAGACAACTTGCAGGGACAAATGTAAGGGCTTGAAACCAAGATCCAGGCCAGACGGCAGGAGGGTGGACATGTCTCACATCAGGCCTCGAGTCACAGGAGGTGGGGGATGGGGCAGGTTCACACAGGTGAAATCCAGGCATCACTGCCAAGGTCAGTGAGGGAGGTGAGGCTGCCCCGTAGCTGAAGGTGACATCCAGGTGAGTCAGGTCCGGAACAGCCATCCAAATAGAGAAGCATCCAAGACTCCAACATGCTGCAGGCAGGAAGCTAGGACTGGTGCAGGACCAGGAACTCCGTTCTGGGGACCAGGACTGGATGAGAAATTTTGCCGTAGATTTCTAGAGAGAGAATCCTACAACTTCACAACTGAAGCTGGGGAAGCGAATGACTGTAATTACCAAAGGCCCCCAAACAACGGGCATCTGGGCATTTAGTTCTCCCTGCAATCCAGAGAAGACAGGCGTCACGGGGGAGGGCGGGGTCTTAGCCTTGTCCCCTGTCTGCCTGACTCGGAAGAGTGAATGTTTTCCAGGCCTGGAGCTAGGCACACGACAAGCATGATCTCACTCCATCTTACAACAACCCCACGAAGGTGGTACTGTTATTTCCATTTTATAGATGAAGACGCTGAGGCCTGTGACGCAGCTTGCTGGTGACCCAAGGCCAGTAGACGACACAACAGGGACCCAGTCCCGGTCTGTCTGATCCAGACCTCGCCATCTCGTTCCCTGTGTTTCGTGGTCTCCTGCCATTCACATTAAAAATACCTGCCTGACTGCATGTCAGGCTGGAGGTCCGGCATTGAGGAAGTCAGATAAGGTCTCTGTGTTCACCGCACTTATGTTCTCGAAAGTCGAGGACCACCCCCACCTTAAGTAGCAAATGCAGGATTAGAGGCTTTTTTAGAACATGCCCCAATAACCTTGGCCTGACATTTTTTTTTTAAGTGGGGGGAGGAGGGGAGTGTGAGGGAGGGAGTGTAATCAAGAGGTTGTAAGGCAGGAGGTCCTGCTACATGGAAAGGCCAGGATTTCTAAAAGATACTTCTAATCGATCTTGATGTGACAGAACTCTAACGATGACCTTTGACCTGAGAGGAGAAGGAGGCCCATCCCGACGGAATGCCCACTGACAGGGAGACCCTGGTCGGGCCGAGGCGCACAGTGATTATTATTCCAGCCTGGGGAGAAAAAAGTCAATTCAAAAATTGCTTGTTCATGTCATGGTAAATCCTTAATGCTTTTAATGAAAATTCTTCTCCTTCATGAAATATTTTCTATTTTAAAGGAGAACAGCAAATTAATACAGCATTTCCAATAGCCTTTAAGTCAGGTTTAATTGGGACAATTCCCTCCAGTGAATCGAAAGATGACATTCGTCTTCATTGCCTGGGTGGAATGTTAAACTGGAAGCAGGGATGAAATGTCAAGGTAAAATAATGCTGATAATTATTCTGAATGTTACATTCCCCTTGACCTTGGAATTTAAAGGGCCAAGATGAAGGCTTTTTGTCAAAAGTCAAGAAGTCATCTAGAGACGCTGCTGACATTTATGATTAATGTAATCTGGGATTATTAGGGGAGAAATGCAGAATATGATTAGCTTCTAGTATCTCGGTAATTCATTTTTATATCATTTTAAGAAACCGTATAGTAGATGGACATAAAAAGAGCTGACATGCTGTGGATAATCCTAATCTCTAGGAATTTAAAAAGGAAACCTCTAAAGATAAGGAAGGCTTTTTAATTAAAGCACCAGTGACCAAATAATTAAATTTATAGGTCTGTGGTAAAAAGAGAGAAGAAAATGACCCCCATCTAAGGAAAGATAATGATTTCTTATGCATAATACACATATGCACACAAAAGAAATAAAGCCTCTATCTGCCGGTCCTGTCGCTTCAGAGAATTTTCTGGTTCATTTGCAGTGACAAGAGAGCGCGGCTCCGGGAAGGCTCCCCCGGCACTGAGCCCTGAGCTGGCAACTCAAGCTGCCCCTGAAAAATGAGACTCTGGGTGACAGCAAAGCACCTCACTGGAAAGAGGCTTTCTGTGTTTGTTGAGGAAAACACAAGCTCCTGTTTTAAATAAAGCTTTTGGTCTAAAGCTCTAGCTGGGAGAAGTGCAAAGGTGAAGGGGAAGCCAGGTCACCAAGGGCAGGCTTCCCTGCCCCTTCACCCCCCACCCCTGCCCACCACATCTCTGCCTGTCCCCTCTTCTTGCTCAGCCTGAAGCAGGAGTGTGGGGTGGGGATGGGGGTGGGGGAAGGGATTGGTTCTTAGAAAGAAAAATAAATAAGGCTCACATGTAAATTAAAAACACATTAAAGGGAAAAAAAGGCTCTTGAGAGAGAATTATAAAATATTTCCATTCTGGAATAGAAAACTGAAGTACGAAGCTTTGGGCCACACAATGAAGGCATCCACACACTTTGCACATACGTACACACGACATACGGGTATATGATGTATAATATATCATATGGAAAGCAATGATCTCCTCCATTGTTTCCCCCTGACAGGAACCGATGAGAGGTAGTGAGGTGAGAAAAGGTGAGGAGGTGAGAGTGCGCGGGAGGCGAGGAGAGGGAAGGGTGAGCACCAAGGACAGAGGCCCACCTAGAGGGGCCTCTGTGGTCTCCTAGCACAGCAGGGGCGCGTTTGACAGCTCCTGATCAGCCTTCTAGGACCCGGGCGCGGACTGTCTGGTGTGCAGTCTCACACCCGGACGCGCCCAGTAGGCCTAAGCGCTGCTAGATCCCCACCGCGGTGTCCGGATCAGTACGCTCCATGCGCCGAAGCCGAGCGGGCCACCAGAAGGTCCGCGCCTTTGTGCCGGCTGCCTCACCCCGCAGGCCCTTAGCGTCCTAACACATCATCGTTTAGGGGACGTTAAGAGAGACACTGTTTGGAAAGGAATCCCACGAGCATTTCTTAGGTTGTACCGAAGGTACTTGGGAAAACACATCAGAGTGATGTGCTTGTGAAATCGCCATCAGGCTGAGGAAATGGTGCTAGAAAAGACGGCTGGATCAGCATGGCCAACATGAGGACCTGAGAAGCGCTGGAAGCCTCCAAGGCCTGGCAGTAACCACAGGGCGTTCTTCGCATTCCAACCTCCTCGGTGTTGTGGCCCTCAGTAAGCGCACTTTATTTATTTTAAGATTTTATTTATTTATTTGGGAGCGAGAGAACATGTGCCGGGGGGGCGGGGTGCACAGGCAGAGGGAGAAGCAGGGTCACCGCTGAGCAGGGAGCCCGATGTGGGGCTCGATCCCAGGGCCCTGGGATCATGACCTGAGCCGAAGGCAGACGCTTCACTGACTGAGCCACCCAGGTGCCCCCAGTAAGCACACTTGAAACGCACATCACCAGCACCTTGAAAAGCACAGTCACAGTGGATTTGAAAGATGTAAGGGGAAGAAAGTCTCCAAATGTCAGAATTTGCCATTGCGGAGAGGCAGGTGGGAGCCATAACAGAGACCACTAAAACCTCACATGTAGCTTCATTTCATCTTGACAAACATTCACTGTGGACCGTGTGCAGACGCTGGTGAAGAAGCCATGGTTGCTGTGCTCAGGGTCAGCTGGACGAGCCAGACCAGCAAACCCGCCGTGGAGCGGCTGTGCATGCATCACCGTGGAGGGCAGAGGGGCCGTGGAGGGGCAACCCGCACCCACTAGGTCTCTGGGTGGGAGAAGGGCTCATAAGAATTCTCAGAGGAGGTAACTCTTGAGCGGAAGTTTTGCAGAAAGAAAAGGAGTTGGCCCGAACGAGGAGGAAGGGGGGATGTCTGAGCGGGTGTGGGGGTGGGTAGGCTGCGGGTGTGCCCTGATGGGAATCCCACCACGGGGAGACACTGCACAAAGCCCACTTTTCAACAAAAGGCACGACTGTCCACCCAGTGGCTCAAGCTAAAACCCTGCAGTCACCCTTGATCCCTTTCCTTCCCTCACTGCCCACATCTACTCAGACTTTTACTCCAAAATATGTCCCAAATCCATCTAGTTCCTTCTTCATGCTACTTCTTAGCAGAAGCCCTGTCCTTTCTCCTCTGGACCCTGCAACAGCCTCCTAACTTGTTCTGGGCTGAATTGTGTCCCCTGCCCCCATGCCCCAATTCATATATTGGAACCCTAACCCCCCATACATCAGAATGTAACTACATTTAGAGATAAAGCCTTAATTAAATGATGAAGTTAAATGAGGCCATTTAGGGGGCCCCTATCCAATCTGACTAGTGTCTTCACAAGAAGAGATTAAGATATACAAAGAGACACCAGGGGATAGGAAAGACCATGTGGACTCAGGGAGAAGGTGGCCATCTCCAAGCCAGAGAGAGACCTCAGGAGAAACCAACCCTGCCAGCACCTTGATCTTGGACTTCCAGCCTCCAGAACCGTGAGATAAACATTTCTCTTGTTTATGCCCCTCAGTCTGTGTATCTCCTTATCACCACCTGAGCAGACTAACACACCTGTCTTCCTGCTTCCTCTCAGGCCTCTAAAATCCACTGTCCAGCAGCTAAATCATACCACACCACCACCCTGTTTAAAAACTTCTAGCAGCTTCCTCTATATTTAGAATAAAATACAAACTCCTTATCCTGGTTCAAGAGGTGCTCCAGGTGAGCTGAAGTCCTTCCGATTTCAGATTAAATGTCATTTCCTCACAGAGGCTTTCCCTGGTCCCCAGTGTAAAGAGCTCACCAGAAAATGTGCTTTATTTTCTTCATAGTATCCATCACTACCTGGTAGATTCTTGCTTATGTAATGGTTTATTTCTGTGCCTCTCTCCTGGAATGTAAGCTCCTCCATTCTACTTCCACAACATGTATCTGTCACATTCTGTCTCTTGAGCTCAGAACACAGTAGATGCTCAAATATTATTCTGGATGAATGAATGAGGGCAGAGTGCATGACCTATTAGAGAAATGCAGGTAGTTCAGGTTGGCGGGTAGTTCAAGGAGGATGGAAAGGGAGGGTCCTGGAGAGGTAGATAGGAGTCAGGACATAAAGCATCTTACATGAGCAGAACATAAAGAGCAGGACACAAAACGTCCTATCTGCCAGTAATATTGTGGCTGAGCAGAGTTGATACCCACCCCCACCTGGCATCTGTTGTGCATTCTGGTCAATGTCTCCTCAATTGCTACAGAATATTTAGAGGCAACTGAATACGAAAGTAGTCACAGACTCTGCTTTATAAGGGAACAAAGGAGCCCCATGAGAAAGTACCCAAATCTTGTCCACAATTGGGGATCAACACCCACTAACATGATTGTTGGACCCTGGGGGTGGGATGGGTCAGGGATGGAGCTGGAAGATGACTCAGGGACAGACAGCCACTGACTGGAAATCACCAAGCCAAGAATGAACCTGGAAGAATGGGCGAAAGCACGTGGCTGATCTTGAGTGACAAAAGGTGCAGAAGGTCAGGATCCAGCATAGGGTTCATATTGCACCCATCCCCATCTCTCCTAGAGTACCTGGGTGCCATGGAGGGGAAGAGGCCTTAAGGAAAAGTGGCAACATTTTCTCACTTAGGGCCTGGTCCCTTTGCAGTGGCCCTTTCCTCTCAAAGAGAAGGAGACTGAGGGCCAGAGATGAGAGACAAATGGTATTTGAGTTCAGCTTTTTTTAGAGTCCACATTTAAGTGAGATCACACCATATTTGCCTTTCTTGGCTGACTTATTTCACTTTGCATAATGTCCTCAGTAATGGGGAGTGAAGCTGAACCCTGAGAGTCCTTCACAGAGACCTGGAGATGTCAACAGAGACAGGGCTGACCAGGAGAGGGTCACAGCTAGAAGTGAGGAAGGCAGAGTGGTGGTGCTGGGTCCACATGAAGACATCTTCCGCCGGCCGATGATGGGGAGAAATGGACAACTGGAAACGCTTGGAAAAATGACCCTACTGAAGACTCAACTTCAGAAAGCCATCAGGCATAAGCTTTTAGACTTGAGGGAACCAATGAAATTTTCAAAGTGGGAATACACTAACATACCATTTTAAAAGATCACTCTTGATGCCAAACAGAAGATGGATTGCAGGCGAGAGAAGCTGGAGCTTCAGCTCCACGTAGATGGAGCGCTCTGACCCTCTCCAACTCATCAAGAATTCTGAAAAACTTCTCGGGGTGTCTAAATTTCAACTGAGTTTGACAATATGATTTTTATGATTTCAAAGAATTGCATGGTAATTAACTGCTAAACTAAAAGACTTCTCCCATTCAACGTCACTAGAATACCCATCTCCATGGAAGAACACAGTGCTCTGATACCTACACATACTGCCATTCATTAAATCACGTAAGTAAAAATCTCAATACTTAATTAGGATTTCTGTTTTTAATTAAAAATTATATTTTCCAACATGATAAACCATCTTAATCATCAAATTTGACCATGAAAGACTCCCAATTGTTTCTGAACATCAAATCATCCCTCTTAGGGCAAAGATTTGTCAATTTTACTATGGAAAAAAAAAATCCTGAGACAGGTCCTGGCAGCATTTATTTTAAAAAGTCAAAACTGGCTTGAGCAATAGAAATGTTTAGGCAACGTAGTTTTAATAAGCTTAATAGTCTCAGAAAGTGATGAGATGGGAGAGTTCACTGGGATATAATTTCTAGCATGTGTACTTTTTAAAAATCAGATTTAAGATTTTGTATCATATATTGGTATGCACTGGAGTGACAGAAGACAAGGCAGAGAATATATGTATGTATTTCTTTTTTTTTTTTTTTTTTAAAGATTTTATTTATTTATTTGAGAGAGAGAACGAGAGAGAGAGCACATGAGAGGGGGGAGGGTCAGAGGGAGAAGCAGACTCCCTGCTGAGCAGGGAGCCCGATGCGGGACTCGATCCTGGGTCTCCAGGATCATGACCTGAGCCGAAGGCAGTCGCTTAACCAACTGAGCCACCCAGGCGCCCCTACATGTATGTATTTCATACATTAGAGGCATTGTCGAAATTCTAATGGAATACTCCAAGAATCTCATTATTCTTGAGATAGGCCAAACAAAATGTAATTACAACACATGCAAACTAGCTATATTATAATCAACCATTCTGTTCAGTTTCACTTTTACAAAACAAGGAAAGTAATAGAATTCCTTTGGTTCGGTTTCTAAACTTCTGCTGCTTAAAAAAATGACACTAATTTGGATACGCTAATACACATTTATGCAAGATCCCATTAAACAGTCACAGAGGAAGGCCAATTACTTTTGTTTCTGACAACACATCTCTTCCTGGCTAGCCCACATTGGCTTCAACCAGTTCAGAGAAGGACAAGATAACAGTTACAGTCTACAGAGCCAATTCTCCTATTCTCCACTCAGTATATTCTCCTGCAAAGTTGCAAAAGGTCATTTCTAAAAATCTGCAGTGAAATTCATAAAATATTGGGGGGACACGATAAATATCCTGTAAGAAAATTTACTGTTGGAACTAGATGTATTTCATCAGCGTCAGTACCAATTACCCAGTTACACAATACATTTTGAAACACTGTTGGCTGGCTGTACCTCGTACTTCAGGATGAGGGTTGATGCCAGAACAAACCTCAGATATGTTCAAGCATTTTAAACACCAACCAAGAGATTTCTTTTTTCCAGCTTCACCGACATATAACTGACATACAACACTGTTAGTTTGAGGTGTACAATGTGTTGATTTGATATGTATTACAAAATGATTACCACCAAGCATTAGCTAACACCTCCATCACAGCACATAATTACCCATTCTTTTTTGTGGTGAGACCATTTAAGATCTACTCTCAGCAACTTTCCAGCATACAACACAATATTATTAACTGTGATCACCATGCTGTACGTTAGATCCTCACAATGTATTCATCTTAGAACGGGAAGTTTTGTACCTTTTGACCAACATCTTCCCATCCTCACTCCCACCCAAACAAAAACAAAACCCAAACAAGAAATGTCCTGGTAACCGCCACTATACTCTGTTTCTATGAGTTCAGCTTTTTTTAGAGTCCGCATTTAAGTGAGATCACACCGTATTTGCCTTTCTTGGCTGACTTATTTCACTTTGCATAGTGTCCTCAAGGTCCATCCATGCTGTTGCAAATGGCAGGATTTCCTTCTTTCTCACGACTGAGTAATATTCCTGTGTGTGTGTGTATGTGTGCCACGTTATCTTTATCATTCATCTATTGACAGATCCTTACATTTTTTTCCCCATATCTTGGCTATTGTGAATAATGCTGTAGTGAACACAGACGCACAGATATCTCTTCAAGATCCTGTTTTCATTTCCTTTGTTTTTTTTTTTTTTAAAGATTTTATTTATTCATCTGAGACACAGAGATACAGAGAGAGAGCATGAGCAGGGGGAGAGGCAGAGGGAGAGGGAGAAGCAGGCTCCCCGCTGAGCTGGGAGCCCGATGTGGGGCTCAATCCCAGGACCCCGGGTCATGACCTGAGCCGAAGGCAGACGCTTAACCATCTGGGCCACCCAGGCGCCCCTCATTTCCTTGGGATGTATACCCATTAGTGGAATTGTTGGATCATATGGTAGATCTATTTTTAATTTTTTGAGGAACCTCCAAATTCTTTGCCATAGTGGATGAACTAGCTTATATTCTCATCAACAGTAGTGCACAAGGATATATCTTCTCTGGTGAATGACTACTTAAATTTGCCGATTTTTAATTGGGTTTAGTATTTGGCTGTAAGAGAGTTTTAAAATATATATTCCATATAAAAGCTCTCGATCAGATTTGCAAATATAGGATTTGCACTAAGATTATATAGACTATCTACCCTCTGTGTGCTCTATCAGATTTGCAGATATTTTCTCATCTGTGGCTTGTCTTTTAATTTTCTCAAAAGTGTGTTTTGAAGAGCAAAGATTTTTAATTTTTTTTTAAAGATTTTATTTATTTATTTGACAGAGAGAGATACAGTGAGAGGGAACACAAGCAGGGGGAGTGGGAGAGGGAGAAGCAGGCTTCCCGCTGAACAGGGAGCCCGATGCGGGGCTCGATTCCAGGACCCTGGGATCATGACCTGAGCCGAAGGCAGACACTTAATGACTGAGCCACCCAGGTGCCCCCAAAGATTTTTAATTTTGATGAAGTCTAATTTATCAATTTTTTTTATGGAAGGTAATTTTGGTGTTTATCTAAGAAACACTGGCTAACCCAAGGTCAAAAATACCTTTTCCTACTTTTTCTAGAGGTTTTAGAGCTTTAAATCTTAAATTTAAGCCTATCATCTATTTTAAGTTCATTTTTGTGTACAGTGTAAGGTTTAGGTGGAGGTTTCTTTTTTCCCCACGGAAAAAAATTGCCAATTGTTCTAGCATCCTTTGTTGAAAAGACTGTCTTTTCTCCCACTGACCTGCTTTTGTACTTTTGTCAAAATCAGTAGATAATAAATGTAAGAGATTATTTCTGGATACTAAATTTTGTTCCATTGGTCTATATGTGCTTCCTATGCCAATTGTAGAGTCTTAGTTGCTATATCTTTATAGTGAGTTTTAAAATTGGGTAGTGCGTGTCAACTTTGTTCTTTTTCAAAGTTATTTTGGCCATTCTAGGTCCTTTGCATTTCACATACATTTAGGATCAGTTTGCCAGTTCCTACCAAAAACACAAACACAAAAACAAAACCTGCTGAGATTTTGATATGGACAGTGTTGAATCTATAGATCAATTTGGGGAGAACTGTCATCTTAACAATATAGATTTGTTCATGGAATGTCTCTCCCTTTACTTAGATCTTCTTACATTTCTGCCAGCAATGTTTTTCAAATTTTCAGCATAAAAGATTTGCTCTTCTTTTATTAATTTTTTCCCTAAGTATCTTATTCTTTTGGAAGTTACTATAATTATTTCCCAATTTCATTTTGGGATTGTTTGTTGCCAGTACATAGAAAAATAAGTGATTTTTGTATAATGATCTTTTATCCTGGAACCTTGCTAAACACTCTTACTAATTTTTGATAACTTTTTTGTAATTTCCTTAGTATTTTCTATACAGAATCATATTGTCTGTAAACAAAGACTTACTCCTTCCTTTCCATTCCAGATAACTTTAATTTCTTTTTCTCACTTTATTTCACTAGCTAGAACTCCCATATGATGTTAAACAGAAGTGGTGAGAGCATTAATTTACTATTAAGTGTTTTGTCAACTGTAAATTTTTCATACCTGCCATTTGTCAGGTTGAGGAAGTTCCCTTTTATTCCTTGCTTAATATGAGTTTTTATAATAAGTGGGTGGTCAATTTTGTCAAATGCTTTTTCTGCATTTAATGATATTATCATTAACTATGAGGGTTTTTTTGGTCCTTTATTGTATTAATATGGTATGTTACATTGCTTGGTTTTTGGATGTTAAACCAACCTTGCATTTTGGGGATGAATCTCACTTGATCATGCTGTATCTTTTTTTTTTTTTTTTTAGATGTTGCTAGATTCACTTTGCTAATATTTTTTTAAAAGATTTTTGTAACTATGTTTATAGTGAATACTGACCTGTATTTTCCTTTTCTTGTAATGTCTTTGTTGACTTTGATATCAGGGCAATAGTGGCCTCAAAGAATGTGTTGGGAAGTATTCCTTTCTATTCCATGTTATGAAAGAATATGTCTAGAATTATTATTTCATTTTTAAGGCGTTAATAAAATTCACTAGTGAAGCCATTTGGGACTGGGATTTTCTTTGTGGGAGGATTTTTGTTACTGTTTCAATCTCTTTACTTGCTATATTTCTATTCAGATATTCTACTGTTTTCTTAAGTTAATTTTGATAATTAATGCCTGTCTGAGAATTTGTCTGTATTAGCTAAGTTGTCTAATTTATTGGCATGAGACTATATAATATTCCATTTATAATTTTTATTTATGTTGGGTCAGTGATGTCCCTTCTTTCATTCCCGATTTCAATGATTTGCATCTTCTGTCTTTATTTCTTGGTCAGTCTAGCTAAAGTTTTATCAATTCTCTTCATCTCTTCAAAGAATCAACTTTGACTTTATTGGTTTTCTTTACTATGTTTTTGCTTTCTATTTCATTGATTTCTACTCTTTCTATTTCCTTCATTTTCCTTGCTTTGGATTTAATTTGGTCTTTTTTTAAAATTTTTTTACTGGTTTATACTGGAAGCTTAGCTTATTGATTTGAGAAACTTTTTTTTAACAGTTATTTAAACCTACAAGTTTTCCTTTAAGTACTACTCCAGCTGCATCCATGATTTTTTTGGTATGTTGTGTTCTCATTTTCACTCAGTTCAAATATTTTCTAGTTGCCCTTTTGATATCTTCTTAGATCCATAGTATTATTTATAATTGTGTTAATTGCCAATAATTTGGGCGTATTCCTAAATTTCTTTCTGCTATAGATTTCTACTTTAAGTCTGTTATGGTTGAATGGTTTCAATCCTTTTAAATTTAATAAACTCGCCTTCTGACATAGCATATGGTCTATCTGGAAAATATTCCTTTTGCACTTGAAAGGAATATATATTGTGCTGCTATTGGGTGGAATGTTCCATAAATGCCGTTTTAGATCATTTAGGTCAAGTTTGATAGTGTTGTTCAAGTTTTCTATATCTTTGCTGAGTCTGTTTAGCTATTCCATCAATTATTGAAATGGGAGTATTGAAATCTCTAACTCTGGTTGTTGAATTTCACATTTCTTCTTTCCTTCTGTCAGTTTTTGGTTCATGGCACTGTTGTTAGATATGTATACATTTATCTGACCAAATTCTAGTAAAATACAGAAATTTGACTTCAATATAGTTCCATTTCCCCCCTCCTACTTTATGTTATTGTTGCCACACATATTACATGTGTATATGTCATAAACCCAGCACTTTACACAATTTTAAATGCCTTTTAAGGAACTTAAGAGAAAAATTAATTTATTCAGTCTTTTGTTTTTATCCATACATTTGCTATTTCTAACCCTTGGGGTTTTTTGTTTTGTTTTGTTTTTGTTTTTGTTTTAGAGAGACTGCGAGTGGAGGGACAGAAGGAGAGGGAGAGAATCTTAAGCAGGATCCACGCTCAGTGTGGAGCCTAACACAGAGCTTGATCTCAAGACCCTGAGATCATAACCTGAGCCGAAATCAAGAGTCAGAGGCTTAACTGACTGAGCCACCCAGGCGCCCTTCTAACCCTTGGTTTTATTTTCTTCCTATATGTTTTCTACCTCAACCTTCTCTTTTACTTCCCACAAAGTGGCCCAGCCATAGGAAAACACGGTGATAATCACAGAAAACATCCTGAAACTAAAGACTGTCCAGAAGTCAGATTTCTGAGATAAATTCTGAAAGGAAGAAACTTTTCTAGAAATGAGTCAAGTGCCATCTTCTTAAATAGCCTCTTAGAGGGAATCTTCTTGTGTAAAACAAGAGTATTTCAGCCTATTGTTTCACATTCTTCTGTTTTGAAGGTAACTTACTACAGCTCACAAACCTCATCCTTGAATAGTTGCTGATTTATCCCTTCCCACAAATATTCCTTGCAATCTCATTTGCTGTACAGTTCTAAAATCCAGGTGTTTCCCTTTACTTCTCAGTGAGCTGGTTCATTTCCTTGGTGTGATTACTTGGAATAGTCTTCCTCGGTATTTTTGAAAGGGGGGGTTAGCAGGAGGATATCTTTTTGACCTGCAGCAACTGAACCCAGACTTAAATCTATATTAAATACCACCCTGGAAAAAAGAAATCCTCTACATGCAAACTGTTTCAACTTTTCAACTCCAGGATAATTAGAACTCTTAGACTTCTAAGTTGCATTCCCAAAAGAACAGTAAAATAATTATTCTTGGACCTTTTAAGACTTGACTAAATATTTCAGTAAGACATAATTACGGTTTCAGGACATCACTAAGGAAATATTCCAACATGTCATATCTGTTTGATTGTACGTATAAACCTATGTATACGATTGCTTTGTAAACATAAATACATATTTGCTTTCTATTTTGTTGTTATTGTTCTTGCTGTTCCTGCTGGTGGTTAAAATATTGCGGACAGAGCTCATCATTTCAAAATAGGAATGTAAGGTTTGTAGATATGAGGTCCCTGACAGTAGGGTCTGCCTAATTCAGTTGAAAGGGGAAAAAATGAAAGAAGAAAAAAAAAAAAGAAAGAAAAAGAAAATATAAGCTAAGAAATGCTGGTGAGAATTGGGAAGAAGTCATCTGTGTCTGAATCCTTTGCTTGATCTAATTATTACCTGAGAGAGCAAAACCTTGGAGCTCTGAAAAGAAGGAAGAATGGAGAATGAGTTTCAGAGGAAAGTCTAAAGAAACTGTATATTAGTCACCAACATGCTTTAATTAAAAAAGGTAAAAAGGACATTCTTCTCCCTCTAAACAAAAGGCCCATTGAAATGGAAACTAGTGATATCGTCAGGAAAATAGAAAGGGTTTGATGCGGAAAATAACTAACATCCTACACAGCAATATTTTGTTATTGGCAAACAGAAAGCAATAGTTCAAAATTTATCAAGCTTATCAGTTCCACCTAATTAAGGATACAGCCAGAGGGTATCGTAAACAGAACCCTAATAACTCACTTCTGAGCTCCTGGCCCCAGTGAAATCTAATATCCTTCTTGAAATGTGCTTGGTGGTCTCTGCTCATCTTGACCTTCGTCAAAAAGGCGACCACATGGAAACACTGTGCTCTGTTGAGGCCAAGGATAAAATTATTTAGAGATTACATTCTTGTCATTTATGATAGACTCTTGTCTCCAGCCAGATTATTGCCAGAGGATGCATGAAATTTGTATGTGATTCTTTGAGAGAAAAGAAGGTCTACAGAACCTGGAGGAGGATAATGTAAGCATTTCTATTTCAATTACTGCCACCACATCCACTCCATTTGTTTCAAAATGAAGCCCAACATTTCCCCCAGAAAAGCCCCCCTCTCAACTTAGACGATGTTGCATGATGAACGTTGTATGTTTACTAGGGTGCTTGGATGAGGGTCACAAAAGGTTCTCTAAAGCTAAAATTAGAAGCAGTTTAATATTAGGTGAATGCAAATCTAAAGACAATTGGGCTCCTTACTGTTCCTCATCTTCTACCCCTGCCCTAAATTCTCTTTTTCTTTGGAAGTCACTTCTTACCCCCTTTCAATCTATGGCCAGAGAGGAGAGTATTACGGACTAAATGCTTGTGTCTCTTCAGTTTTGCATGTTGAAGCCCTAACCCCCAATTTGATGGTGTTTGGATTAAATTACATTTAGATGAGATTATGAGGGTGGTGTTCCCATGATGGGAGTAGTAGTCTTATTAAAAAAAAAAAAAAAAAAAAGGAAGAGCCAGAAAGAGAGTTCTTACCAGAACCCAGCCATGCTGGCACCCTGATCTCAGATTTCCAGACTGTAGAACTATGAGAAGTAAATGTCTGTTGTTTAAGTCACCCAGTCTATGGTATTTGGTTATGGTAGTCCAAGCAGACTGAGAAAGGGAGATGGCCTTACGAAGGGATGGTTGCCCTTAGGCCACATCTCTGTGTCACACTGAAGTATGTATGGGTGGTCATAGGAGCCAGCAGCCAAGAGGAACAGGGCAATGTGAGTCAGGCAGGCAAGACATCTCTGGCAAGAGTGCTTGTGACTGGAAGGGCCGGGTAGAGAAATGAGTCAGAGGCAGGAACTCCACTCTTCAAAGGAATCAAATGTAGCAGGGAGTATGCAAATGCTGGGTCTACCTGGTGATAAGTCACTGGGTACTCTTTGGCCAAGAGCTCAGAGATGGAGAGAGAGAACCAGAAAAGGGGAGAATTGGAGACAGACATTGACTTGGGGCAGAAGTTGCTCTGTACTCAGAACAGGGCTGCAGATACATCCTGGATCGGCCTCCCTAAAGGCCAGGGTCCTATGCTCTATAGCTGTGGATCCTCTGTAATGCCCTCCCATCATAAGGAGGCTAATAAGTGATTCCTGGAAGTGGGACTGGCCCCACATGAGGCGGTGATAGCCTGGAATCATAAAGTCTAGGAATTCAGAGGTATCATGCAGATGAGGAAATTGAAATCCCAAAAGACTAAATGATATTTTCTCTCCAAGGTTACACCATTGGGAGTTACAAAACTAGTTAAGTTAGAAAACTTAACACCCACGTCAGTGCTTTGCATGCTACCCCACGATATCTTCCCTTACACAGTTTCTGGAGACAATTACACATCATTTTGGCTTAGATCTCAGCATACTATCCAGGCACAATCTTATCTCAAAGAAATAATTCCTTAATGGAGAAATACACTGGGGGCCAAATTATGGAAGATCTAGAATGCAAGCTTATGGAACTGGATTTTCCTACAGGTCAAGTTTCTTCATATGAAAACTAAGGCTCCTGAAATTTATAAGTAAAGATGCATGCATGCACTCACACATTTTCCTAGAAAGAGTTTTTGGAAAAAAAAAAAAAATTATCACGTAGGTAAAGAACACTGTTGTAGATAAGAGGGAGTTAAGCTGGAGAATGTCATGACCCAGAATCTTTTCTCCTGGATTATAAAGAAGTTGGGATTCTGTTTATAAAGTATTATTTTCAACAACCATCCTTACTTTTAAAGAAAGTAAGATTTTTTTTTCTGTCCCTTATACCCTCTAAAAGAAATATATTTCTTCACTGTTAGAAACTCTTTGTGAGCACATACTTCCAGGAATGTAACTCCCATTCTTCTCAATTGGAGCCACGTTGTCAAGATGAGGAATCCTGTTCATAGGTCTGAGTATGCCAAGGAACTTGTTCTGGGCAGACAGAGGAGAAAGGACAGCTACCCAGTCTAACCCAGCATTCACCTAGTGTTCTGGGAAACCAAACGTCAGGATCTGGTTTGCTACTCTGTCATTCTGCCTTTTTACCATGCGTGATGGGAGAGTTTCCTGTTCCCAGTCCATCTGTAGGGACTGCCCTCAGCAAAACTGAAAAGTGGGGAAAGTTTGCCTTCATTAGTCTCTTCCTGGCTTTGGGCTTCTAAAAATTGAGTCTGACAGCTAAGTACTTTGTGGTTTTCAAATCATATTGCCTGTCTCGCCATAAAATCCTCCTTTTAACCAAGCTCTTTCTTCCTCTTTATTGACATCTTCAGCTTCTCCTCTCTGTCACTGCCATGCTAAGGCACAGATCACAATTGGGTCTAGGACATCTGTACCTTTGGAAATTTCTATCAATGTGCTACCTCTCTCAAAGCTGCTAAAGTATAGAATTTATCTCTAGATGTAGAATAAAAGGCTTTATCAGGGAGTAATACTGTCAAAAATCTATTTGGAGAGGTAGGGACATTTTCTGAGTGCCTAAAATCATACCAGAGGGTCCTGCCTGTAGGAAAAAGCTGTCTTGTCCATATGCACCTGTAAGCTGGGCTACTGGAAATTTTCCTTGAACACAAAACAATGTTTGGAAGGAAAGTGAAGAACCCTGGCTCCAAAATAGTTACACAGAAATCACCACAGACTCTCCTCAAATATGTATTTAAAATCTGTTGACAATTCTTCTCTAAGTACTAGTGTGCATATATGATGAATCAATCTATTTAGCACTAAAAAAAAAAAAAAGGCTGAAGGAGAAATTTTCAGTTCTACATGCGAATGTTTATTTTTAAAAAAATGCAGATGTTGCTTGGCTCACAGTTCCATCCCAGCATGTAGAAGATCACTTGACACCAGGACTCCCACAAGGAACTCTGAGGGGCCAGGAATTGTGGGCTCATTTTTCATACAAGCCAGAGAATTGTTTTAAATCCCTTCCACACAATTTTATTTGCAGAAGTCCTGCTAATGCAAACCATACTGTTTTGAGTTCAATAAATAGCAAACACAAAATGACTAAGCCTTTTTAAAGATATTTTTTTCCTTTGCTAACCTTGAGAGAGGAACCAGAACACCATTTTGAATGCTGGAGAAGCCCAAAGCCAACTTCCAGATCTTTCCCTTGGGTCACTCGGGAACGTTAGCCTTCACCTGGATTGTTTTGAGAAAAGTGGAAGTGTTCTCCCATCCCCAGTTTAAATCTGATGTGGTCATTCTCGCTCTGCTCTGTCCTGGCCAGTAGCACATTGCCAAGTTCTCAGTTTTTCTAAAGGCTGAACAAGTATGGCTTACAAAAAATTCAGTCTGACAGGGAGTTTGAGGACTTTGAATCACATGGTATGTCTTGCTGTAGAATTCTAACACTGTAATCAAAACATTATGTTTCTGTGAAATCTAATTTTGACCAACTAGTTACAGGCAATGGGCACTATCAAACAGGAAATTCCATAATCCAAATAGACCATTTATCTATTTTTTGCATTTCAGAAAATCTTTGATGGGATTTGAGTTTTTCCAGTTTTCTTCTATATCCATTGACCTGATGTGTGACATGCAACATCCCTCTCCTGGCTTCAAATTCTGTTATCTTGACAAGAGACTCAAAATACCTGTCCCTTGCCAAAGAAGTAGAAAAAACATTCTAAAACGATCTTGGGTGCTCTGGGATTCAAGATGGTAGAGTAAATGTATTTGTAGCCCCTTTCTCTTGAGAGTAATTCCTAGAAACACCCCAAAACAACAAAGATGTGGGAATACAAAGTCTATGTTTAATGAATCCAGAAGATGTCTTAACTGAAACAATAACATATAAAGACAGAAAGAAAACAGAAATGGTGAATACTGCAGAGGAGGCAAAGTTCTAACTTAAGTGTTGGTAGGATGAAAATGCTGAGAAATAAGCCATTCTCTATCTCAGAAATCCAGAAAAGGTACTGGACCATTTTCAGCATGAAGGAGGTACTGTGCGATAGGAGATAAACACAGGGAATTGTTTGGAATTCTGTACCGGAAACAAGTTGACCCTGGTCTCCTTCTCAACCTTTATTGAGGAAAACTTCTAAAATTGAGAAAACTATAAATAAACACGCTTCCCCCCAAAAAACTCAGAGGAAATTAAGACAATGCAGAAAGCAGAAGAAAACTTCAAGATATTACCTTCATGAAATGCAAAGAAGATACTACTTAATAATAATAATAATCAGCATTTAAGAGCTCCCAGAAGTTAAAAATATAAGAGCCAAACCTGCAAGTTTAAATAAAGCAACTGGAAGATAAAGCAGACCTTAAAAAAATGATAAAGATGGACAATAGGAGAAAAAATGCAAGAAAATTAAGGGTTAGATGAGAATGTCCAACAACCAAATAACAAAAGTCTCAGAAAGAACAGAGCAAACATTTGGGAAAAACATAATAATTATAATATAAGGAAAAACAATCTACAACTAAAGTAAGTGAAGCTTCATCTCCAAACTGAAAATGTCCATGGAGTGAATACTTTTTTAAATGACCCACATCAAGATACATGATCATATTTCAGAGCTCTAGAAGCAAAGAACAGATCCTAAACACTTCTAGAAAGGGAACCTAGGTTACATATAGAAGAGCACGAGTCAGGGCAGCATGGGGCATTGTGTTAGTCTGCTCAGGCTGCCATAAGAAAATAGCGTTGACTGGGTGGTTTAAACAACAGAAGTTTATTTTGTCACAGTTCTGGAGGCTGGAGGTCCAAGATTGGGGTGGGAGCATAGTCAGGTTCTGGTGACAGCTCTCTTCCTGGCTTGCAGATGGCCACCTTCTTGCAGTGCCCTCATGTTCTTCTGTACATGTAGAGAGAGAAGGAGATCCCTCTCTTCCTCTTCTTATTAGGACACCAATCCTATAAGATTAGGACCCCATCTTTACGACCTCCTTTAATCTTAATTACCCCCTGAAAGCCATATCTCCAAATACAGTCACATTGCAGGTTAGGGCTTCCACATATGAATTTTGGACAATGTAGTCCATAGCAGGCATGTCCACAGCAACATTAGAAGCTAGAAGAGCAGGCACCTGGGTGGTGCAGTTGGTGAAGCGTCTGCCTTCGGCTCAGGTCATGGTCCCAAGGTCTTGGAATTGAGCCCCATGTTGGGCTCCCTGCTCAGCGGGGAGTCTGCTTCTCCCTCTCCCTCTGCCTCTCTCCCCAGCCGTGCTCTTTCTCTCTCTCTAATAAATAAATACAATCTTAAAAAAAAGCTAGAAGATAATGGACAAATACAAGGGGCGGGGCAGAGGGTGGAATCATTAGGCAGATAATTCCTCAAAAACAGCAGCAGTGTTCAAAGGAGACCCTGCAGGTACAAAATATGACAAATGTCCACCAACAATTTACATGATACAGTAACTAAAGTTTCATATATGGATTTAATTTTTTAAAAGTGATATAACTAAATTGAGAGGGGAAGAAAAAAGAGAAGAAGGGAGGTATAAGAGCTAAAATACTATGTCTCAAAAAAGAAACTCATTGCTATCTAAAATTGACTGATCAGATAGTGTTATAGGCCATGGCAGAGATACTCTACGGTGACCCCAATGTGTGATGCCTTTGGATACCTCCTTCCCTTTTTTTTTTTTTTTTTAAGATTTTATTTATTTGCAAGAGAGAGAATGAGAGACAGAGAGTATGAGAGGAAGGAGGGTCAGAGGGAGAAGCAGACTCCCCGCCGAGCAGGGAGCCCGATGTGGGACTCGATCCCGGGACTCCAGGATCATGACCTGAGCCGAAGGCAGTCGCTTAACCAACTGAGCCACCCAGGCGCCCCTGGATACCTCCTTCCCTTAAGTGAAAGTGGAAGCTGACTTGTTTCCAGCCAACGGAATATGGCAAAGGTGAACATATTCTGCAGGTGCAATTAAGGTCCCAAATCAGTTGATTTCAAGGTAAATGAAAGGGAGATTAGCCTTGGCAGACCTGAATTAATCAGGTGAAAGTCTTTAAAAAGAGATTTTTTTTGCTGAGAGAAGTGAGAGGCCCAGGTGGCAGAGAACATTGGGTGGCCTTGAGGAGCTAAGGACAGGCCACAGCTAACAGCTAGCAGGAATACGAGGATCGCGGTCCTACAACTTCTGCCAGCAAGCATGTGAGGTTGGAAAAAGATTCTGAGCTCAGGAATGTAACATAGCTCAGCAGACGTCCTGGTTGCAGTTCTGTGAGACCCTGAGCAGGGGACACCATGAAGTTGTGTTTGAACTCCTGACCTACAGAAATAATGAGCCAAGAAATGTGTATTATGTTAAGCCACTAAGTTTGCAGCAACTTTTTATGCAGAATAATTAATACACAGGCATAGTATTTAGAAATATGAAGAAATGTGCCAAAAGGCATTATTAGGGTTACCTTTGAAATGCTGGACCCAAGAGGGGTGGGGTGGGGTGGCTGGTTGGTAGAGAGGGACTATTTCAGTTATTGTTGTCATAAGGCTTTTATTATTATTATTTGACTTTGAAAACTATATCCGTGTATTACTTTGAAAAAAAAACGCTCATTTTCACAGACGCTAACCTGAGGGAAATTTGAAGATTATAGGATGCCTTTCAAATGAAATGGGATAATATATGTAAAAGTGCTTAAAAATTAAAAAGTACTGTACAAAGATAAGGACTTATAATTAAGTTTCAAAATCTCAGTCTGTTATTAACCGAATATTTGTGTTTCTCCAAAACATTCATATGTTGGAACCCCAACCTCCAGTGCGGCTGTATTTGGAGACAGGGCCTCTGCAGAAGTAATTAAGTTTAAGGGTGGTCATAAAGGAGGGGTCCTGATCCAATAGGATTAATGTCCCAAGAGAAGTGACACCAGAGGGCTTGCTAGTATACCCTCTCTCTCTCCCTCTTCTTGTGCACACACTGAAGAAAGTCCATGTAATGGCAGAGTGAGAAGATGAGGGTCTGTGAGCCACAAAGAGAGTCCTCACCAGAAAATGAACCAGCTGGAACCTTGATCTTGGACTTCCAGCCTTCAGACCTGTGAGAAAATAAATCTCTGTTGTTTAAGCCACCCGATCTATTTGTGAATGATCTATGTCAAAATAGATCTATGTCAAAATAGGTCTTTTGTTATAGCAACCCCAGCAGACTAATGCAGAATTTGGTACCAAGAATCAGGCTGCTATAACAAACACCTAAAAATGTGGAGGTGGTTTTGGAACTGGGTAATGAGTAGTGGTTAGAAGGGTGTTGAGGTGCACGCCAGAACAAGCCTAGATTACCATGAAGGGACAACTGCTAGAAATACAGCTGTTAGAGGTGACTCTGGTCAGGATGCAGAAAGAAAAGAGGAGAAAACACAGAAAGCCGCCATCTTCCTGAATAATACATACATCATCATAAACTGAAGGATAGGAGAAATAGGGACATTTGAGGCCATTCTGAAGAGATCTCAGGCATAAATGAGTAACAGGTCATGGGTAACTGGAAGAAAGGTGATCTTTGTTACAAGGTGGCAAAGAACTTCGCTGAATTGTGCCCTAGTGCTTTGTGGAAGGTAGAAACTGCAAATGAACAAACTGGATATTTATCTGGGGAGAGAGCTAAGCAAAGTATTGAAGAAGTGGCTTGGTTTCTCCTTACTGCTTTCAGAAAAAATGCAAGGAGAGAGAGATACATTGAAGGAATTGTTTTTTTAAAAAAAAAAAAAGGAATCAGAACTTGAAGATCTAGAAATTCTAAGCCTACCGACATTGTAAAACTTGAGGGAAGCATGTTCTGAAAACACTAAGAATGTGGCTGAACAACCATGTGATGAAGCTATTAGGATGGGTGTGAACCACACATTTACTCAGTCAACTCAGAAGAAGCCAGGGTTATACCAGCAGAAATACTGCTGGCTGTGACCAAAAAAAAAAAACCACCCAGAAAAGAAAGGAACAGAATGAAGGAAGGCTGCAAACATGCATTATCATTCAAGACAAAAGAAGAATGACCCCAGAGGTGATTCAGAGATCCTCAGGGCTGCCATTCCCACCACTGTCCCAGAAGGCAAAACCGTTTCCCCCTCAGTTTCAGAGGATTAGGCCCCCTCTTCAGTTTCAGGGGGCCAGAGAGAGCTGTGTATGTAGGTGGGGTGCTGGCAGAGAGGGAAGGAGGGAAGGTACAGGCTCCCCTGAAGAGCCTAGTGGGCCTGGGGGGCACAGTGCTGAACCAGAAAGGATCATTCTTGAACCTTAAGATCTAATAGAATTTGCCTATCTAGGTTTTGGACTCTCTTGGGGCTTGTCACCCCTTTCTTATTTCAGATTTCTTCCTTTGGGAATGGGAATGTCTATCCCATTCCTGTGCCACCATTGTAGTTTGGAGGCACATAACTTTGGTTTCACAGGTTCACAGCTGCAGAGGAGATCTGCCTCAGGACCAATCTTACCTCTAGTCTCACCATATCTGATTTAAGTGATATTTAAATGAGACTTTGGGTTTTAGACTTGAGAATTGACCCTGGAATCACTAATCAATAAGTAATCAATAATCAATCAGTAATCAATAAGACTCTGGGGGCTGTTGGGATGGACATGAACTTGGGGGGACCCAGAGGCAGAATGCTATGGCCTGAATTCTTGTGCCCCTCACAATTCATAGGTTGAAGTCCTAACCCTCAGTGTGACTCTATTTGGAAATGGAGTTACTAAGGAAATAATTAAGGTTAAGTGAGGTTATAACAGTGGGGCGCTGATCCAACAGGAGTAGAGTCCTTATAAGAGGAAACAGCAGAGAGCTCCCTCCTCCCCATGGGGGTGTGTGCACCAAGAAAAGGCCATGTGAGGACACAGGGAGAATGAGCCTGCCTCCAAGCCAGCAAGAGAGCTCTTGCCAGAATGTGAAAGGGCCAGAACCTTGATCTTCAACTTCTAGCCTCCAGAACTATGAGAAAATAAATACCTGTTCTTTAAGCTGCACAGTCTGGGGTATTTTGTTACAGCAGCCTGAGCAGACTAATACACAGTCCCATGTACTGGCGTCTTTTGTAGATGAATATAACAATTTTTTAAGTTCATTCTAATTATTTAAATTTAAGAAGTACATTTTTTTAAAGATTTTATTTATTGTAGAGAGAGAGGAGAGGAGAGAGAAAGCACAAGCGGGGGAGAGGAGCAGAGGGAAAGGGAGAAGCAGGTTCCCCACTGAGCAGGGAGCCCCATGTGGGGCTCGATCCCGGGACCCCGAGATCATGACCTGAGGCAAAGGCAGATGCTTAACCGACTGAACCACCCAGGCACCCCAAGAAGTACATTTAAAAGGAAAAGACTCTTGCTTCATGGGTGGGAGCAAACAAAACAAGAGCTTCCTTAATATATATACATGAACACAACTTGAAATTGCTATTGGTAAGTGAACACGTATGTATGAAGAAAGTAGCAAAAATACCAAAAAGAACACAACAAAGCAATTACCTGATAAGGATGTGCACTAACAGTTTCACACAAGGATGCTTAGTGTAGCACCACTTGCCGCAGTGAAAAGCTGGAGACAAGTTAAATGATCAATAATTAGAACATTAGCTAGATAAATTACATCACAGCCATCCGATGAAATATTATTTAGTCATTTAAAATGAGTTCTAGGGGAATAATTAACACCTTAAGAAATCATTGACAATATTGTTTAGGGGAAAATGTTACAAAGCAGTATGAGCAATACAGTCCAAATTGGGAGTATGTTTATATTTGTGAATGATCTATGTCAAAATGCCAATAGTTATCACTAGATGTAGGAGTAGAAACAGTTTTATTTTCTTTTTAGGGCTTTTCTCCATGTTCTAAATATTCTGCAATAAGCACTGTTTGCTTTTGTACTATATATATGCATACATTTTTTTATTTGGAGACCACATTATGATAATTTTCCTTTCATTAGCTCTTAGAGAATTTGACAGGTTGGTTCCTATATTTTAATGCAGCAGAAAAACTCTGAATTCACAGTTTTATCTAGCACACTCTCTTCTTCTAGTAGATGAGAAATGGAATGCTCCAAATCTTGCTAATCACAAAAACAAAGGAAGTTGCAGTCAAAAGCAATGCAGTGGACAGTGTAGGGATCCATCCTGGGGCTTTGCAGCTTCTCCTGCACTAGGCTGCCCACCATGTCCATCCACCCTACAGTGCATCACTTCCAAGACTGGAAAGTGTGTTTAGAAGATAGCAAATTCTTCTGGTGCAAACTTTCTCTGTTCTGGGGACTCTAGGGGTTTGGGCAATGCCTTCTCCCCAAGATTTAAATGGATTTTCCAAAGGAGAAAAGTATACCTCAGTTCACCTGGCATTTCTGCTTCCCTCATTCCTCCTCTTCAGTTCCTTCTCCTCATAGCAAAAACCTCATGTCCCTGAAAGAGGGAGACACCTGACTCTCCAAGCAGTGGGTGAACCACCTCTCAGTGTAGGGCTGAGAATTGTGTGGGCAGAGCCCTCTTAAGGGCAGCAGATGTTCCCAGGAGGCGATAAAACTGTGGAACTACAGTAGTCATCGTCAATTTGTTTTAATTTTTTCCCTCACCAGCGCTAGCTGAGACTATTCCAGTAACCACAGATATGACTCATTAACTCACAAAATTGTTTTAAAAATGAACTATTTCCATTAAGAAAGGAAAGTAAATGGTGTAGATGATAACTGATAAGCCTGAAGTCAACTAGAAGTGGTGCTTTTTCTCCCACAAACAAGGGAGGTGGATATACCATCATCAGTGTTACTCTAAAGCTTCTGAACCACCAAACGAAGAATGTCTTTGCTCTAGACCTTCTCGCTTGCCAGCAACCTCTGCCACCCCCACTTGGGACTCTTTGTGCTCCACCTGGAATCTTACCGGGGAACGGACTGGCAGATAACTCAGGTGATCAGGATGCAGAAGTGATCCATGTCTCTCATCTCAGGGGCCTCCAGGAATCATCCAGATAATCCTGATGACTGAGGCAGTCTACCCCTCTCCTCGTCCCCTTTCCTGCCTAACTCCCCCTCTTCCTCTCCCACCACCATTCATCTCTTCCAAAGCAGCAACCTTAACTGAACTTGCAGAGGTGCATCTGGCCTCATGCATGGGATGGAATGCTGTGTTGGGGTGCAGAAAGGGGGTTGTGGGCAGTCCTTCATGAGCTCTGCACTGAAGCTCCCTACGTCACAGCAACACATATTTACTTCAGTGAGTCTCAACGTGGCGGGGAAGGGTACATCCCCTCTCGGGAGAAGGCATCAGAATAGCGGCCAAATGTGTGTAAGTTGGTAAAGCACATTTCATTGATCTAATGTTCATTGACAAAAACTCCCAAAGCCAAGTTCAATAACGTTGGTTTAGCTGGTAGGGATGCACAGAGGATAAAGTAAGAAAGTATTAATGAGTTTGAAAAGGCTGAGAAACACGGCAGCATTGCAACTAAATTGAACAAAAGAAAACCTAATGAGAATTCATAGGGAATAAAATCAGAACACTCAGTGAGCAATCATTTATCAGCAATGTTGTACCTTTTTGTAAAAACTTCTGTAATACCACTGGGTATCAGATAAGAACTCCAGGTGACACCCTTACAGCTCTCTCGCGCTTAACAAGTCTTGAGACATCTTTTCTCTAGAGACTCAGCAGGGTTGAGTTCCTTTTTTGAACATAGAAACATAGATTAGTGGTGTTATGGGTTGAATTGTGTCCTCCCAAAAGATATGTTAAAGTCCTAATCCCTGGTACCTCAGAATAGAAAATCTTTGAAAATAGAGTTGTTGACAATAGAATTAGGGCAGGAGAAAGTCATACTGGGGTAGCATGGGCCCTTCATCCAATATGACCAGTGTCCCTGTAAGAAGAGATACAGACACAAAAAGCAAGAAAGACATGTGACGTTAAAGGCAGAGATTGAAGTGATACATCTATAAGCCAAGGGACGCTAGGGCCGACCAGAAGCCAGGGCAGAATCCTCCCCTAGAGCCTGAGGACAGAATATGGCCTTGCCAAGACCTTGATTCAGATGTCTAACTTCTAGAACTGTAAGAAAACATATGTCTGTTGTTTAAAGTTTGTGAGACTTTGTTATGGCAGCCCAATACAAGCGGTAGGAGACTTTTGGCAATTTTCCTCCAACAACTTGTAATTAACGCAGCCGATCCAGCGTGCAATTGGTCTGGGTGAGAATTAAGGGCTGATGGCAGCTGGTGAGTTTCCTGTGCACAAAGTACAAACGAGGCACGTGTTTCATGTTTAGAAATAAGAGTAGCGAGACTGTGCCGGTGAAGATGTCCAAACACAGACGGGATGCCCACTCGGCAGGGATACGTAGTTTTCTATAAGAAGACTCTAGAAAACACCTGAAGCATCTCACCAAATGCAATACCTCCATCCAGAAGCCCCCCCACGAGAGGCGTCCAGAATCCACACGGAATCACATGGAATCATTTTGATCACGTCTCAGTCGAGAATATAAATGCTTTGCACGTTGTGCCAAAAAGCCTGGAATATACCTTAGTTGTTTCTATCTTTTCCACATGGAAAATATTCTAGGCCTCCTGACATAGACTTTTGCCAATGTTTTCAAATGAACGACCATGTATTGAGCACTGACCGTGTTCCAAATTCTATGTTAGTTTCCTTTTACACCGAGAGTCATGTTTAATCACGTGCAGTTACTCCAGGATGTGCGGCATTAGTGTGACTACGGTACTATAATAACACCCTTTCCTCAAAACCCATCCTGCATAGGTAGATAAGTCATGCTCACGGTTCGTGAATCACTTCAACTTTGACCCACGCGATGTTCACTTGCAGACATGAGCCAATCTGGGATCTCGTCCTAATAACTGCAGAGGTGGGCCAGGGAGAAGTCCCAATACCAGCAATTGGAGTGGAAGTGGCAGACCACATCTGGGGTCTGCAGCAGAAGAGGATGCAGGACATTATTATTCAGTGTCGCTCATTTAGACTTTCCGGCAAGCACCACACAAACAGATGCTGTGGTATATACAGCGATCTAATTAAGGGTATGGGCTAATTTTTTTTTAAAGGAAAAGCAATTATTATCCATTTTAATTGTAACCACTTAGCTTGTGTAGAACATTTTAAGAATCTGTTATAAAATCAGAAGAGACAGATGAGTTTTTAATAAAATCTATAGAAGGCATAAAGACTATCATGTAACAACTAACACCTATGTTCCCACGTCCCCAGTTTAAGAAGCTGGCACCTTTTTTTCTCCTATGATGGAACTACTAGAGTTTAAGAAGTATCTTGAAAGAAGACTCTGAGGTAGGTCTCCAAATACACAAGGCGGAGTTGATTAAAACTGGTCCAGACCTGTGTAAGCTATAAAACTAAATGTGCCCCATTCCTCTTGTCCGTGATACCTACCAACCCTCAGCAGTTTCTAAACCAGCTCAGTTTCAAACACAAGGTTGCTGGTTACCCATGTGAATATGGGTTAGAGATTCCTCTATCCATGTAAACCCGGTCTCTTCATGTCAGACCCACTGCCCAGCTCTATGGCTCTGGGGTCTCCTATTCTATATTCCATCCCAGCCTTCAAGCTCAACACTGCCATGTGCAGCAGTAACACTGGGAGTAACAGGGAAATGCTGGAGTAACAGAAACCCCAACTCCACGGAGTGTCTTTGATAGGGGATGACCGTTTGCATGCCTGAGGTAGAATCATTCTTAGCATGGACAAACTCTAGCCAGAAAGGCTGAGGAAAAGCGCCTCCACATACATCACCCAGGAGACCACTCCCGGACCTCCCTCCTAGAACCGCCCAGAAAGCTATTGACAACCATGCCACTGGGACCAACTTTTTCCCATAATAACTCCAGCCTACAAATGCCAGAACCCGTAAAAAAAAGTCCTCCAGCATTCAGCAGATCAGTTTTCTCAGGATAATCACATCTTTCAAACACTTTTCTGCCTGTCAGCCTTTTAAAGGATAAAGATGAATGACGAATCTTGCTTTCAGAAAAAGGAGTCCATTCCTGGATCTGCTGGCTAAAAAAAGTAGTCCATTTCTGAAGTTTAGTCCTAAATGATTACTACCAATACAGTCACCTAGTAAGTGGTCGTAGATACTTAAAGTAGTTTTAGTTCATGTTGCTGCTAGTTAATGTTAAAAGCATTTAACCTGTGTCCATCAACTGATGAATGGATAACCAAAATGTGGTATATCCATGCAATGGATAAAAGCCATAAAAGGGATTAAACACTGATAGAAGCAGACATAAAAACCACATGTTCTATGATCCCATTTATATGAAATATACAAAAAAGGCAAATCTGGAGAGACAGCAGATTAGTGGTTGCCAGGAGCGAAGGGAAGAGAAGACAGGGAGTGCTTATTTAATAGGTAAGGGGTTTCCTTTTGGGGTGATGAAAAGTTCTGAAACTAGATGGTGTTAATGGATACACAACATTGTGAGCGTACTTAAGGCTGCTAAATTGCACACTTTAAGATGGTCACAGGAAGTCAACTTTCTGTTATGTATATTTTATGATATTTACTTATTTATTTTAGAGAGAGCACGAGCAGGAGGGGCAAAGGGAGAGAGAATCTCCAGCAGACTCCCCGCTGAGCACGGAACCTGACAACATGAGGCTCAACCTCACGAACCTGAGATCACGACCTGAGCCAAAACCAAGAGTCGGATGCTCAACCGACTGTGCCACCCAGGTGCTTCTATGTGACAGTTTAAGAAAAGGATTTAACCTCTGGGTCTCCATTTCCTGAGCTACATTCACTGATCCATTTTCTTTGGTACGTTATAGGAAATAGATACACCGTTTTGTGAAAATCTTTGCAGATGGAAACTTGTACATAAGTGGAATTCAAGAACCACCGTGCTGACATGTAAGTGACATTCCAGAACCACTTAGTGGCTGACATTGTTCATGACACCAGGCCACTGGGACGAGATGGTATGGGTGAGAACTGTACTCCCCACACATGGCAATCCCTGCAACGCCCCTCATTCCCCTGGAGCAAAACTGCTCCTAAGATAAATTGCTAGTCACAATTTACAATCAGAACACTATTTAGAAGCATAAACAGGCAGTAGTGCTTGTTCCTAATGTATTCTAGGTACTTGACATGCTGAGAGCACAAGACAATTTTTTCACACAATTGAACTCCTTAGGGTCTGTCTTCTAGATCATTTTGTTGGTTTAAAATACACCATTGCTCGAGCATTGTGAAGTCTGCCCATGTGCCTGGTGGGGAAAAGAAGGGCAATTCGGTTCACCATGCTGAGATTTTCCTTTTATGTAAATTGCTTAAATTTCAAGCTACATCTTTTATTTCTTTCAACAGCACCAAGCATTAGCATGCCCCTTGCCTCTCTGTTCCTAGGAATGAAGACTAGAAATCTTAATACAAAACATTAACTCAGTGGGCCGGTCCAGCAGAGTAATAGATCTTTGGAACTGCAGTGGCAAAACCCTGCCTGGGCTTCCTCAAGTCACAGTGAAGCACTGTAGCTCTTTCACTGAGCCAACAGCACTTAAGTCACAAATATATCTATGCAGAAAGCAACTGTGGCAGCTCCTCAAATAGATGACCAAAGGAACCATTCAGTACCAGGGCTAATGGGCCCTGGTCCTAAAGGTGAAAATAATAGCTTAGATTAGAAAGAACTGCTGAGACCCCAAGCAATCAATGACACCTCAGAATTGCTTATTTGAGTGGGGATTGCTCCTATTTCACATGCAAAGCACACTACATTAGCAACCAGATGGTATCTTCCTTTTCCTGGTGGACTTCCTAGAATTCCCAGAGACTTGCCTGAATTAGTTCACTTTCTCTGGCCAGCCTAATAAGATTTCAGCTGGCTGACAAGCCTGAAATACAGGGAAAAATGAATCCCAACAGATAAGCACAACTATTTATTGGACTTAATAAGAAGAGAGGAGAAAGAAAAAGAAGAGCTTCGACATCAATATAGTTGATACCTTTGAGTCTCATTTTTTTTTAACCCCTGAAAACTCAAAAAATCCTAGGTCTGGGGGGGATACCAGAGGTCAACTATTCAACATGCTGGATTCATTATCTACTGCCACATGACATATTACTCCAAAATTTAGTGTCTTGAAATAATAACATTGATTCTCACAGTTTCTAACCTTCAGGAATCTGCGTGCAGCTTACCTGGGTCTTCTGCCTCTGACTTGCTGACAGGCTGCAATCCTGGTGTTGACAGGGGCCATAGTCATCTGAAGGCTGGACCGGGGAAGGATCTGCATCCAAGTCCACTCCAGCAATTGTTGGCAGGAGTCAGCTCCTCATGAATTGTTGGCCAGGGCCCTCACTCTGTTCCTCCCCATGTGAGTCTCTCCATATGGCAGCTCACAATATGGCGGCTGACTTCGTCGAGCAAACAACAGAGAGAACAAACAAGCCAGAGGTCACAATCTTTTGCAAACTAATATCAGAAGTGATATCCCATTACGTCTTCTGTTTATTAGAAGCAAGTCACTAGGTCTAACTCACACTTAAGAGGGGGGATTACACAAGGGCCCGAATACCAGGAGGTGGGGGTCCCTGGGGGCCATCTCAGAGGCTGCCGGCCACCTATGCCCATTAAACATTTTTATTTTCTCCAGAGACCCCTCGCTGGCTTCTGCTTTAACTATTTCTGCCATGAAGAGCTAACTCACAGTTATTTCAGAACCCAAACTACTTAAGCAGTTCTCATGATTGGCACAACTACTACTGTTTGAATCCATGAGATTCTGTTAAATACCCAGAAACTCTTATGAGACCCTTGAACACAAGATATGTATAAAGGGAATGTTTAGAAATGGAAACTCCACTCATGTGACAAGATCTGGGAAGTGCAATAGTGTAGTTATCATAAGGCGAAGTTTTAACACTCTACTTAGGGCAAGCTCAAGCATCATAGGTATTACACGCCAGCTATGTAAGGGAAAGCCAAAAACCATGACCACTCCTTGGCCAAGGTCTCCCTAATCAGCCCCATCCTGGGTTTTCCAAACCATTTTGGAGACGCATACGGTTTTGTCTACTTGTCCTTAAAGCTATTAGGGGATGTTTAAAACAACTCTGGACTGTGCTTTCCTTATCAAGATTCAAAGGCATGGTTGCCAAGGACACTTGCCTGGGTTCTGAAGCATCCCAGAGCAATCTGTAAAAGGGGTGGGGGCAGTGAGACAGCTCTGGTGATAAGTGGGAAAGGCCTTCCAATCAATCAGGAAAAAAAAAGAGCCAAAGGACCATCACCCCGAGGATACAGTCACATCAAAAGCCTCAGAGGTCTTGATTTCCCAAGAGACTGGGTTGTGTCTGGTCAGAAAGGGTTAGACAGGCATAAATGTGGACTGGAGATAGGCAAGTAGGAAGGGCAAGAGGGGTCAGGGGCCTGTGCCCTGGTTGGTTCTGTTCACTCCATTTCAATGGTTACAGTCATCCTTTTTGCCATAATGCCAAAAGGCCACATTTAAAGTAAGGAATACATGTGGGAGCTGGATGGGGTGGGTGGGAGAGGGAGAAGCGGAGGGAAATGCATCAGGAGTCTGTTCCTTGCCCCACCACCTTCATGTCGTCTAAAGTTCCGTGACTGCATCCTGAGGCCTAAACTGGGGGACAGTAACATTATTCACGAACTTAGAGTGTTTATAGCTAAAATCGAACTCGCCAACTTAAAAAAAAAACAAAAAAAACAACCATCTATTGAACCAGAATGCCAAGTGAGTCAGACAGACATGGTTGCCAATGGCAAGCTGCAGGGAAGACACCCCTGAATCAATCTGCTGGAAAGATTATTTCCAATGAGTACCACGGTAAGATCGTTGGTGGTGGGTGTGCTAACTTGCTTCTGTCACTTTCACTTTTTAGCTTCTCTCTTTGCAATTCTTAAAAATTAACAATGACCTCTCCATGTGGCTGTCCAGTCTCCTACGTGATCATCGGCACCCACCCAGTAGGGGGTTCAATTTCTGTCTGGCTGAATCGTAAGGACGAGAAGCAAAACGTACAAGGGTTGCACCTTTAACTCTAACTCTAGTGCTTCTCAAAATGCCCTGGAGCAAGTTCAAGGTGCCCATTCAGCCTCAGATGCTGAGTCATCACAGGATGAACACAAATCCCAACCAATGTAAGGATCACCCTCACAGAGCTGAGGAGAGCGCACAGGTGCATTTCTCCAAGGTGTTCTGCTGAGAACCAGTCGCCGTTGGCCCTTTAGAGATATATCAGTGATGTTGTATGCAGGGATAGAACAAACGTGAACCTCAACTTGCACGATAAACCTAAATAGACACGTGAGCTGCAGAACGAGGCTTGCAGAATCCCAAGAGCCTCCAGGCCAGTCAACTAGGTGTCTCCAGTCAAAATGAGCAATCTACATCCATACTTTCCACTGTGTATTGCAGGCCTGCAATACAGGTCAAAAAACCAAGAACAGGGAATTCTATGTTTCGAGATTTAATTTAAAGGAAAACGGAAAGTGCCTTCTACCAGTCCGATCTACAGCTGATCAATCTTCACCCGTTACAATGTCAGTGTTTCTTTTAGGAACACCACACTCTGTGGTTCACAGGTAACTAAGCTAAGGCTCGTGCGGCAGTTTGTACTTTCGAGAAAGGTAAGTGCTTTAAAGAAAAACCTGTTACCAGATGAGGAGAAGGGGCCATGGAATGGTGTCTTCCCCAATCTTTTTCTACTAGAAGAAAATGCAGGGTGGGCTTCTCCAAACGTGGGCTGCATCAATCTCCCACACGGTCTGTGGGCTGGCCTCTTGGTGAGACTGGGGATTACAATGAGACCACTCCAGGCTTCCGTTTCTGGCCTGACTTAATAACTTACTAATTATAATTGACTAAACACCAGGCTTCAACCCACACATGTCAAGACTCATTTCTATCAGCATTTTGGATCTATTGTATACCACAGAGAAGCATGCCGGGAAGGGTCCAGTGGGTCACCAGAACATGGCAGACCTCAGGTCGATATCCTGACCCAGAATAGGAAGCCAGATGGTCTGAGAGCCTGGGGCCAGGAGCAGGGATCTGAGGTCAAGCAGGCGCTGCAGGAGACAGGAACGAGGTCACTGAGCCCGGGTCACTGTGATTGTATGCGCTTAGTGATAAGTGAGTGAGCACAATCCCTCCGAAGACGTATTGCATTGGGGGTTTTCTAAACAGGGCTGATCTCACACTTACATAGACCCACTGCCCAAACCATCTGAATACCTTCATTTCTGGATGCCTCTGGTCTAATCTCCATAATTGGAGCTCATTGCTTCAGGGGACGAGGGAAGGGGAGTGATGGCATGAGACGGTTTTCTAAAAACATAAATTTATCTACGTGTAGGCATGATGAAGATGCCAAGAGGCAACACAGTCTCTAGCAGTTTGACTAGCCCATTGTCATCCTTTGTCACCACCAAATAGAATTGTCCTGAGAAATCGGCACAGGGAGAGGTTAAGCGCCTTTGCCAAGGGTCTTCTGAATTTAAAAGGTGGGCTGCAGACAGACCTCAGGACTTCTGATTCCTAACTCGATGCCCTTTCCAAGTGTACCCAACGATCTTTATGTGCAAATTATCAGGAGGATATACTTCTTTCCGTGGCCTTGCAGCAACATATGTGAGACGGGGCCATTTAGAAGCATCTATAAAACGAGGCCCAAGAAACATTTATTGAGATTGTTCTTGCCCTCAAGAGGCTTTCTCTGAGGGGGTCACCCCTTCATCCAGACCCTGCTCGGAGACACATTCCCCACCAGACCCAGCTTTTTCTTGGCTTCTCTTGAACTGCCATGGGGTTAATCTCTCAACCATAGGACACCTTGTTATTTCCAAGCTTAGGTATCTCTTCTCCCTCTTTTCCCTCACACAGAAGGGCAATGGACCCAGCCAACAACCTTTGCCTCAGACCTTGTCAAGATGGAAGAGCCAGCCTGTTAGCAGTCTGTCCCCGTCCCCATGCATTTGCTAGGACAGATTTCTTCTCTCAACACTGTATTTATTACTGGGGCGTGAAACACAAATCTGCAGATGTCTTTTCCACTCACCTGCTGTTAAGAGTCTACTCAATAATTTAACTCTCTCTCCCTTGAGTACATTTGGTTTCTGTTGGCTGTAGCATAAGACGGGGCAGGATGAACTGGGAGGTATCCTGCATTCCTCCCACCCTCTCTCCTGCCCCCTCTGTGCTTGGCTCTTACAAGGGCTGGTTTGCAGCTGCAAGAGCAGCATCTCCTTAACTCTTGGGTAGCCACAGCAAGCCTGCTCTTTCTGTCTCCCCATCAGATTCTAACAGCAAATTGATGGTTACTTAAAAAAAAACACCCCAAAACTGTCACCAGAGGAGACCAAACACTGGCAACAGATAAAACAAAAGGAGGCACCAAGCTCTTTAATTAAGGCTCATGAAGGCATGTGAATCCTAGCTCTTAGTTACCCTGCTGCGCCTTTGCCTGATTAGCCACAATGCATCTGCTCAGTTTCCTGGTATCCATCTGTACTGCTAGAGAGAAATGTATTCGGGTTGCCCTGATTCTCAATAAGATGGCTCAAAGGCATCAGCTGCAGAGAGACTAATGGTTATGCGTGTTGACAGAGTGTTTCCTGCGCTCCTCGCTGTGTTGACATGCAAGATCACACCACCTTACACGTACCTGGGATTAACCCATAGCCACACAGACGGCCCAAATAAAATGTCTACCCCCAGGAAACTCGGATGGTTTGGGGATGACTCATTTCTCCGCTCTAGCGTTTCCTGCTGGAAATATACCTCAATCATCCCCCTTTCTGAAAGTCCACCTATGTGTTCTGCAATGGCTTAAGCCATAAAATGCCTCGTTTCCTAGATTAAAAAGACCATGAGAATTGGGATCTTTCTACACATTACAACTTTTCATTTCCATATGGCACGAGTGTATGTTGGTGTATGCAGAATTCTTTTCTCTAAGAAAGAATCTAAGAAAAGTGCAGCCAAACTCAAGTGACCACTCTTTGGAGCCTTTGGGGAGAACATGTGGGCAACTGAAGTTATGTTGGCCCCGTGTGATGTTAGTTTCCCCAAAGAGCTTATTTGCTTTATTTATAAAAATGCATTAGCACTATGTGGATCCTAAAATTCTTAACTAATGTGCCATTCTGTGATCCAATAGCACTGATCCCATAAACTCAGGTTCATAGAATTGGAAATAGCTGAGCTGACCCTAGACACAAACTCAGACATCTGGGACTTAGAAATATTTTCCTAAAACTGGTGAAATCCAAATAAAGTCTGCGGTTTAGTTGAAAGTAATATATTGGGACACCTGGATGGCTCAGTCAGTTAAGCGGCTGCCTTCAGCTCAGGTCATGATCCCAGGGTCCTGGGATCAAGTCCCACATTGGGCTCTCTGCTCAGCAGAGTCTGCTTCTCCCTCTCCCTCCGCCCCTCCCCCAGCTCATGCTCTTTCTCTCTCAAATAAATAAAATATTTAAAAAAATAAATAACAGTAATGTATCAATGAAGGTTTCTTAGGTTTGACAAATGTATCACGATAATGGAAGATGTTAGCATTAGGGGGAACTGGGTGAAGGGTGTAGGGGAACTCTGCGTTACCTTTGCAACTTTTCTATAAATCTAGAATTGTTTCAAAATTAAACATTTATTTAAAACCATTTATATATATATTATGTTAAAAACATAATCTATATAAATAAAATACATATGTGTGTGTGTGTATATATATATGCATATATATATATATTTCCCTCCATTGGGTATAAATAAAAGCAACATATAGTTTAAACTATATATTACAAAGTAGCATCTACACCTCCATCAGAAAAGACAAGGTAAGAAAGAGACATGGGTTCAAATTTTGCTGTAGCCACGAGCTTGAGGTCAGTACTCATTAGATGTTTCAGTCACTCCCTGAGCACTTTATTCCCTCCACTGTTGTAGGAAGAACCTCAGCCTTTGAAGAATTTCATATTCTTTGGAGAATTCCAGACTGCATGCCTGGAACTGTGAAGGCAGAATTGGTATAAAATACTAGGGATAAGATAAACTGCCAGAGGAATTTTTCCTATAAAATGACCAAACCAGGAAATCTAAGTGCAAAGCTTTACAAAGTCTGAGAGGTTGTTTATGGGCAAGTATGGACAAGCATTGTTTTGTCACCACATACTAGATTTTCTGTTACTTATTCACGCTAGCAGATCAATTAGGGTTAAATTCGGCACAGTTATCATTAGTCTAGCCCTTTCTTTTTTTATCCCCACTTAAACACCTTATGGAACTCAAAATGGTAGCTCCAAAAGGGTCTTGAAAATGACCTGACCCACTCTTCTCTTGAGGCCCAGAGGTAGTTTTCAAATTAAACAAGGGCACACAAGCAGAAGTCCTTTGAATCAACTGTGGCATAAATATAAGGTATAATTACTATTGATATCATGACCAGCCACTTGGCCAAGATCACCCAGCTATTTGACCATGGAAGATTCTAAACGCCAAGGAGCTTGGCATGAGTCTTTGTAATTTAATTATGGACAGTTCTGAATCCCACATGAGGAAGTGTTTAATAAATAGTCAGCTGATTGCGATGTGGGCTCTCATCCCAAGCCAGTAGAGAGGGTACCTTTCCTTCTCAGGAAGAGTGAAGCCGGAAGAGAAAGCATTTGTTTGCCGGCTTGAACAGGGAGCAGAAAGAAGTCTACGTTTATTCCTGGGGGAGAATAATGTAACTGCTATAAACTGCTGTGTTACATCAATTTAAAAGTAATTTTTCTGAATTAAGAGACGATTGAGTGGGGAAAACGCTTCCTTTTGGAAATGTAATTCCCGACTGAGTATTTATATGCAGATACTCTTTGAAAGTACACAAGCCATAAGCTGCTTCATGTGCCAGCGACATCAACCAGGACAGGAAAAAAAGTCATTCTCCAATCAGTCATTTTCCTCTCACTCGTGCCCTTCCCCCACACTCCTTGATCTCACCAAAATCCAAGCCAACTCCTTTAAAAACAGATAGGCATAAAATAATCAAGTTCCATGCTGAATATCAACAAAATCCATGGCAATGAATGGAAATGAAGGAGAACATTTCATTTCATATTTAAAAATGTTAAATTGGGTGCTTATAATTCCCCTGATTTAGCTTTTTTAATTAAAAAATTCAAGCTTTATTCAACATTTGCATATTCATGCCTCCATAATGTGCACTGATTGCATTAAAGGCGGAGAAAAAGCACGTAAGTGCAGCATAAATATAGTTACTCATCAAGTGCACCATCTATGTATGCATAGATAAATATTTCCAAACAAATTAACATACACCCGAGCACAGGTGCTCTGGCCTCACGACTCCCCCCAGCTACTTCAACCCTACTTTTCCTTCCATCAAGTTTCAAGAGCCAGAGCATCAGCGTAGAAATTTCATAATTTGGTGTTCTGTAGAATTAGTCCCTTTGCCAAAGTCTCTGAGCAGTGACTGTCTACGACAATAGTCAGGGGAAAAAAAATTCAACTGCACTCTTTATTAAAAACCAAAAAATACAACTTCCATAATTCAACAAAGACTTCCAATAGTTTGTAGGTGCGAGTCATCGGGAAGGGCAGTGAGTATCGTGGACCAGGCATGGTGGACACCGTTAATGGCCCCCCCAAACTTCTTGCTTATGGAATGAGGACTGTTTGGAGCGACAGTGTGCCCATCTCTTAGAAGTAGGCTGTGTTTCATCTAAGCCAGAGGCTGGCAAACTACCCCTGGGCCAAATCCAGCCCACCACCTGGTTTTGTAAATAAAACTACTAGAACACAGACACTTACTTAAAGCCTATAACTGTTTTCACACTCCAAGGATTTGAGTAGCTGCAGCAGAAAACATATAACCTGCAAAGCCTCCAATATTTACCACCTGGCCCTGGAAAGGAAACATTTCCCAAGCCCTGGTCAAAGCCAACCCCGGCCAATGTCCCGGCCTCCCTTACAGCTAGGAGGATGTTGGATTGTATGCAGTAGGTGAGGAAGAAGTCACTGCCAGTCGCTACTTTGGGACAACAGAATAGATGATAGGGTGCCTGGGTGGCTCAGTTGGTTAAGCAACTGCCTTCGGCTCAGGTCATGATCCTGGAGTCCCAGGATCGAGTCCCACATCGGGTTCCCTGCTCAGCAGGGAGTCTGCTTCTCTCTCTGACCCTCCCCCCTCTCATGCTCTCTCTCTCTATCTCATTCTCTTTCTCAAATAAATAAATAAAATTAAAAAAAAAAAAAAAGAATAGATGATAGACACATTCACTGAAAAATGAGTGATGGGAGAGCATCAGATTTGGGGATTGGAGTAAGGGAGGAAGACAAGTTCAGGACCTATGAATCTATGATTTGAGGTACTTTTGGGAAGTCAAGTAAACACGTCAATGTACAAGTATGGAACTCCAAAAAGAGGTCTAGATCTTTAACTTTTTTTTTTTTAAAGATTTTTTATTTATTTATTTGAGAGAGAGAGAATGAGAGAGAGCAAGCACATGAGAGGGGGGAGGGTCAGAGGGAGAAGCAGACTCCCTGCCGAGCAGGGAGCCCGATGCGGGACTCGATCCAGGGACTCCAGGATCATGACCTGAGCCGAAGGCAGTCGCTTAACCAACTGAGCCACCCAGGCACCCCTAGATCTTTAACTTTAATTCAAAGGATGCTTCTTGGGTCTTATCCCCTGCAAACTGGTATCTCCAATTAAATCCTCTTAACCACCACTTCCTTCTTATGACTCCGTCTTAACTCAGTGTCTACAGAACTGGCCTTTCTTGGTTCTTTGCCCACCTCTCTGTCTGCTCCTTTTATCTCCTTTGCCTGCCCACATTTTGTCCTTCACTCCCTAAATTGGGGGATTCTTTGGGGGTTTATCATCCCATGTTTTTGCTTCCCTCAATATTCTCACCTTGAACATTCACATCAGCCTCATAACTTTTCTTTTTTTCTTTTTTTTTTAAAGCCTCATAACTTTCAAGCAAATGACTTCCAAGTTGACATTTCTAGCCTAGACTTTTCTCTTTGGCTTGACTCATTGTTACCTATTACTTATCCCCAAATAGGTGCCATGTTGGCAACTCAAACTCTATGTACTTAAAATATTTACTTATCTTCCCCCAAACAGAGAAAAGACACTGGCTAGAGTCAGAATTACTTGTTTTGAGTCCTGGCTTGGAGTCTTCCTAGTGTGAGCTTTAGCAATAATGTCTTTTTTTTTTTTCCTTAAAGATTTATTTATTTATTTGAGAACGAGAGTGAGTGTACACATGTGCGTGCACGAGTTGGGGGGAGGAGCAGAGGGGGAGGGAGAGGGACAAGCGAACTCTGCACTGAGCGTGGAGTCCTATGAGGGGCTCGATCCCAGGACCCTGAGATCATGACCTGAGTCGAAATCAAGAGTCAGACACTCAACCAACTGAACCACCCAGGTGCCCCAGAAGCTGCTGATTTGGAATAAATGGTGAGGAAGCCTTTGAGAAGATAGTATTTGGGCTTGAAAAGTGGGGGGATACTTCAGAAATCTACATGTCCTCCTTTTATAGGACCCACCGGATCTAAATCTGAGTATACACATAGGTGCAGCTTACTCTGGCTTCCCGCCCCCTGTCGGGAAGCAGAAGATCTGAACACCATTTTTGCTTTTGGACCTGCTCCAGGCTTCATTTCATGCTTGCTTGGTTCCAACCTGGTTCCGACCCTGGCTCTGCTGTCCAGAGCATGTGTTGATTGCTGTGTGTCCAGCTCACCTTATTCTCTGGCTATGGCTGAAATCTGGGCTTTCGAGTGGGCTCAAATTTGATCTCAGGTTTGCATCTCCTTTTCTTAGGCTTTGACCTCCTTGATTTAGAAAATTACACGGATGATGCTGGCAACAAAAGCCAACCATCAATGAGCTTTACCAAGAGGCAGGCATTTAAAGTGGGTGTAGGTCAAGTCAATCAGCGAACACAGACTAGACACAAGGAACGGCCTGCAGGGGTGTTCACTTAGGCGGAAGTGCCAAAGCCGCACCCTGGCCCTTCCTCGCTGTGGCAGAGCTCAGGCTGGGCACCGCGGAAGCCCACCTGAACATGTAACGGAAGTGAGCCCCTCTTGCCCCTTTTTGGTTTTCTACACTCTATTTCTACTTAGTGTTTGCTCAGGGAGCAGCTCCCAGCCTTCGTGTTTGACCTCAGATGAATCCTTTTACCAAAGAATGCGATTCCCGATGTCATAAGCACTCAAAGGCCAGATCCAGAATACTTTATTCATCTTCCTTTTAAAATCTTTTGAAGGGGGCTATCATTTCAGAGATCGACAATGTGGTCTGTTTATTCCTACTCCTCAAGAACATGAGAAAGCAAACTGGATATCAGAAGGGAAGAAAACCAAAACCACCATTTCCAAGCTGGTATGGTTCCAAGAAACAGAAAGTGAAGAAGGAATTCCTTGTCGCTCTCTCCTGACTGTTACTCCAGGTCTGGGAGCTGCCCAGGGAGATTGAGGGAACACAGAAGCCAAACTCCCCTTGGAGAATCGAGGGGCAGAGTTCTTTCTTTGTAGTGACGACTAGACAGCTCGGCCAGTTAGTGTGGGGCCGTAGGCCTGGCATTTGAACAGGAAGTGGGGCCAATCCTAAATGAAATCAAACTGTGAATAAAGGAGGATTAAAATAAAAATTGACAGCACAGTTCACAGAGCTGGTGTGTGGCTCAGCTGCCTGGAAGTCGCTGCCATCATCCGCCTTGGAGACGAGACATGAAAAATCGCCTAGATAGCTACTGGCTGGGGAGGTTGTGAGAAGCGCGTCTGCCTGCACTTTGCTGGGCCTGTGACGCTCGGAAGGTAAGAGGGGCTGGTGAGAATGTTGACAGGCCGATAAGTTTCTTTGGAAACAGCCTAGAAAGCCTGCCAGGAATGCAGGAAGTTCATAGTCTAATTCAACAGCTCTACTCCCCAGGCATTATAACTGCAGCCATAGGGTTTGAAAAGAACCATTTCAGAAAGGACACTGGATTAGGAATCGGGAACTCTGAACTGCCTCTGCTAACTGGATGTATAACCTTGACAGAATGCTTCATTCTCCCTCAGGCCCATGTGTTTCAAAGTGTGTTTTTAGGTTGGAGGGGAGAGGAGGGAGGCGGGAGGCTGGGTGGAGGGGCGGTGGGGAGGGATGAGATCTGGTTCCTGCGTTTCTGGGCCTAGGCTGGGCAGACCCAGGGCCCAAGAATGGAGACGCGCAGAACAGGATGTGGCCAACACTGCTCTCAACAGGCTTTAGCTTTTCACCCACCCTCACGACTGAAGTATTTCCATCAGAAGTGGGTTGAAGAATGTCCAAGTCCTGAACATCAGAACCTGTGAATGTGATCTTGTTTAGAAGAAAGATATTTGCATTTGTAATTAAGGATCTCAAGATCAGATCATTCTGGATTTGGGGTGGGCCCTAAATCCAGTAACAAGTGTCCTTACAAGAGAAACGCAGAGGGAGGATTGGGGACTCGGACACACAGGGGAGGCCACGTGAAGACAAGGCAGAGACTGGATTCTGCAGCTCCCAGTCAGAGACACCTGGAGTCACCTGAAGTTGGGAGAGGCATGGAAGGGTCCCCCATAGAGACTTCAGAGGGGGTGCAGCTCTGTTAACACCTTGACTTCAGACTTCTGGCCACCAGAACTGAAAGGGACTAAGTTTCTGTTGTTTTAAGTCACACAATTTGGAGTAATTTGTTAGTGCAGCTCTAACAACACCCCTGTGAACAAAGCAGTCTAGCATCTCTTTAAAAATACTTCCTTACCCACCTTGGGGTCTCAAAGATGTTCATCTAAAGCAGCTCCAAGATTTAAACAGGCGCAGGGGGCCTACATACATCTGTCTAACACTATTGAAAGCCAAGCTATTCCTAGAAAGAAGATAATTCACTGATTTAATTCAACTCTGAGGCGAAAACCCAAGTGGTAGAGGTCCTTTAAGCTGTTTGGTGATGTGGCCTGGAGGAGACACCCCTTCCACAAGTGCTTGCTGAGAGAAGACAAGGTAGGCTGACAGCACAGAATGGCCAATGAGGAGTTGTCGGCACTGGTCATTTCCGGTGTGAGTGCTTCTGGGTGAGACTGTGGTGCTCAACCAGCACATGCCTGCATGCACTCCCTGACATGGCAGGCCTCCTTACACACCAGCGATACTCCCCATCCTTCACATAGGCTGTGCCCTTCATCCTCAGGTCTCGTTCATTCTCTGACTCATTAATAGGACAAGTGCATTCTGAGCCCTGACAGTGGGCCGGCCACCCCACACGCCCACCCAACTGCCCAGTGATCCATGACATGATTTACAAAAAGAATGGCAGGTATGCAGAAGTAAGTAGAGGGATAGGTGTGGCCCCAGAATAACTTGAAGCTAACTGGTTGACCAGCAAGCCAGGAGAGAGAGAGAGAGAGAGAGACAGACAGACAGACAGACAGACTGTAGTACAAAGATGCAACAAAAAATGGTCAATTGGTCAAGAAATCTGAGATGATTACTAATTTAAAGTACCCTCGAGGTTTTCGTTACTGAATTCACTACTTCTCTGTGCCAGGATCAAAAGAACTTCCACACAGAATTTCATTCAGGTAGAACAGTTTTTTTGTTGTTAAGTTCTTGGGAGAGAACGTTGAGAGGAATCAGACGCACTATATGGTTTAAGTGAATGTAAGTGGTTTTAAAAAGGGGAGCTACAGAAGTGCTCTAGGAGGTATTTTCCTTCACATAGAAACAAGTTATTACAATTCTAACTGCACATTTCAGTTCTGATGGGTTAAGTGTTTTATTTATTTGTTTTTATGTTTTATTTAAAAATTTTTTAAAAGATTTTATTTATTTATTTGAGAGAGAGAGAGAGAGCTTGAGGAAGGGGAGGGGCAGAGGGAGAAGGAGAAGCAAACTCCCTGCTGAGCAGGGAGCCTGATGTGGGGCTCGATCCCAGGACCCTGAGATCATGACCTGAGCTGAAGGCAGATGCTTAACCAACTGAGCCACCCAGGTATCCCTTTTTTAAAAATTTTTAAAAAGATTTATTCATTTATTTTAGAAAGAGAGAGAGAGTGTGAGCACGGTGAGGAGCGGCAGAGGGAGAGAATCTTAAGCAGACTCCACGCTGAGCACAGAGCCTGATGCAGGGCTCCATCCCATGACCCTAAAATTACAACCTGAGCCAAAACCAAAGTCAGATGCTTAACCTACTGTGCCACCTAGGCACCCCTGTTTTTATTTTTAATTGTGGTAAAATACACATAACATAAAATTTGCCATCTTAACCATTTTTAAGTGTAAAGTTTAGTAGCGTTTAGTACATTCACAGTGCTGTGCAACCTGTCTCCAGAATGTTTTCATGTTGTAAAACTGAAACTCTGTTGCCACCTCCCTATTCTCCCCTCCCTCCTGCCCTGGCCAACACCATTCAACTTTCTGTCACAGTGAATTTGCTCTAGGCACCTCATATAAATGGAATCACACAGTATTTGTCCTTTTGTGTCTGGCTTCTTTACCTTAGCATAGTATCTCTGAGGTTCATCCATGTTATAGCATATGACAGGATTACCTTCCTTTTTAAGGCTGAATAATATTCCATTGCATGGACAGACCCCCTTTTGTTTATCCAATGACAGATATTTGGGTTGCTTCTACCTGTACACGCACAAATTAATTAAATCTGTTTACATCTTCTTTTGTGGCTAAAATTCTAGTGCCTTTCTTTGCATATTTTCATATCTCATTTACAACTAAATACACAATGTAGTTGGTAGTTGTGAACGACCCTGAAGAGATTCCTGGAGGTGTAAACCAATCTTTCTCAAGGGGTTCCTCTTTCATCCAAAAATTCACCCAAAGGAACCCTACTGCACATTGATGAAACAATTTTTAGCAGTTGTATTCTTGTTTGGTCATGAAGAATGCATGTAGCCTCTTTGCCAAGGGGTCTTGTTAATTACATACCTGAACTGAAATTGATTTCCATATTCTAGTGGAGGACACTCATTGGCAAATACTTCAGTATCCTATGACATTGTTCCCTGGAACTTCCAACCCCTCAGGTTGTTCTAATGGATTGCTAATGGCATGTCTCTTATGGTGCAATCTACAACAGGAAGTCTATATTCCTCATCCTTAAATTCCAGATGAAAAGTCCTCTATTACCTAAGCATGGCTTGAAATAGAGATTTGGGGGTCCACATTTGCCCCTAACAGATTCTACAGATATTATGAGCATTATAATGCTTGCATGTCATCTTAATTTTTTAAAGACAGTCCTTAATTTCTGTTGAAAGACTAAAGTGCATTGTTATGCCAGGCAGGTGGTCCCAGGCCAGGTAACATCTCAGACCCACCACTCCACTGCAGAGACCAAGGAGAACACAGAGACCACCACAGGAATATAGGAACCAGTCCCTTCTCTGCCCTGACAGCCCTGCCTTAGATCTTCCTGGATGTCAAATTTGAAAAGAGCAAGGGGGAGGGTTGGAACTATCAAGGAGTGATCACTTCTCTGTGTCATCAAAGAGGTTCCCACTCCACTAATTACTTGATGCACAACCCTGGCTCACCCCATAACTGCTCTGTGCCTCAGTTTCCTCATTTGCAATAAGGGGTTAATAGTGGTACGTACACCACTGTGTTACAATTATTAAATGAGTTGACATTTGTGAAATGCTTAGAAGAGCGTCTTGTACATACTTAGTTCTCAGCATATGTTAACTGTCATTTTATTATTAGGTTACTACTTTGGACTGGATTAGAGCCAATCTCCTATCTTTTCCCTTCTCACGTCGTCCCCCTTCCCTAATTACCCAGTGAGAACACCCCACAGATTTCACTGGTTTTCACCCCGTGGGTTTTTGCTTTGGCTGACACCAGCCCCCCGAGTTCCTCCTTGCTCCCTACCATCCCCACTGTTCCCACCAGAGCTGTTGAGGACCAGCAGCCAGCCCAGGCCTCTGCAGTTGCAGAAGTGCAAGACGCCAGCCCAGATCCCCATGGCTGATCTCCGCCACCATGTGCGTGCTGGGGCTAACCCCTCCAACTCTGCACTTGCACTTCACCAGCCTGACTCCTCTCACCAGCCTCTACTGTCATGTGTGCACTCATGGCAACGTCTTACAGCCATAGAATTGCACGCCAATAGCCAAGGCCCCTTTAGCTGCTTGTGGGCCCAGACTCTTTCCTGTCACTGGCCTATACCACTGGCTCAACTGCAACTAGATACCCTCCCCCCACCCCCAAGCCACCACTTGCATACCCTTGACCCAACCTCTGTCACTGGCCTCCACTGCCATGTGCATACCCATGGGGAGACCATGTAGCCACAGGAGGAAATACTGAGAGCCAGGGCCCCTGCAGCAGCTTATGGGCCCAGTTCTAGCCTCTTTTCTGTCACAGGCCTGTACCATTGGGCTTACTTGCAACTAGTCCTGCTAGCTGTGTATCTGCATGCTTCTGGCTTGACTTCCAACACTGGCCCCTAGTGCTCTGCACCTGTGGCAAGAACCAGCAGCCACAGGAGTATGTGCTGACAGCCAGGGCCACCCCACAGCCACCACTGTGCCCCTGCTGCCTGCCCTGGTGCCCATGACTATGTTTGTGTCTGTACACCAGTCCCTGCCACACCCAGGCACCCATGGCTGACCCCCACAGCCAAGTGTGTGCACACTGTCAGCTCGGGCCACCACTGCCGCCTGCTCTGATCTCTAGCTGTTGGAGCTGAAGGTGTTGCTGAGGACCTAAATAGTCTTTGCAGCCTCTTTGGAGCCTCCCAGCACTCATCAAGGACAAGGCAGTTGTCAATGCTGTGGACCCCAGTGGCCTGAGCTGATGAGGCTGCTGGTTCTTGCCACAGGTGCAGAGCACTAGGGGCCAGTGTTGGAAGTCAAGCCAGAAGCATGCAGATACACAGCTAGCAGGACTAGTTGTAAGTAAGCCCAATGGTACAGGCCTGTGACAGAAAAGAGGCTAGAACTGGGCCCATAAGCTGCTCTAGACCCAGAGCCGCCATATATCCCTGCACTTGGTGCCTTGACCCACTAGAACCTGCATTATGGCACGTTCCACCAAGCTGCCACCCACAGGTAAACATCTTAGTCCATAAAGTCTGTTAGAGGTGTCTGTTTCTTCAAATGTGCAGACACCTACTCAAGGCTACAGAATCATGAAGAATCAGAAAAACGTGACTTCATCAAAAGAACACTATGAACTTCCAGTAACTGACCCCAAAGAAATGGAGATACAGGAATTGCCCAACAAAGAATCAAAAATAATTTTTCTAAAGATGCTCAGAGAAATATAGGAGAACATAGATAAACAATTTAATGAAATCAGGAAAACAACACAGGAACAAAATGAGAAGTTCAACAGAGATAGAAAACATTAAAAAGAGCCAAACTGAAATTTTGGAGCTGAAGAGTACAATGACTGAACAGAAGAACTCAACAGAGAGCTTCAACGACAGACTGTACCAAGCAGAAGACAGAACCAGTGAGCTCACAGACAGATCATTTGAAATTAACTAATCAGAGGAGCAAAAAGAAAAAAAAAAAAAAGAACAGGCATGAAGAAAACCTATGGAACTTATTGGATACTATTAAGAGAAACAATCTATGTATCACTGGAGTCCCAATTAAGAGAAGGAGAAAAGAGTAAAAAGCTTATTTAAAGAAATAATGGCTGAGGCACCTGCTGGCTCAGTCAGAAGAGCATGGGACTCTTGATCTCAGGGTTGTGAGTTCGAGCCCCACGTTGGGTGTAGAGATTACCAAAAAATATAAATAAACAAAAATTAAAAAAATTAAAAATAAGAAATAATGGCTGAGAACTTCTCAAACCTGGAAGATTTGGATACCCAGCTTTGTGCAGCTGAAAGGTCACCCCAAAATTTCAATATAAAATGATTTTATTTTTTAAAAATTTTTATTGCCTTTATCTCAGCAAAATTATTAATTATATTCTTATAATCAAAATGTGCACACAATTTTCATTTCATTTATAGTACATTTCTTTTTTTTTTTTTTTTAAAGATTTTATTTATTTATTCATGAGAGACAGAGAGAGAGAGAGAAGCAGGCTCCCAAGGAGCAGGGAGCCCGATGTGGGACTCGATCCCAGGACCCTGGGATCATGACCTGAGCCGAAGGCAGACGCTTAACCATCTGAGCCACCCAGGCGCCCTATAGTACATTTCTTGAGCCATTTTAGTTGTAAATAGCTTCTTAGGGATTTAAATTTGGAGAAACTTTGTTCTACAGAGGCACTACCACTTAGAATTTCTTTTTCTTTTTTCTTTTTCAACAAGACACATTATAATAAAACTGTCTAAAGTCAAAGGCAAAGAAAAATTGTAAAACAGCAAGAGAAAAATACTTCTCTGACATAACAGAAACCCGTAACACCATCAGCAGAATTCTTAGCAGAAATCTTTGCAGGCCAAGAGAGAATGGGATGATACATTTAAAGTGCTAAAGGGAAAAAAAAACCCTGGCAACCAAGAACACTTTACCCAGAAAAGATGTCTTCCAGAAATGAAGGAGAGATAAGGGCATTCCCTAATAACCAAAAGCTGAGGGAGTTATCACAGCCAGACTTGCCTTATAAGAAATGCTGAAAAGGAGTTCTTCAAGCTGAAACAAAAGGGCACTAGCTAGTAACTTGAAAACATATTTAGAAATGCAATACCAATAGACAATACGCTGGTAAAGTTGAGTATACAGTCAGATTCAGAACACTCTAATACTGTAATATGGAGATGTGCTAACCACATAACTCTAGCAAAAAGATTAAAGGACAAAAATATTAAAAGCAGCTATAGCTACAATAATTCCACAGTGGATACACAATTTAAAAAGATACAAATCATGACATCAAAAACATAAATGTGGGGCAGGGAAGTAAAAGGGTAGAGTTTTTATTTGGGATCACAGTTAAATTGTTACCAGTTTAAAATAGACTGTTTATCTATAAGATGTTTTAAGTAAGTCATGGGGTAACCACAACCTACTAGATAACATAAAATAAAAAGAAGGCAATCAAAGTATACCACTATCAGCTCACAAAGGAAGATAGTAAGAGAGGAAGAAAGAAACAAAGAAACTACAAAACAGCCAGAAAACAATTAACAAGAAGGCAATAGTTGGGAGGGGGTAGGGGAATGGTGAAACAGATGAAGGGGATTAAGAGTATACTTATCATGATGAGCACTGAGTAATATATAGAATTACTGAATCACTGTATTGTACACCTGAAACTAATATAACACTGTATGCTAATTATATTGGAATTTTAAAAAAATAAATAATTATTTTAAAAAAGAAGGCAACAAACAGTAAGTTCTTACCTATCAACAATTATTTAAAATGTAAGTGGATTAATTTCTCCAATCAAAAGGCACAGAGCAGCTGAAAGGATAAAAAACAAAACCTAACTATATGCTATCTACAAAAGACTCACTTTGACTTCAGTGACGTACACAGGCTAAAAGTGAAGGGATGGAAAGAGATACCCTACAAAAATGGAAACCAAAGAAAGCAGGGGTAGCTATACTCGTATCAGACAAATAGACTTAAGTCAAAAACTGTAACAAGAGACAACAAAGGTCGGGGTACCTGGGTGGCTCCGTCAGTTAACCATCTGACTCTTAGTTTTGGCTCAGGTCATGATCTCAGGGTCCTAGGATTGAGCCCCACATCAGGCTCCCTGCTCAGCGGGGAGTCTGCTTGTCTCCTTTTCTCTTTGCTTCACAAGCCCCCCAAATAAATAAAGAAATCTTAAAAAAAAGACAATGAAGGTCATTATATATTGACAAAGAGGTCAATTCATCAAGAGACTATAACAACTGTAAATATATATGCACCCAATATCAGAGCACCTAAATATATTAAGCAAAAACTAACAGATCTGAAGGGAGTAAAGGATGACAATACAAATAATAATAGGAAATATCAATACACCACTTTCAACAGTGGATAGATCATCCAGACAGAAAATCAGTAAGAAAATACTGGGTTCGAAGTGCACTTTAGACCAAAAGGACCTTTTAGATGTATATGAAACGTTCCATCCAACAGAAAGCAGAATGTAATTCTTCTCATGTGTACACAAAACATTCTTCAGGATAGATCATATGTAAGGTCATGAAACAAGTCTCAGCAAAATTCAAAAGACTGAAATCACACCAAGTATCTTTTCCAAGCACAATGATATCAAACTAGAAATCACTAACAAGAGGAAAACTGGAAAATTCACAAGCATGTGAAAATTAAGCAACACATTCTTGAACAACAAATGGATCAAAGATAAAATCAAAAGAGAAATAAAAAAGTATCTTGAAACAAATGAAAATAGAAACACAATATACCAAAACTTATAGGATGCAGCAAAAGCAGTGCTAAAGGGGAAATTTAGAGTGACAAATGTGTGCCTACATTAAGACAAAACAAAGATCTCACAAGCTGACTTTATACCTTGATCAAGGGACTAGGAAAACAAGAATAAAACTAAGCCTAAAGTTAAGAGAAGGAGGGAGATAACAAAGACCAGAGCAGAAATAAAAGAACTAGAAAATAGAAAAATAATCAAAAAGATCAACAAACCTAAGAGTTGCTTTTTGAAAAGATCAAAATTGACAAACCTTTAGCTGTACTTACCAAGAAAAAAGAGAGAAGACTAATAAATATAATTATAAATGCAAGAGGACACATTACAATTGATAGCATAGAAATACAAAGTATCAGGGGCACGTGGGTGGCTCAGTCGGTTGAGGATCTGACTCTTGGTTTTGGATCTTAACCAAGGAAGTTAAAGACCTGTACAATAAAAACTATAAGATATTGATAAAAGAAATTAAAGAAAACATAAATAAACAGAAACATATCCCATGTTCATGGATCAGAAGAGTTAATATTGTTAAAATGTCCATACTGCCCAAAACCATCTATGGATTCAATGCAATCCCTATCACAATTCCAATGGTGTTCTTCAGTTCTTCACAGAAACAGAACAAACAATCCTAAAATTTGTATGGAACCATGAAAGACCCCAAATAGCCAAGGCAATCCTTAGAAAGAATGAAATTGGAGGCATCACCCCTCCTTATTTCAAACTATATTACAAAGCTATATTAATCAACAGTAGGGTTTGATCATAAAAACAAACACACAGTCCAATAAAACAGAATGGAGAGCCCAGGAATAAACCTATGCCTATATGGTCAATTAATTTACAACAAAGGAGATGAGAATATATAATGAGGAAAGGATAGTCTCTTCAATAAATGTTGGGAAAACTGAACAGCCACATGCAAAAGAATGAAACTGTCTTATACCATACACAAAAATTAACTCAAAATGTATTAAAGATCTGCACATAAGACCTGAAACAATTAAAACTCTGAGAAGAAAACATAAGTAGTAAAATCCTTGACTTTGGTCTTTGTGATGATTCTTTTGAATTTGACACCAAAGGCAAAGGCAACAAAAGCAAAAATAAAGAAGTGGGACTCATCAAACTAAAAAGCTTCTGTACAGCAAAAGAAACTACCAACAAAATGAAAAGGCAAGCTTTCAAAAGGGAAATAACATACAAAAATTATATATCTAATAAAGGGTTAATGTTCAAGATATATAAAGATCTCATACAACTCAATAGCAAAAAAAAAAACAACAAAAAAACCAATCAATTAAAAAAATAGGCAGAGGACTTGAATAGACATTTTCCCAAAGAAGACAAACAGATAGCCAACAGGTACATAAAAAGGTGCTCAATGTCATTAATCATCAGGGCATTGCAAATCAGAACCACAGTGAGATATCACCTCACAGGTGTTAGGAGGGCTATCATCAAAAAGACAAGAAATAACTAGTGTTGGTGAGGATGCAGAGAAAAGGAACCCTCATGCACTGCTGGTGGGAATGCAAATCGGTGCAGCCACTGTGGAAAACATATGGAGGTTCCTCACCAAATTAAAAGTAGAACTACCATATGATCTAGCAATCCCACTCTGGTTATATATCTGAAAGAAATGAAATCACTATCTTAAAGAGGTATCCTCACTCTCATATTCAATTGCAGCGCTATTCACAATAGCCAAGTCATGGAAACAACCCAAACATCTACCAGTAGATGAATGGATAAAGAAAAAGTGTATATATACAATGGGATATTATTTAGCCATAAAAATGAGTGAAATCTTGCCACTTGTGACAAGGTGGATGGATCTGAGGGCATTATACTAAGGGAAGTAAGTCAGAAAAAGACAAATACTGTGTGAAATCACTTAGATGTGGAATCTAAATGCATTGAACTCATAGAAACAGTAGAATGGGTTCATGGAGTGAAGGAAATGGGGAGATGTTGGGCAAAGGGTACAAACTTTCAGTTGTAAGTTGAATACTATATTGTATACTTGACAGCTGCTATGAAAGTACAGTTTTAGTGTTCTCACCATAACAAAAACAACAAAATGGTAATTATGTGAGATGAAGATTGTGTGAACTAACCTTACTGTGGTCGACACTTTGTAACATAGACACGTATCAAATAATCACACTGTATACCTTAAGCTTATACAATGTTCTATGTCAATCACATCTCAAACTATTTTAAAAACCCACTAATCCCATTCATGAGGGCGGAGCCCTACCTGCAAAGACCATCACCTTTGGGGGTAAAGATTCAACATATGAGTTCCATTCAAACCAAAGCAGGGAGCAAGGCCAGAAACATGGAGAGCTTAATGAAGACCCTGAAAATACGTGGGTCATAGGAACTGGCTGGTTTTGCAGTTTTGTCTGAGAGTTGATGGTGCCAATCTGTGGATACCACCTGGAGTTGGGAAGGCTGTTTGTGAAACCACAAAGGCTTAAGAAAGAAAGAGGTGCCAGCCATGATAGCCTTTCCTCACTGTGTCCTCCATCTTCAGCCCGGTCCCACATTAGCGTAATGGGTTAGTTCCAGAAGAAATAGAGTGCTAATTCTTTTGTCCGTAGGCCCCTTGTTTCAACAGTCTGCCCCCCTTCCCATTATTCCTTCCTGCTAGACCCTCCCACTAATTCTCAAAGGACCTTCTCTTATCTTTTATGTAAACAGCCTTTCAAGGTCATGAAAGAAAGATACCAACTCTTATGGCTCCTAAAGCCGCTTGTAGATACTCCATTTTGCACAACCTCCTTCCATTAACTGTAGAGTTTAGCACTTCCTTCACACTAGCGTGATCTTAAATTGTCCATAGCCAGTGATGAACCCAAAAGAGGGTTGTAATATGAAGAGGTGTGCTTGTAAATCAAAGGTTTGTATCCCATGTCCGAAACCTGACATCTTTAGAAAATGACCAGGATAGCCTTTTTGAGCATCATCACCGAACACATGTGGAGATGTGTTTTCGGTGAGTGTAATCAAACTGTAAGGCTGATATGGAATCCCTCTTAGCTTCTGTTTTCTCATCTGTCAAATAAGAGGGTTGGGATAGTTGCTCTCTGAGTCCCTTACAGCTCTTACTACTATAATTCTGCTAATATGGGAGGGCCTGTGGCAATGTTACATGGGATTCCCAAATCTTTCACAAATTTGTATTGTATGTTCCTCTCCACTCATTACCCAAGTCCTCCCACAACAACTGTGAGGATGGCAGAGAACCAGGCTGTGTGGTTCTCCCTCTAGTGCAGGGGCCTGGGTCTGGTGTCTAGAAGCAGCCTCGGGAGCCCGGAGTTCTGTTCTCTACTCTCTGGCTCGCTGCGCTGTGCCACGGACAGGGCTCGGAGGGTGACTCTGTCTCTCTGCTGGCTGAGAACCTCTGCTGCAGACCCAGCTCCCCAAGAGAGGGGACCAGCCTCCATCTTTGAAGCTTAGGGAGCAGGAAGTCCATTTGGGGTTAGTCTTTGGTTTAGGAAGTGGAGGGCACATGGCCCCCAGTTTTTCAGGAAAGGCATGCTTTCGGTAGTGAAGCTGTTATTTCTGTTCCTCATTTGACCCATAGTGTTTTAATCAGTGGAATGTCGTAGTAGATGAGGGATGTGTGGTGGACGCTTCGAACACTCCAGCAACATCATGCATTTACTGAGGACCTGTCAATGGCCAGGCACTCAGCTTAGCCACATTTTCAAACTCATGCTTTCTCCTCAGTGCAAATGGCTTTCTGGGTCCATTTCTCTGACAACTAAAGAGACTCTTTCTTCCCATCTCTCAAGCATGGGTTTCAAATTGATCTCCTCTGTGAAGCCTCCAGAAATAATTTTAAGTCAATAGATACCACATCTCTACTTAGAATTTCCTTGTTTATAAATGCTATGTAACATACTCATTTTAAATATGATTAAATACACTAGTTATCATCCTTCAGATTCACCATTTCTCTCCAAATCTGTTAAAAGTTACATGTTTAGAAATGGTATTTTTTTTCCTACATCTCTCCTGCCCCTTATAAACACTCTCACTACCCAGGTTATCTGACACAGCTTTATCTTGTGTCATTTTATTAACTTATTCAGCAAATCTACTACTAAACTCCCACAACAGGCAGGTGCAGAAGAGACAAAGATAAATGGAACACAGTCCCAGCCTTTGAGGATTTCAAATTCCATTGGGAGAGAAGGTCCAGTAGGAAATACTTTCACTGAAGTGTGAACAAAGTTGTAAAAACAGAAGATAGAGCAACTCACTTTGCCTGAGTCAGGAAGGCCTTAAGGGGGGGTGGGGTGGGTAGGGGGTAAATGTGAGTAGGGTTTTGAAGGGTGAACAGGAGTGCCTCACGTAGATTAGAGTAAAATGTATTCTGAACAGAAGCCATTATATGTGCAAAGGCATAGACTCATTAGTCATCCAACTTTGACCCAGAAAATAATGAAACTCTCAGAGGAGCTGGAATGAGTTTACATGGAGATGACTGGCAAAGGATTATTAGTTTGGCAAGAAGATTGGCAGCATGTAGTGAGAACTCTGAATGCTAAGCAAAGGGGTTTAGACATTATGTGCTCAGCAACCAGCAACCAGTAGTGATTCATAAAACCACCTTTAGCTCCAAGATTTTTTTTTTAAAGATTTTATTCATTTATTTGACAGAGAGAGCGAGAGAGAGCATAAGCAGGGGGAGGGGCAGAGGCAGAGGGAGAAGCAGACTTCCCGCTGAGCCAGGAGCCCAATGAGGGACTCAATCCCAGGACCCTGAGATCATGACCTAAGCCGAAGGCAGACACTTAACCGACTGAGCCACCTGGGCGCCCCTAAGATTTTTTTTTAATAGAAATACACTTAGAATAAATTTCTGGCTTGACAATTATGGTCAGGATATGCACAATGCCCAGAATAACACTGGACACACAGGAAGCACTGAATATGTTCCCACTGAACACGAGTTCAGAGAGTCCGAAGGGAAGAACCACAAAAAGAGAGGATGAGGCCACACTGATCACTTTTCCAAATCTCACCTGCCATTGCTCATTCCACCAAAGACAGGAGGCCCTGCAATGACACAAAGAGAAGCTATTTTTCTCAAAAAGAACAACTCTGAGAGCGCCTGGGTGGCTCAGTCGGTGAAGCGTCCGCCTTCGGCTCGGGTCGTGATCTCAGGGTCCTGGGATCGAGCCCCGCATCGGGCTCCCTGCTCAGCGGGGAGCCTGCTTCTCCCTCTCCCACTCCCCCTGCTTGTGTTCCCTCTCTCGCTGTGTCTCTCTGTCAAATAAATAAATAAAAATATTAAAAACAAAAACAAAAACAAACAACTCTGCTTCCAGGTGCTGCTGATGCCTTCGTCATCACTGTGAAGGCTGAGCACCTGGGGCGACCCAGGGTTGAGCACGTCTGCTCTGGCCCCCCGGCTCTCCCCTCGTAGCTGAGGGGACTGTGCAGAAGCGACACTCACGCATTCACTGCCGACCCAGGGTCCTGGGGTTGAGCCCCACATCGGGCTCTGCGCTCATCTGGGAGTCTGCTTGAGATCCTCTCCCTCTCCCCCTCCGCCTGCGTGCACTCTCTCTCTCTCTCTCTCTCAAATAAGTATTTTAAAAGATATTTTGAAATATTAGGCACAGATGGTTGAGCGTTTCTGCAACACTTTCTCAGATTTCTTCTCCTCCTCTTTCTTCAAAGAAAGAATGCAGTTAAAGGAATCCCTAGTGTGAGACCTGGTTTCAAGTCCCAGCTCTGTCACTTACTAGCTATATGACTTCAGTCAAGTCAGTTTACTCCTCCAAGCCTCAATTACTTTTCTGTAAAACGGGCTGTTTAAGGATGACATAAGATAATGTGCACAAAGGGCCAAGAACAGCACCTGTTACAAAACAAGTGTTTAATACACAGTACCTATTATTGTAACAAACTCCTTCGGATGTTCCAATCTTCAAAGCCTCTGGATGAATTCAAAGAAGGACCAGAGAATACAGAATGTGTCCAGGTGACAAGTGGGGGATTATCTAGAGAATTCCCTCCTTGCATTTGGTTCCACTGAACTCTGACGGTCAGATCGAGGTTCTCAATTTCAGAACTAACTTTCATAGTGATTATCAGTGAGTCTCTAGTCTTATCTCTTTCATCCTTGCCATAAAACTCATTGTGTTTCCCAAAGTGGCCTTAGCTTAGCCTATCCATAAGCAAGCTTCTGGGTCAACGGTTGAGCTCTGGAAATGCTTTAAAAGCATTTTAAAAATCCCTAACAAGTCCTCTGAAATGATATATTCTGCCATAGGTGAGACCATCCAGTTTAAACATAAATGAAGCAATCATGTTAAATTATTAATTGCTATTAATTATAAATGAGTGGAAAAAAGAATCTCATGTTGGCTCTGACCTCTTTTTAAATTCAAAGCAGGCAGATCATGAACACAACGCACTCTCTTCATCCTTCCAGAATAAGCAGGATAGCATGAACACAGGCAAGGATTCACTGAAAACAAAATCCCCCCTACGAGTATGAACAACTCACAGGCTAGCCCCAGCCCAGGAAGGAAACTGATTAAACCCGGAAGAGCTGCTCCCTCCTCCTAGCCAAGCCCCCTCAGTTAAAAGGTGACATCTCACCCACCTGTTGGGTGAAAAGGGATGGAAGCTGTAAAAATGTCCAAGGACAGAAAATCCCATACTAGTCCTTCACAGATCTATATGTCAATTACTGGTGTTTTACAAGCCTGTAGAGATGGAATTATTTCTCTTTCTTAGTTACCGTGTCTGAACAGCTTCTTGTCTGTGGTCTGTCTACAGGCCCAAGTGACAAGGACTCCAAAGTTCCAGATGTTAACAACAGGCAAGGCAGGGGTGCCTGGGTGGCTCAGTCGTTAAGCATCTGCCTTCCGCTCGGGTCATGATCCCAGGGTCCTGGGATCGAGTCCCACATCGGGCTCCCGGTTCAGCGGGGAGCCTGCTTCTCCCTCTGGCCCTCTCCCCTCTCATGCTGTTTCTCTCTCTCTCTCTCAAATAAATAAATAAATAAAATCTTAAAAAAAAAAAAAGACACACTCGTAGGAAGGCATACTGCAAAGTGGAGAGAGTTCTCCTTGGTGACCAACGTGACGTCCGGTGAACACATTGCTGGCATTCACCGCTAGCTGTCTATCCAATAGCTGTGTTCACTCCCATTCTTTACTAACAGAACACCAGTGTTCTTCTGGCGACAATGTGCCCAGCTTAAAACACGACATTCCCCAGCGTCTTGAAAATAGGAGCAGACATGTGATAGATCTCTGACCAAGGAGATATAAGTAGAAGTCATAGAGTGAGGAGATTCTAGAAAGCTCCTCGTATATATATAATGAAATACATATCTGAAATATGTATTTATATATTATATGTATTTATATATTTATATATAATTATATCATATATACATACATATATATTCTTTTCTAGAATGTTTATATATATAAAAATATGTATATATTTAAAACAAAGTAAAACTATTGTTTTTCTAGCATTAAAACACAGAACATTCCTTTACCCTGCCCTCACGCCCCAATGATATGTTCACATGGGTTTCTTTTCTTTTCTTTCCTTTTTTTATTGTTTAAATGGATTTCTTTCCTACTAAAGACTGTTAGCTCCTTGCGGATGAGACTGTGCCTCTTTCATCTCATAGCCCCATTACTTAGCAGAGCTTAGCACATAACAGATATCATTAAATGGAAGAAAGGAAGGAGAAATGATAGATATGTCAGGAGGGGGACAGGAACCCTTCCTTGGGGGGACATTTTAATGAAGAACAGTTTGTAAACAACTTCTTGTGCTAGCCACTAGGCCGTGAAGTGGGCTTAAGGCAGTCTTGTTACTCAAACTGTGCATAAAATGATTTATTACATATGGGGCATTTTAAACGTGGGCTCTTTGGAAATTACGATTCACTGTGGAGTTCAATTCCACTCCACTCCTAGGTTTCCTCTCCAACCTTTATCAAGCATCCTGCCAGCTGGCTGACCTGCACAGCGACCGGAGGGGAGCAGGTGGGACTCCGGGCACCTGCCTGGGGCCCCGGGACTGCTGTCTTGGGAGGTGAGAAGGACCCCTGCCTCAGTGGGGATGGGCTCTGCCTCAGTCTCCACACAGAAGCCTTACCCTCCTCCGGCAGGGACTACACAGGGAGCTTTATTGAGCACCTACTGTATGCCAAGCCCTGTGCTAAGTGCTTGGGATGCATCATCTGCTCTCACAGGTGTCCTAAGAAGGTTACACCATCCCCACTTTAGAGACAGGAAACGGTGTTTGAGGAGACGCCTGCACCCTAGGTCAGGTGGGCAGCAAACAATGGAGCTGGATTCAGGGCCAAGGGGGGGTCTCAGCCACAGAGCAGCATCCTTTACCAGCAGGCAACACTGTCTGCCCTGCGCCTGACCTGACTTGGCCTCCTGAGGGAGTGGTAGCCCCCGTAACCAGGGCCACTCCCACTCCTGGATTTCCTCAAAGAAAATATGGCCATCTTCAATTTTCTTTGTCTCAATATTAGCAAGTCCTGTCTCAACTCTGCATAGCAAACTATTTCCAAATTTTGATAACTCTACAGACTGTTAATCATGTTTGGTGAGATGATTCATGTAAAGAGCCTGCTCTCGTGCCTGGAAAACGAAAAAGCATATGTTGGTTTCTTTCCTCCTTCCTTTGATTAAGAACAACTGCATGTCCTCTGGAGTAGTGTTGTAAGTGTTGGTTCTAGTTAACGACAAGGATTGAGACATATTAAGATACTCTGCTATTCTTGCCATGTGTTATTTTTGATAGTTGAAAAAATATCAAAAGCAATTGTTGAACTTGAATAATAAATTGGAATTTTCCCCCCAATTTTCCAATATTTTCCTTTCCCCCCTCCTTACCTCCAGTCCTTTCCTTTTCTCTAAACCTTTCTGACGACAAGATGACCAGTTATAGTAAGTGACAGTGTAGGGAGAAGCAGGTGACTGACAGTGTGTGTGTGTGTGTGTGGGGACAGTCCTGGTGTGATCTCCTGAATGACAGTGAGCCTGGGTCTCACCCTCCTGTGCTTTGCTCATGTGAGTGGACAGTGAACTTACAGCCTCGTTTTCTCTTAATTAATGTTTTGTAGCTCATGACATTAGAAATGTGCTGATATTGAAACCTCTTAGGGAAAAGGTGATAATAAATAGAAGAAGTAAATCCATTATTTTGTAAATGCCTGGAAGGATATGAAGAACCTCAGATATGAACCTCAGACCCTTGTAGGAAGTAGGTAGAAGAATTACTCTTAAATAAATTAAATGATCTCACAGATAATTCTCCTCTCAAAAATCCACAGTTGGACAGTAATAGCTAATGCCAACCTAGGTCTTTTTCTACATAAATATAAAATACAAATACTGATGTCTAAGAAAACTTACTTTAGAAAATCTGATTATTTTAAGAGCTTATCAAAATAAATTTTCTGCCCAGAGAAGTGAATCGCAATTCAAAGCAAATCTCCACTGGTAATTTGAAAGTTATCCCCAAAGCGATTTTAAAGCTTTCATCAGTTCAAATACTTGCATTCATTCACAGAATATGAAAAATAAGATTAGCGTTTGTTAAGTAAAATTATTTGACTGGGTAATTTAGGATGAAGCAATGATTTAATAAATTAAGAAAGGAACAATAGTTGCTAGGCAATTAACACTACAGCTATATAATAATGAATATGGTTTTAAGATACTCCATATAGGGGCGCCTGGGTGGCTCAGTCGGTTGAGCGGCTGCCTTCGGCTCAGGTCATGATCCCGGAGTCCTGGGATCGAGCCCCACGTCGGGCTCCCTGCTCAGTGGAGAGCCTGCTTCTCCCTCTCCCTCTGCCTGTCTCTCTGCCTACTTGTGCTTTCTCTCTCTGTCAAATAAATAAATAAAATCTTTAAAAAAAAAAAGATACTCCAAATAATGTTATAAAACTACAATTGACCCTTGAACAACACAGATTTGAGCTGCGTGGGTCCACTTACACATGGATTATTTTCAATAGATACAGTTATCTTGTAAATGTATTTTCTCTTCCTTATGACTTTCTTAATAACATTTTCTTTTCTCTAACTTACTTTATTGTAAGAATACAATACGTAATATATATAACACACAAAGTATGTGTTAATCTACTGCCTATTTATCAGGAGGGCTTCTGGTCCACAGTAGGATATTATTAGTAGGTTAGTCTTTGGGGTCTTAAAAGTTATACCCAATTTTGAGGGGCACTTGGGTGGCTCAGTCAGTTAAGCATCTGACTCTTGATCTTGGTTCAGGTCATGATCTTAGGGTTGTGAGATCGAGACCCGCATCAGGCTCCGTGACCAGATGGTGTCTACTTGAGATTCTCTCTCTCCCTATCTGCCCCTCCCCTCACTTGTGCTCGCTCACTTGCATTCTTTCTCTCTCTCTAAAATAAATAAATAAATAAATGAAATCTTAAAAAAAAAAAAAGTCAAACCCAATTTTCAACTACGTGGGAGGTCATTCCCTGACTCCCTCATCGTTCAGGGGTCAACTGCACACAGTACATTCTAACCAAAGATATAAAACTCCCCTAAACCACTGGACTCTTACCCTTGCTAGTTACGAACACTCAGACAAGAACACAGACTATGTATCAATGTCCAAAATAAGGCATCCATTGTCCGCACTGATTAACATAACCTATCTATGGACTACTATTTCTTTTAATGAGGAATGAGGGTGAAAATGAGTTAGCAACCTTGGTCAGGCACCTGTGGATTTGGCACCCTTTCCAGTGCTTTCTGACTGATTTCACACCGACACATGCAAAGACGACAGAAACAAACACAATGACAATATTGGTACGGCTTAGGGGGTATCCTGAGAAGCCAGGGAAGCCCATTCTTCTATCCCAGGCCTGTCCTGGTTGCTACTTGTTAAAGTTGAGGAATACAAAAAATGACTTTGAAATCTATAAATGTCCGTTCATTTGAATCTTTTCCTGTAGAACCTGAGCATTTTCTTTGATGATGAGCCTACTGACTGGAATCACCTTCTCTTAGACAAGCCACATCCATAAGCACCACCTTCCATGTCCAGTTTCTGTTTGTTTAAAGACGAGTGAGAATTTGGTCACTGGTGAAGAAAACTGGGTGCAAGGTCCTCCTGCCCTTGCCCAGTTTCCCCCTCGATTCCAGGTATCATACTCACCATTTCTATCAGTCACCTATGTATCTCGTCACTTACGTATATCACGTCTTTACAAAGCTTTAAACGTAGTTTTCAATGAAATCATGACCACAGGTCTCCTCTTCAAGCTCACATTTCACGTTCATAATATGATTAAATAAATTACAGAGCTATGGTAAGTAAAATGTCATTTTGGGAACAACCTCTCCACCTCTTGGGAGTAGAAGTCCCAGCGTAGTGCACAGAAGTTCCCAGAGCCCTTTCGTGGCTTCCAGGGGAAGGAGAGCTGGTCAGCGGTGTCCCCTAAGTCATGGCTTGCTGTGAGAGCGTCTCCTGAACTTCCTAGTTTGGATATGTACGTTCTCATTGATGGTGCTTATTGTTTGTGGACGTTGTCTTCTCCATGTTTCCTTCTCCTTTAGTGTTTACATGTTTCACACAGTGTGCAGATGACAGAATGATCCGTACTGTAACTGCTCAGAGGGTACACACTCTGGAGAAAATTGTGCAGGGCTGAGAGAACAGTGGCTGTCTGCAGAGTGGCTCAACATTTTCCAATAGCTTTTCTTTGTGGTTTGTTGCTCGTCACAGAACAAGAGACTTTTAATGGGAATTGTTAGGCTAAAGGGGCCACGGGGCGGCGGGGGGGGGGGATGGCTCTCCTGTGAGTCTGGTGTGGTCTGTGATATAGGACTCTTTTCTTCCTTTGGTATTCTGATATTCACTAATAAAACGTGAGAGAAGGAGGGTTGGGAGGGGGGTCACATTCATATTGATTCAGTTTCCAGAAATCATGAACTATGGTATGCACTATGAAACAAGAAACAATTCTGTGTTGTTTCTTAAAAAAAAAGAAAAGAAAAGAAAAAATCTATAAACAGGAATGAGATGGCACTATATAACCATTAGAATGGCTAAAATCCAGAAAAACAAAAAACAAAAAACAAAAAACAAAACCCGATAATACCCATTGCTGGTGAGAATGTGCAGCAGCAAGAATTTTCATTGCTGGTAGAAGTGCAAAATGGTGTAGCCACTTTAGAAGATAGTTTGGCAGTTTCTTATAAAACTAAACATACTTTTATAATACATTCCAACAGTTGTGCTTCTTGGTATTCACCCAAATAAGCTGAAAATTTAAGTCCATGTTAAAACCTACATGCAAATGTTTATAGCAGCTTTGTATGTGATTGCCAAAACCTGGAAGCAATCAAGATGTTCTTTAATAAGTAAATTGATAAACTGTGGTATATCCATACAATGGAAAATATTAAAAAGAACTGAGCTATCAATTGGATGAATTATAAATGCATATTGCAAAGTGAGAGAAGCCAGTCTGAAAAGGCTACAAAGTATATGATTCCAACAACATTCCAGAAGAGTCAAAACCATAGAGATGACAAACAGATCAGTGTTGCCAGGGAATCAGGAGATGGAGGACAGGGCTGAATGGGTGAACCCAGGGATTTTTTTAGGTCAGTAAAAGTATTCTGTATGATACTGTAGTGATGAATGTAAGACATTATGCACCGTCCAAACCTGTAGAAAGAAACAGCACAAAGAGTAAAACCTTAATGTATGCAAATTAAAAAAAAATCATTCAGAGGTCAGAGGATCCCAGGAAGAAATGCAAAATATGGCAAAAGAATCTGAATGTATCCTAAATGTATGAAACAATCTCATTGAAGTGGATAGTGGAGTAATTAATAGGTATCTACCTAATTAACTTTGGAAATAAGTAGAGTCTGCAAAACTAAAGACTATGGAAACTCTCCCCTGGCTCATGCTCTCTGTCTCACACACACTCTCTCTCTCTTTCAGATAAATAAATAAAATATTTAAAAATAAAACTCTTTGGTAGAGTTTCCAAAGAACTATACTCTGGTTGACAAAGTGGCTTTCTGCAGGGATTCAGGTGATAATGCTATAGATGTATTCTGGAACAGATCAATTAAGCTAATGGACAGTGAATGGTGGGAGCCAGGTTTCTCCCTGTTGGAGCAACAGTTTACAGATAAGCAAGGAGAGGAGGCTAGAATGACATATTTGGTAATAATTTACAGTTGAAGACATCAGAATGAACTCATATTTTTTAGCTTAATATACATACCAATGGTTACATATGGAATTATTTATAGGAATTCCTAAATATAGGGTTTACTGTCGACACACACATTCCCTTGCTCTTGTCGATGAGGGGGCCTTAAAGCCATGACACCTCCGTAACAATGAGCACACCTAGCATCCAGATCTTGGTTTCTAATCCCATTCCCTAATCAAAGGAACCAGGGCTTCTTGGAGAAATGGCTGATTCTAGGATTGGGGCAGGAAATATACAAGATAATCCTGGAGCATCTTATATTGCCATGAAGTGAGGAAGTGCTCAAAACAAACAAACAAAAAAACCAAAATAAAACCCCACCACATTGATGGGGATATATCAAAGGCACTCAGGAGCCAATGGGAAGCGTTCCTAATGGTTAAAGCTTTGAGCAACAAAATAAATAAAATTGTATTGTATTATAGCTCAAAGTATAAAATAAGTATCCATGAGCCCATAACTGATATAAATAAATGATTGAATAAATAAATAAATGGGGAAGAAATAATTCCAGAAGAATTCCAACTTATTCATGTAGATACTCTGCTCTCAGGTAGTTGGAACATGACCCCCCCCATTCCTGAAGTGTGGGCTGCACATAGTGACTTCCTTCCAGAGGGCCTTCCTCCCAGAGGTGGTAGGCTCCTAGCTGGTTAAAGCATCATCAGAACAATTCCTGGCTAAGTTGGCCAAAGTTGGCCAAATTATGAAGAGGGTGAAATCTCTTTTAGTCTTCTCTACTGGGCCCCAGGACATGTTTTGGGATGTCCTTCAGCAGAAGAGAGCTGTTTGTCTCTTTGTGGAGCAAAGCTGATCTAATAAAACTCCATCACCATAAGGGTGGTGCTTCTACCTTGTAGTTCCAAATTGCCTGCGGAGCTTGCTAAAGACACACATTTCTGGGTTGCAGCCCAGACTTTTTCAGTCAGACTCTTGGGTTGCAGGGGGTGGGGGAACGGGAGGTTGGGAAAGAGTGAGTGGCACAAGGGCCAGGAATTTTTTTTTTTTAATTTTATTTATTTATTTGAGAGAGAGAGAGAGAGCACAAGGGGGGGAGGGTCAGAGGGAGAAGCAGACTCCCCGCTGAGCAGGGAGCCCGATGCAGGACTCGATCCTGGGACTCCAGGATCATGACCTGAGCTAAAGGCAGCTGCTTAACCAACCAAGCCACCCGGGTGCCCCAGGAATTTCTATCTTTAAAAAAGTACATGAGGTGGGGATGCCTGGGTGGCTCAGTCCATTAAGCATCTGCCTTTGGCTCAGGTCATGATCCCAAGGTCCTGGGATCGAGTCCCACATCGGGCTCCCTGCTCAGCGAGGAGTCTGCTTCTCCCTTTCCCTCCCCTGGCTCATGCTCTCTGTCTCGCACTCTCTCTCTCAGATAAATAAATAAAACCTTTTTTTAAAAAAGTACATGAGGTGATTCCTACACTTGGTATTAACGCTTGAGAATGACCTCTATAGGACTCAACCATACCACTATTGCAGAAATAGAATGTTTACTTTGAGAGAGGATGTAAACAACATCACAAAGAAGAAATCAGCCCATTTCAGGATGGGGACATTCCATAGACACCTAGCCTGGTTTCATTCACAAGTCAGTGACATAGATAAAAAGGAAAGTGATTAAAATCAACTTAGCGGACACTTCAGACATAAACTAATCAAATGCAGTGGATCTTGTTTGGATTCTGATTCAAACAAATCAAAAGCAAGGCAGTATTTTAAGACTATGAGGGAAATGTAAATATAGGCTATGTATTGGTTGATATTAAAGGCTTAGTGTTAATTTTGTTGTGGTGGTTATGTAAGAAGATACTGCTCCCTATTTTTAGTAGTACACTTAAGTTTCTTGGGGGTAAATTACATGATGTCTAGTATGTGTTTTAAAATGCTCTGGCAGGGGCTCATGGGTGGTGCAGTCGGTCGAGTGCTGACTCTTGATTTCAGCTCAGGTCATGATCTTGGGGTTGCTGGATCGAGCCCCGTGTCGGGCTCCGTGCTGGGTGTGGAGCCTGCTTGAGATTCTCTCTCTCCTTCTGCCCCTTCCTCTCTCTCTCTAATAAAATAAAATAAAATAAAATAAAATAAATAAAAAATGCCCTGACTAAATGTAAAAGTGAGGCAGTGGGTAGGGGAAATAGACGAAAACAGGTGTGGCCACATGGTTGACGGCTACTGAAGATGAGTAGTAGATACATGGGATTTGTTGTACTCCACAGTTCCAGATATGTTTGGAGATTTTTATAGTAAATTGTTAAAACATCTAAGGAAACAGGAATGCATAATCCAACGGAACGAGTTGCCAAAGATGGACTTCTAGGAAAACACTTTGGCGGCTCCTCAGAAAGTTAAACATAGAATTACCATACGACCCAGCGATTCCACGCTATATACAAACCCTGAAGAACTGAAAACAGAGACTCCACCAAATACATGTACATGCACGTTTTTAGCAGCACTAGTCACAGTAGCCAAGAGAGAGACACAGTCCGAATATCCATGAGATGAATGGAATGAATGGATAAACAAAATGGCTACACACACACACACACGCACACACGCTTGAGAATTATTCAGCTATAAAAAGTTATGAAGTTCTGACACATGTGACAATCATTACTCCTGGTGAGCTAAGCCAGACACAGAAAGGACAAATATTGCATGATTCCACGTATAGGAGGCATGTAGAATGGAAAAATCCACAGAGACAGAAGGTCGAATAGAGGTCGCCAGGGGCTGGGGGGAAGAGAGAGGGAAGAGTTACTGTTTCATGGGTACAGTTTCTGTCTCTGGGATGAAGACGTTCTTCTGGAAATAGAAGTGGAGGCTGCAGAGCGTTGTGGATACACTAAATGCCACTGAAATGCTCACTTTAAATGGTTAATTTTATGTTATGTGACTTTCACCTCAATTTAAAAATACGAGGTGGAATTCTGACCATCGGGAGGAAGGTTTCTGGAGGGCAAGGTCGGGTGCCTGGCATGACCTCCTGCGAGCATCAGCGAACGGCAGCGCTACATTTAGCCATTTTCTCCGTGACCGAAGGAAATGATGTGTGATCAAGGGAAAATGTAACAAATGACCCCTCGTGTTTCCAGGACACTATATTTTATAAAGCCTACATGACATTTTACTGACATTCACTTCTTTGATTCCTTGGAGGGGTATTTTTCGTGTGATTATATTCACTCGGGCCTGGAGTCCTTACTTAGGAAAAACTGTTGAGGTTTAATTGAATTAAATCCACAGACTCAGACTCAGTTTTAATACATTCTAGATCATCACTGACATCATTATTCTGGTTAACAATTAGATCAGTCCGATAGTGGAATAAAGGTAGAAATAACTGTCAGCATAAATGCCTTCCCTCATACAGATAAGCCTTCTTCGGAGTCCGGAGAGCGTCTTGACACCAAGTTAGTCCGTTGAAAAATAAAAGGTGTTCTGCCTCTGTACTTATTGAAACCACTGGGCCCAAGACACCACCTGATGGTAAAGTGATCATTCTACGTAGAAGATGAATCCAAGGATTACGTTTCACTTCCTCCTTAATCTCAGTAACTTCTTTGTCTTTGTACACCTTCTTGCAGGAAATCTCATTATCTCTTCTTCTCATCCTAAAACTAATTTTTATTCCATGTCGTAAATATGTTGATCCCTTTGCATGATGATCTCCTCCTGGGTTCACTTTGGGGTCGGACTGTGGACCGGAATGAGCAGACGGTGCTCTCTGAGGGGTGGTAACCTGGGGCGTGGGAGCTGCTGGGGCATCCAAGAGGTGACGGGGGGTGGGTGAGAGACACAGAGGCTGCAGTAGAAATTTAATTTCTCATCATCTGAATCCTCTTTTGTCCCAGGAATACTGATGTAGCAAGCCTCATGCTGGCCTTGGACTTTCGCCTATAGATGATCATTTCGTTAGAGTTTTTATAAAATGTAGCTGGAACAGGACTCATTACTCCCAGATTGGATGCTTGCTGAGCAGGGAACAGTGGGAAGAATTCTTTCAAAAGATTAAACTAGAGGTTGATAAACTCACACAGTGGGATTTGGTAAATGTAAAGTCCTGCTTCCTAATTTTCCTCCCCCAAATTGGCCAGAGCAAAAGGAACAAGGAGAAGATGAATGAGAAACTTCAGTACTCCTGCCTGGATTACAGAGCTGGGCACACAGGAAGCGGGGAGGACACCGGGGGGCCTGGGTGTAACGTCTCCCCGCTCTACCCACGGAGAAATTCAGGAGTGAAAGGTGTTGCTGCGTGACTACCAACTCTCATTCATAGGGGCCGCATATTTCTTCGTCAGAAACAAAGAAAATGAGCTTTATTCATGTGTTTTCACTTGTAAGCTTGTATCAGAATCCAGGGAATGAAGTGAAAGAAAAACTCGGAGAGGTTGATGAATTTGTCTGCCGGATACTTCTTTCCCTATTTTCAAACGCAAGAGTGAGGCTCCAGGAAACAGAATAAGTGTCCTCACTGAAACTGACCAGGTCCCTAAGTATGGGGGCGGGGCGCAACTGGGGAGGAAGGCTTACCCTGGACAGGTGTGGCCTTGACACCTTTCCATCGATTCTGTCTCCTCTTTTTTGTTTTGTTTTTTTTAACTGACCACTGCAAGCCTCAGTCCACAGTCTTTGCCAAGCAATGCTAAGTAGAATTTGACACTTTTTTCATTGTTTTCTTTTTTAAGATTTATTTATTTATTTAAGAAAGAGCATCGTGCAAGAGAGAGTGCGAACGGGGGAGGGGAAGAGGGCGAGGGAGAGAATCTCAAGCAAACTCCCAGCTGAGCAACTTGGGGCTCTATTTCATGACCCTGAGATCATGACCTGAGCTGAAATCAAGAGTCAATGCTTAACTGACTGAGCCACCCAGATGCCCCTCCTTTATTTATTTTAAAGATTTTATTTTTATATAATCTCTACACCCAACATGGGGCTTGAACTCATGACACTGAGATTGAGAGTTGCATGCTCCATTGACTGAGCCAGCCAGATGCCCTAAAAGTTTTCCTTTAAAATAGATAAATAGGGGCACCTGGTGGCTCAGTCGGTTAAGCGTCTGCCTTGCGCTAAGGTCATGATCCTGGGGTCCTGGGATTGAGCCCCACATTGGGCTCCCTGCTCAGTGGGGAGTCTGCTTCTCCCTCTCCCTCTGCCTCTCCCTCTGCTTGTGCACTGTCTCTTTTTCTCAAATAAATAAATAAAATCTTAAAAAAAATAGATACATAAATAAATACATAAAATAGACAAATTTAAGTTTCCAAAGTAGTTGACTCAAGGCAAACTACTGAGTAAACAATTCTGCCGATGGTTCTTGGCTCTGACAAACTCCTGAGGGTTCTAGATCGGACAAAGCCTTTTATTTGCTGATGACAGCTAATATTCAGCATCCACGATGGGTAGGCCACTGTGAAGAGCACCTTTCACACCTGGCCCCCTCACAACCCGGCGAGGTGGGTATTATGAGCCCCAAAGGACAGAAGGAAGTTGAGTCCGTGAGGTTAAATTTCACTGTGTAAGATGACGTAGTAAGAGAAGCCAAAATCTGAACCCGGGGTAATGACCAAAGCTCTATAAAAAAGTTATACCTCTCAGGGGCGCCTGGCTGGCTCAGTTGGTGGAGCAGGCGACTCTTGATCTTGGGGTCGTGAGTTCAAGCCCCACTCTGGGCTCAGAGCTTGCTTAAAAACCAGTTTTAACTCCCTGCTCCCGGGTTCCTCCTTGCACAGTGAGTGGCTGTCCCCTGTGATCTGTGAGAAGGCCTCCCGGGGAGCCATCATGAAGGGCACCTGCCCCCTGTCCTTCCCCAGTTTCCATCTCAGAAGCTGTCCCCTACTTCCTACTCTCCCCATTTGGCTCATATGGGAGCTGGGGCCCTTTTTCATTTTTTTTTCCCCTTCATTCCCAGGCTGAACACTTCTCCTTTCTCCCCAGAACCCTTGAACTTCAGCTCTGTCGTTATGAAAACACCCATCTTCCACAATCTAGTGCCGTGACGCGTTCTGCCGGGAGCGGGTGGGGCCCGCTGACCTGGGTGCGAATTAAAACCCATCAGAGATTCCGAGTTTTCCAGTTGTTGGACCTCGGCTTCCACGGGGAGGAACTCTATTTTCGCTGCTACCCCAGCAAGAGATTAGCAGCTTGAAATCGCTTTGACAGCCATCGGTGGCCCCACTGCATAGCGCGGGGAGTTTTAATTCCAGCCTGTGAAATTGTAATTGCTTCTCAAGGAGAAGCAGGGAACCCTGGGTAATGGCCACAGCCAAGCTCGATGTCAGAGCTGTCAGTTGCTGCCACATCAGATATTCTTGCTGGTATTCAAAACTCACTCGAGCTTTCCATATGGGAAGTCGAACTGGGGAGCGAAAGTAAATTAACGGAAACTGTCACCTGTTTAGAACATCACGGACAGCTGCATGACAGAGGTGGGTGACCTCCCATCAAAAAAAGGTAACTTTTCCCCCTTCTTTTGGGGAAGATAAAGAGCTCCACAAACAAATTTCATTACTTAAGGTGTGCGGCTAAATGATGTCATGGTTAAGCAAAAAATGAGCTGGGCCGCGGCCGTGTGATAAGATTAAAGCTGCCAATTTCTGGTCACTCCTTCGTGGAAAGAGTGGGGTGTGGTGGGGTGGGGGGAAGCGGCCCCAAAGAGTAATTAAAATAATGAAGATAGCAAGTCCGGGTCAGGTTGATGTTCGCAATGGATGAAAATTACCTGCTATCAAAGTTAAACTGTCTGAGAAATTGCTTCCTGGCTATGTTTGGAGTAAAGAAAATTCGGAGCCACCACATCTGATTACAAAACACTTAGAGACGGAGAAAATTATCTGCAAAGGGAAGGACTTGTTCCCTGCCACCTCTGAAGATAGGGCAAGTTCTGAAGAGTATTAAGCCGTTCTGAAATTAATTTTTTCTTTTTTCTCCCGAGGGTCAGAGAGGTGGAAAAAGGGGGCTGAATATAATTGTTGGGGGAAACAGATACATAGTCCGTGGTGTTGCTTTTTTGTTTTAGTCACGACAGCAAATTCACACTTAGGCTTTACTTTTCCTCATTTCATGGTTTTTAGGGCAAATTTCATGTACTCGATTTTACTTTTTCAATTAGAGAAAATTTGCCCTCAGGAGGTCCTTCCACATGGATATCTCGTCTTAAAGACGCCCCCCCCCCCCCCCCCCCCCGTCATGTCTCCCTCAATCCTCCTCTCCCGTCTCCGCAAAACTCTGCCTGCCTCTGCCTGGTTCAATCAACCCTCTGCAGCAAGCTGCTTCCATACTCCTTGCTTGTCCCCTCATTTCAAGGCACCTGCCCCTGCCCCTTTTGATGTACTTAGCATTCCTTGCCTCCATCTTCATGGAGAGAGCCTCTGTGGATCTCCCCAGCCTGGCTTAGATGTCCCTCCTGTGCTCGGACACTCCCTTGTATTTTCTGCCTCGAGTGGCTGGATCACAACTGCGTCCACGCTTCACAAAGGTAGGGACAGTGTGTGCCCTGTTCACGGCTTTTGTTCCCATGCCAAGCACAGCTCCTGGCATAGACCAAGTACCCACCATACATGTGCCAAGTGGTCTTTCCCCCTCAGAAGCCTCCATCCCACCAGAAGGGACTCCTTTTCTCCCCGTGTCCTCACTTTACCTTAAGCACCTCCTAACGCTGAGCCACCTGTGTTCATGGTCTCAGCGCATCTTGTGCCCCACCCACCCCCCGATACCACCAACTGATGTACACGGCAGCCCCACAGACTCCAGCTTGAGAGCGGCAAAACGCACTGGTTAGCAACAGGACTCTAGAACCAGACTGCCTGGTTTACAACCATTTACCAGCTAATGACCCTGACGAGTCATCTCTCCGCGCCTCAGTTTCCTCGTCTAGAATCACTGTTCCTTCTTCGGGGGGCCACAAGGATTAAACATGGGAATACATTTACGGTGCTTGGGAAAGGGCCTGGCTCTGTGTAAATGGTAGGTACCATTTGATGATGAGGAGGAGCAGGGGGAGGAAGGGAATGTTACTGTTACTGCGACAGGCACCAAGGGTGTTTTTGGCTATTGCTTCTATCTGCCTTGACTCTTGTGCCAACCAACCCTTGAACGTGATTTCTAAAACCAACAGTGGCAAATTTCAGTGACTTCAGCTTCCTCCCAAGTGGCCACCCAGGACCCATCTCCGTATTTCTGTTCCATTCCAGGTCCTCCTGCCATGTCCGTTCCTGGACTTCTGCCGGCTTCCTGCTTCTGCTCCGAGTCCTGCGACTATGGCTTGGGCTCGCTGTGTCATCACCTCGGACGTGCTCCCTAGCTCTGGCCACAAAGGCCGTGATCCATAACCCAACGACTAAGGACCGGGAAATCTCCCTCCCGACAGAGGGCGTTAGAATGTTTTCTCTCTTGAAGTCGTACACGGTGAAAGGTAGCGCTATGGTTCCAGAGTCATGGAGTGAGATAACCAGCCCCTGACACCAGGTCGTCCGGGGGCCGTGGGCGGTAAGCGGCTCCAGCGGATGGTCTATAACCTGTGTGCACTGAAGAGTCACAAGCCGCTGCAGATCTGGCCCCAACCTGGTAGAGAGTACGTGGGTCCACTGAATCAGTTTTAGGAAGAGAAGGTGAAGGTCTGCGCTGCTCTGGGTGTGGGGAAGGCAGACATTTCAGATCTGGTGCCGAAAATCAAGAATAGTGATCAGTATGTTTCCTGAGATTAAGAATTCCTCATATCAGTGAGAAAATATGATACATGTCTTTCTCTGGTTGACTTATTTCTCTGATTGACTAAAAAAAAAATAAATAAATAAAAATAAAAGAATAGTGATCAGTATATTGTACAATATAACACAGCTGTAACAAAGAGTCTATAAACTCAGAGTATAATGAGTTTTTTTATAACTCCACTCAAGTTTCTTTTTATAACTCAACTTTTAAAAAAATATTTTATTTATTTATTTGAGAGAGAGAGAGAGAGAGCGCACAAGCAGTGGGGAGGGGCAGAAGGAGAGGGAGAAGCAGACTCCCTGAGCATGCAGCCTGATACAGCCCAATCCCAGGACCCCAAGATCACGACCTGAGCTGAAATCAGATGCTTTAATTGACCGAGCCACCCAGGTGCGCCACAGAACTCAACTTTTTATAACCCCATTCCAGTGGAGAGACAAAAGGCAATCTGCGTTAATTTAGCACAGCTCCCCCAACCCCCACCAACCTCTTCCCATTGCCTTCTCTCTGGGTTTGGGACTAAGAACTCGGGGGATGGAAACAATTGTAGGGGACACCTCTGGCTCAAGCTGACACTGTGCTGCACAGATATTTTCTCAGCTGTGAGCAGAGCCTCAAGAGATGAGCTCAGTTAGGATACACGTCTGGACATAGGTAGGTCTAGAGTTCTACCCCAAAGCATCCCGGCACCAAAGAGAATACTTCAGATCCCTGTTTAGAAATGCTCCCAACTAGTGGGATGGCATAGACAAGTCACTTAACTCGGTCTAAACTTAAGTCTGTCCATCTGTAAAATAAGGGGGTCCAACTCCATGGTTTCCATGAGCCCCTCTTGCTCTTATTCTAGGCTAATCTGTAGGGTTACCACCCCTGCCTTTTCAAGCAAAACCAGGTCCTAGGTGAAGCAGACAGCAGCACACTGATCCTTTTCTGTGAAGCACTGAGAAAGAGCAGTCTTTCCATGCAACCTATTCAAATCTCAACTCAAATTTCAAACATCTCTGTAAGAAAGTTTAACTCCCTGACGCATTAGGGAGAAACAGAGGCTGTTTAGGATTGATTAGCCAAAGGAGGCTAGTAGTGCCTTTCTGGGAGTTTCTATTTGTGACTTCAGTGTTGGGTGGCCACAGGTGTTGCTTTTAATATTAATTGAAGTTATTGCAGCTCCTAGATAGACCCCTTGACTTTGCCACAGAGCATGAGGAAAAGCTAGTGTTAAATTGCTCCCCTCCCCACTCTCCTTTTGATTTGTATGTCTAAAGGCATTACAAATATTCTTCAACCTGAAATACAACATTTTTAGCTACTGAATTTTCTTGTAGCTTGTATAATTCTGATTGCCCAAGGCAATCTGGTTTGATGAGATTACATTTTTTAGACTGCTATCCAACCAACTCCTGCTTTTTATAAGATTGCTTTGGAACTTTTGACCTTTCTAACTTCAGGAATCTAGAAGGGTGCTGTGTTAAGAGGGAAAGAGAGAAGAGGGACCTTAATTGGAGACGTTAGAATCTTATTTTGCCCAGATGGGGTTAGAGTGCTTCCACACGGAAGGAATATATGAGTAGAAAAACTATTGGAGAATCAGAGACCAAAAAATGATATAAAAACAGGAAAGGCGGGGAGTGGTCAAGGACAACAGACACGACAGACCTTCCTCTGAAGGTTTGCAGATCATTCTCTTAAATTAGACAAAACCCAACCTATCCTGAATGTTTCTCCATGTAAAAATGTAAAAGTAAATTTCAGAAGATCCTTTACTTCCTGCAGATGGGACCCAGACTCTCTAAGCTTGGTCTCCTGGTTCGTTTTCCATTTGACTTTTGATTTCACTCTTGGAACCAAATGAGACATGAGATTGACCATTCACCACCGTTTCCTGGGTGAGAGACTGGGCTAGAGTCAGGTTTACTTACACCCAAAACAGGGAGTGGAGACCAAATTACAGTCTAGTTTTTCTGGCCTTAGAGATGTGACAAGTTTTAATATGTCAATGGGCTAATAATGAGGGATTTAGACTTTTCCTGTGAAGGTTGGAATCGAGGGTAGTGGGCCATGACTTGGTGTCTCTGGGCAGCGGAAGCCCTCCCCTTACATCTCAAATGACGCCAAGTAAGATGGCAGAAGTCCTGCTGGCTAAAAACCAAAAAATGAGACAAAAAGCCTGGAGCATTTGATCTCTAAGGATCACAGCCTGAGATGGTTATCACAGGTGGCTTTTTGGTGAAGTCTTCACATCCATTTCTTGAGAAGAGAGCATATGAATTCTTAACTGAACAGGTGTACTAACAGAATCTGAGATACGGGAGATCAAAACCAGAGAGCTGGAGTCACTCACTTGAATTGCAGTGGATACCCAGAGAAGGTAGCAGGTGCTGGAGGGATAGAGGATTGCTAGATCCCCAGATGCGATTCAGTGTGGATGCCAAAGCAAAGATTAAGGATCAAAGATGCTCAACTACAAAGACAGGAGCTTGACTCTTAGCGAGGCATTTTCTTCATTAAAATAATGATGGGATCCACACACCAGGTTATATGTTGGGTGTTACAGCAACAGTTCTAGAACAAAGCAACCTGCGGAATCAGCAACACCAGTGTCAGTAACAGCAATGACAAGAACCATTGCCAACTAACTGGCTAAGGTGAGGTCTGCTCAAAGTTCTCCCGGAAGTGGACAAATTTAGAGGCTTAGCAGCAGGTGAAGAACTCAAGATGAAGTACAGAGATTTAACTCTACCTAAGTCTTGCTTCATGGTCCTGAAAAAGTGGTTATTACTTTGTACGTTTCCAAAAGTGTCATCTAGGGTCAGGTTAAGAGGAACCAGCCATCCTACACATTGTCAATGTTTATCTATCCAAACAGGAATCTCTTTGGAGCCTGCAAAGTTTAGAAGTCTGTTTAGAAGCCTGGAGTGGCTCTTCCTTGACTATCGGATTAAGCCTAGATTCCATCAAAAGTGGCGTCAAAACACTTCACAAATGTGACCTGAACTTATTTCTTAATTTCCAGTTGCTTCCCTTGTATATCTTTTGCTCTAGCTACACTCTGTCTCAAATTCACCATGCACTTTTATACTTCAATGCCTTTCTAATTTTGGTGAAATATGCATAATAGAACAGTTATCATGGTAACTATTTCTAAGTGTATAATTTGGTGGCATTAAATAAATCTACAGTGTTGTATGTATAACCATCAACATTATCTATTTATAAAACTGTTTCATCATACCCAACATAAACTCTGTACCCATTAAACTATAACTCACTCTTTCCTCCTCCCCTCAGCTCCTGGTAACTTCCATTCTACTTTCTGTATCTATGTATTTGTCTAGTCTATGTACCTCCTATAAGTGGTATCATACAATATTTGTCCTTCTGTGTCTGGCTTATTTCACTAAGCATAATGTCTTTAAGGTTCATCCATGTTGTAGCATGTTGTCAGAATTTCACTTCTTTTTAAGGCTAATATTCCACTGTTTACTACATTGTATACTACATTTTGTTTATGCATTCATCTATCAATGGACATTTGGGTTGTTTCCACCTGTTGCCTATTGCGAATAATGTTGCCATGAACATACAGGTATACAGGTATGTGTTAGAGTCCCTATGTTCAATTCTTTGGGAATATATATATATATATATATAGAGAGAGAGAGAGAGAGAGAGAGAGAATAGAATTGCCGGGTCATATGGTAACCCTAGGTTTAAATTTTGAAGAACTGCCAAGCTATTTCCCACCATGGCTGACCCATTTTAAATTTTCACCAGTAATATATGAGGGTTCCAATTTCTCTATACTGTCAACAATATTTTTCCTGTTGATGGCAGCCATTTTAATGGGTGTGAAGTAATAACTCACTGTGATTTTGATTTGTATTTTCCTTTTTTAAAAAAGATTTATTTATTGGGTGCCTGGATGGCTCAGTCGTTAAGCGTCTGCCTTTGGCTCAGGTCATGGTCCCAGGGTCCTGGGATCGAGCCCTGCATTGGGCTCCCTCCTTCGTGGGGGGACTGCTCTCCCTCTCCCACTCCCCCTGCTTATGTTCCCTCTCTCGCTGTGTCTCTGTCAAATAAATAAATAAAATCTTAAAAAAAAAAGATTATTTATTTGGGGGGGCAGAGGGAGAGGGAGGGAGAGAGAATCTCAAGCAGACTCCCCACTGAACACAGAGCCTGACACAAGGCTCCATCCCAGGACCCTGAAATCATGACCTGAGCTGAAATCAAGAGTCAGCCATTTAACCGAATGAGCCACCCAGGTGCCCCAATTTGCATTTTCCTAATGACTAATGATATTGAACATCTTTTCATGTGCTTATTGGCCATGTGTGTATCTTCTTTGGAGAAATGTCTACTTAAGTCTCTTACACTTTTTTTTTTTTTAAACTTATAGCACCTGTGTAAGTGGGAGGAGGAATTTTCAAGCAGACTCCTCGCTGAGTGTGGAGCCTGACTCGGGGCTTGATCCCATGACCCAGGAGATCATGACCTAAGCCAAAACCAAGAGTTGGACGCTCAACCAACTGAGCCACTCAGGCGCCCCTACACATTTTTTTAAATTGGGTTGTTCAATTGTGGGTTGTTGAGTTATAGGACTTCTCTATATATTCTGGATATTAATCTCTTGCCAGAGACAGGATTTGCAAATATTTTCTCCCATTCTGTAGGCTGTCTTTTTGCTTTCTTGATAGTGTCTTTTGATGTACAGAAGTTCTTAATTTTGATGAAGTCCAAAATTTTTCTTTTGTTTCCTATATTTTCATATCACCTCTATGAAATTATTACCAAATCTAAAGTCATAAGATTTTCCCCAATGTTTTGTTTTCTTCTAGAAGTTCTGTAAATGTAGCTTTTAAGTTTATTTTGGTCTTTTACCCATTTTGAGTTCATTTTCATATATGGACCAAGGTAAAAGTCCAACTTTATTCTTTTGCATGTAGATACCCAGTTTTCCAATACCATCTGTTGAAAAGACTGTTCTTTTTTATTGAATGGCTTTGGCTCTCTTTTCAAAAATCAATTGACCATATATATGAAAATGTTCTTCCTGGGATTTCTGCTCTATTCTATTGGTCTATGTGTCTGTTCTTATGACAGTACCATATTGCTGTAATTACTGCAGCCATGTTATGAGTTTTGATGTTGAGAAGTATTTGTCAGTCTTTAAACTTTATAATTTTTTTTTAAAGATTTTATTTATTCAGAGAGAGAGTGTGTGCAAGTCAGGGGACGGGCAGAGGGAGAGAGAGAATTCCAAGCAGACTCCACGCTGAGCACAGAGCCCGATGTGGGGCTCACTCTCACGACCCTGAGATCATGACCTGAGCTGAAATCATGACCTCAGCTGAAATCAAGAATTGGACACCCAACCTACTGAGCCACCCAGGTGCCCCGAACTTTGTTATTCTTTTTCAAGATTGTTTTGGCAATTAGGGACCACTTGCAATTCCATATGAATTTGAGGGTTGGCTTTTCCATTTGTGCAAAAAAAAAAAAAAAAAGGCTGTTTTGATAGGTATTGCATTGAATCTGTAGCTTGCATTAGGTAGTGTTTTAACAATGTTAAGTCTTCCAGGGTGCCTAGGTGGCTCAGTCGTTAAGTGTCTGCCTTCGGCTCAGGTCATGATCCCAGGGTCCAGGGTTCGAGCCCCGTATCGGGCTCCCTGCTCAGCAGAAAGCCTGCTTCTCCCTCGCCCACTCCCCCTGCTTGTGTTCCCTCTCTCACTGTGTCTCTCTCTGTCAAATAGATAAATAAAATCTTTAAAAAAACAAACAAAACAATGTTAAGTCTTCTTTTCAGTGAACATGGGATATCTTTACATTTATTTAAATACTTAAAAATTTCTTTCACCAATGGTTTATAGTTTTCAGCACACAAGTCTTTTCTACCCTTGTTAAATTTATTCTTCAGTATTTAATTCTCTAGGTGTTATTGTAAATGGAATTGCCTTTTTTTTTTTAATGGTTCATTTCCAGTATATAGAAACACAACTGATTTGTGTGTGTTGATCTTATAATCTACAACTATGCCGAATTTGTTTATTAGGTCTAACAGCTTTCTTGTGAATTCTTTGGTATTTTCTATACACAGGATCATGTCATCTACAAATATAGCTTTACTTCTTCCTTTCCAATTTGGGTGCCTTTTATTTATTTTTCTTGGCAAATAGCTCTCACTGGAACCTCCAGTACAATGTTTTATAGCAGCCAGTGAAAGTGAGCATCCTTGTCTTGTTCCTGATCTTAAAGTCTTTTACAACTGAGTATGGTGTGAGCTGTGGGCTTTCATAAATACCATTGAACACATTGAGGAATTTCCCTTCCATTCCTAGTTTTCTAAGAAGTTTTTGTCATGAAAGGGTGTTGGATTTTGTCAAATGCTTTTGAGATGATCAAATGTTTTTTATTTCCCCTTTAATTTATAAGTGTGGTATGTAATGTTGATTGATTTTATGTTGAACCACCCTTGCATGCCTGCAATAAATCCCACTAGGTCATGGTAAATAATCCTTTTAATATGCTGTTGAAATCAACTTGTTAATACTTTGTTAAGCATTTTTGCATTTGTGTTCATAAGGGACATTGGTTTTCCATTTTCTTTTCTTGTGGTATCTTTATTTGGCTCTAATATCAAGGTAATGCTGGCCTCATAGAATGAGTTAGAAAGCGTTCCTTCCTTTTTCATTTTTTGAAAGTGTATGAAAAGGACTGGTGTTAATTATTCTTTGTATGTTTGTGAAGCCATTTGCTCCTGAACTTTTCTTTGTTCATGCTATTCGGGGGAAAGTCTAGTGTTTAAGGGAAGAAAGCCTTACTGCAAGGCATTTTCTTAAGAGGGCCAAGGTCCACAAAAGAATTTTCCCAGGGACCCCTACCAGTACAACCAGTTCAATCTAATCTTCACTCACCAGATATGTTTAATTTTTTTAAAGATTTTATTTATTTATTTGAGAGAGAGAGAGAGTGCATAAGCGGGGGGAGGGGCAGAGGGAGAGGGAGAAGCAGGCTCCCTGCTGAGCGGGGAACCTGACATGGGACTTGATCCCAGGACCCTGAGACCATGACCTGAGCTGAAGGCTCAGCCATGGACTGAGCCACCCAGGCACCCCTCGCCAGATATGTTTAAATTACTTCTGGCTATTTCAAAACAGATCACACCTGTAAGAGTAAAGGTATCACACAAATTCCTCCTGCAAGGGCAGAGACTCAGAAGATAGCACCAGGAACTACATTCAGAACTGTCATCAGAGTCATTCCAAAGTGACTTTTCAAGGGAGATAAAACTCAATTTAAAAGTAAGCTGTTGTTTGTAACTAGCCTCATTACTTATGCATACAGTATGTGGATGGTACGTATGCTTTAGTTCACAAAGGTTGGACCCAAGTATAACAAGTCAACAACATACTTTATATCTATTTGAAAATCTCTAGGTCTATTTAAAAACCACACGTTTTATTCCTCTTCACGTAAACTGTGGGTAAAAACAGAAGTTAAAAGCTTGGACCCTGGAATCAGACAGCCTGGAATAACATCTGTAGTTACTATGATTAAGTAGGCATATTAAAAGCAGATTACATAAACCTAAGAGTTAAAATTTCTAGTTCTTAAGCTTTTCTGAATTTCAAAGTTTTCTCTTACCTTGATCCAAGGTTGGGTTTTTAAAGATATATACATACATATGTGAAATATATAAATATGTACATTTACATAAATATATTTTTTAAATTATTTTTTTCTGGTATTCATAAGTGTGTTCAGATGTCCATTAACTAGGAAGACCATAAGAGACCAAATGAAACTCTCTGCTTCAACCTCTACACAGTTGGGATATTTTGGCTATGGAACCAAGAAACAGTACTAGTAGGAAATAATTGACAGAAAACTAATGAAGAATAATAGTATCTGCATTTCCTTTTATCCCCAAGGCAGGGTGGGGGAGGGCATGACTTCTAGGTCTCCTATTAATCTGCTTGCTCTTTTCATCGTAGGCCATGGAAAATCTCCTTCTTGATCTTAGATCGGCCACCCAAATCTGTGCCCCACACCTTTCATTAATTTGATCTCCTCAAATACAGCTGCAATCCATTTTCTTTGAATTTTTCTTCCTTTGCTGCATTTGTTAGAATTAGACTCTAAGTCCCTTGAGGCAGGAATCTTTTTATTCCATATATAATTCTTTTGGGAGGTCGTGTATTAATATCAGAATTTAAAACCACCTAACCTTATTTATAAAATTGGTCTTCATGTTTAAATGGCTAAAGTAAATCATGAAAGGGGAAACAATTACGTGTGCCAAGGACATACTACTTGATATATGTGATCCCATTTTATCTTTCAATGACCCTGCAGCAGACATGTCTCTCTGTTTTACAGAGGAGGCTCAGGAAGTGGCCTGGCTGCAACTTAAATCAAACTTTTGCTGATGTCAAAAACCTCATGCTCTTTCCCTAAACTATCTGCCTCCAATTTGTACTGAGGTCTGAGGAAACTGCTGAGGTCGGAATCCAGTTGGTTCAGATCCTTGACTCCTTTATGGATCCTTAACTCAAATTTTATTCTTTTTTTGTTTTTAAGATTTATTCATTTATTTGAGAGAGAGAGCGTGCACGCATGAGCGAGCAGGAAGGGGGAGAGGCAGAGATGGAGAGAGAGAATCCCAAGCAGACTCCCTACCGAGCACGGAGCCCAACACGGGGCTCGATCCCAGGACCCCAAGATCATGACCTGAGCTGAAACCAAGAGCTGGATGCTCAATTGAATGAGCCACCCAGGCGCCCCACGTTTTATAGTTTCAACACCATAATTCTAGCTCAATAGTTAGGCAGGTGCAAATTTATTAAACACGTGCTATTAATAAATTAAAAAACTAAAAAAAAATTTCGAGAAATAATTAGGACCCCAGGTTAAATATAAATTTGGCATGGATCCTCTACATAGGTCACGCCACAAAGCTGAGGTTCTCAAGCTTTCTCAATTCATGGCACTCCTAGGCCAATAGAAACAGCTGACCATCCTATTTCCTAAGTAGCTAGGTACTAACAACTTAATAAATACTTGTCTTTTTTTTTTTTAAAGATTTTATTTATTTATTTGACAGGAAGAGACACAGCAAAAGAGGGAACACAAGCAGGGGGAGTGGGAGAGGGAGAAGCAGGCTTCCTGCGGAGCAGGGAGCTGGATGCGGGGCTCGATCCCAGGACCCTGGGATCATGACCTGAGCCGAAGGCAGATGCTTAACGACTGAGCCACCCAGGTGCCCCTAAATACTTGTGTCTTAAATATCTTACAAAATCTGTGTGAAAAAAGTAATACGAGTCAGTTGAAATAAATATATTTTTATTTTATTCTAAAATGACTGTAATTACTTATAAACGGAACACGTGCATCTGTTGGGCACTGCACAACTTCTCAAACCGTGAAATAAGAGCGTCTTCAGTTCCTGTTCCACATTCTTGATACTTGCTTTTTTGTCACAGCGACTGCCTAAAATCCAGTCTTTGACATGGCATCATGAAGTGTGCATTCCAGTGCTGAAATGGAACCACTTTGAGCGACTGGTTTGCACGGTATCTGACAGATGTCACTGTTTACCTCAAACATTTAAAACATCCTGGGGTGCCTCAGGGGCCAGGCAAATCTTAGGAATATCTTTTTCCCTCTTTCTCTTCTTCTTTCTTTCTCTCTTTCTCCCCCTCTGCTCCCTCTTGCCCTTCCTTTACTTTCCTCTATGCTTGTGTTATGATGATAAAACTTCTCGAGGTTCATTTGTAACTCCAATTCTCTCCCCGTGACTGAAATCTTCAACCTGGACTGAAGTCAACAGGAAAGCATATGTTTTGACTGAAAGACATATGGAAATCTGATGTTTAGACACATTTCCCTAGCAACAAAGCAAAATTTTCACCAAAGAATTTTTTTACATTATCCAACTGACTATCTCACACTTGATGAACCGAGGAAGACAGAATGAAAGAGAGGCAGAGGGTGAGGGAGGGAGGAAGAGAGAAAAGAAACTGGATTAATAAATCTTCTTTATTTAAAAGTGTGATGATAGGAGGGGGCCTTTGAGAGGTGACGAGGTCACGAGGATGGGGCCCTCAGCAGCGGGATCAGAGACGCGGAGAGCTCCCTCCTGCTACCTCCTGAGATGCACAGGCAGACGGCCACCTATGAGGCAGGAAGTGAGTCCTCACAAGACACTAAATATGCCAGTGTCTTGACCTTGGACTGTCTAGTCTCCAGAACTATGAGAAATAGATTTCTGCTGGTTGTAAGCCACCCGGTCGATGGTGTTGTTATAGCAGCCTGAGTGAACCAAGACAGGTCTCTTCATAGCTTCCTTCTCAGCAGGAAGAGTCACTATTAAAAAAAAAAAAAAAGAAAGAAAGAAAGAAAGAAAGGAAAAGACTCTGGCACTAAGGGGAAACATGAAAAGAAAACAGGAGGCACATCAGCAGCTGCATTCACAAACGGCAAGTCAACCGTCCTCTCATGGCTGACTCCGTCTGAATCAGGATGGTCTACGTCATCCTACGCTGACAGCTCCCATCTCAGTGGCTTCACACAACAGAAGTTCCTTTTTTGTTTTACCCATGTCCAGCACGCGCTCGACGCGCTCCCTGGGGGACTCAGGCCGAGGAAAACTTCATCCTGACGTGTGTGCCCATCATCACCCTCGTGGCGGGAAGAGCATATGGCGACCGTGCCTCGGAGATCTGTCCCTTCCACTCCCGTTGCATTGGCCGACACAGGTCACGAGGCCAGGCCCAACTCCAGCGGGGTGGGAGATGTGCAGGAGCACTGTGGGCAGGAAGGAGAGGAGCTGGAAAGGGGACGGCTCCCCTGAGACAGCACTTGCCCCGAGGACTCCCCTGCCCGTCCTGTCCACCAGAGGGCTGTGCTGTCAGCTACCACCACACCCTCCCCCCTCTCTCCCTCCAGCAGGAGGTCATGGAAAAAAGCAAGCTGGGTCTTCAGACCACAGCCACCCGTCTAGCCAAGTGCTCACAGGACGGTGCTTTGACACTTCCTGAACCTCTCAGCAAAAGGACGCTGCGGCCCAACTTGGGGTCAGAAAGAGGAGAGGTGGAGTGGGGTGACCCCGTGCGGCTGAAACAATCCTTGAGAACCCCCACCACAGCGGGGGAGGGGCAGTGGGGCTGCTGGATGGCTGGGTGTGCGCTTGGTTCACGGGAAGGACAACGGAAGGGAGCAGAGTGGAGGTAAGAACAGCTTAGAGCAGGAGGGGAGGAAAGAAACAGGGGAGATGTAAGAGGGAAAGAGTGGGGAAGGGGTGAGCTGGGGACTACAGACACCCTGCTCATCTCCCGTCAGTTAGGGGCACAAAGCTTTTCTTACGTCCTACAGTGTGACTCACTAGCATCCCAAATGAATGTTCCCCTGGGGGGCTCTGGGAGGGCCCGGGCAGGTCCTCTGCATTGGAAATGGGATTTCCTCTTAGAAGCACATACCAGGTTCTGGAGAAATGTACTAACACTAGTTTTGTTTTGCTTTTTCGTTTTGTTAGCTCACCAACTGATGACATAAATAAATTTTAATTCGGATTCCTTAAAAGACACATAAAAGGAGGAGCTGAACAGGGGTGTGGGTTTAAAGATGAAATGTCCTATGGTAACCAGAGGGCATCTGATTTCCCTGGGCCTATACGATCCAAATAACATCTAAATTCTGATGTTCATAGGATCGCTTAGTACATCGAGTCCTTCTACTGTGAAATAAGCCATTGTACTTAGTAAAGGCCAATGATGTCAGGTAGAAATAAACATTTGATGTCATCGGTCAAAACGGTCAGAGAAGGGGCACAGCTGGTTTTAGACAAATCCAGTTTTTGAAAGTCTGTGGGTGCTGAAGAAGTGGGTGATTCCTCACGCTTCTCAGAAATGTCACCGAGAGTCCTTTACTTGGCGACTCTGCCTTGTGCATTCCAAGAGAAGTCTTGTTCCAAACACAGGTTTCCATAATAAACTTTCCAGCAACACATCTGCTGTGAAAAATAAGATGTTTGTGGCATTTTACTCTAAACAAAGCATAAAGAGAAAGATACATTTTTAGATGTTTATTGAAGACTCAAAATTCTTCCCACATCAGGAAAAGATGACCGGATCCACTGTACAATTAAGTTCTGACTTGAAGACTGGAGGTTTAAAGAAAATGCAACCACTTGCATTTCCTGCTGCAAATTAACCGAAAGGAACTTAATTCAAAAGATACGCTATGGCAACAGTCAGTAGGTGTTAGGTCAAATAACCGATGGCCCAACTCAATGGGAGACACGGTAAGCCTCATTAAAAAGCATGGCTGATGCGGGGGCAGTGAGACCAGTATAAATTCCGGCTCTTGGAGGACTGATGTGGTTGCTTTTCTGCTCGTTGCAGACTTTAATGAGAAATTTAGTCTTCTTCACAAATGCTTCCTTTAGTTGTGCTTTAATTATAGACTTTGACCAAAAAAGCCAGAAGGAGAGCAAACAGAGCCAGGCCCACAGATGCCCTCAGCGTGCAGTCTTGATGGAGTCTTTGCAAGCGGAGTGCCATTCTGGAGCTCGCAGGGTCCCGCCGAACCGCAGAAGTGTGGGGCACCAAGCTCAGGTGATTCCCAAGCCTATTTCTGAAGTCCTACGAAGACGGAAACATAGAGGGGAAAAAAATGATTTTAAGATACAAAACAGCCCTACTGTGACTATCTGTCAAGTAATGAGTCCCTAGAAGAAGCTGTCTTTTTTTTCTTTATTGAGATGTGACTGACAAATAACACTGTTATTAGTTCAGGTGTGCAGCATAACAAGTCCATGTTTTGTGTACTCCAAAATGACCACCATAAGTCTACTTAACATCCACTGCCATGCATACAGGTTTTGTTTTTGTTTTTCTTGTGATGAGAATTTTTAGGATCTCCTCTCTTGGCAACTTTTCAAATATGCAACACAGTGTTGTTAATCCCAGTCACCGCGCTGTGCATGACACCCCTGGGCTTACTCGTGCTGTAACTGGAAGTTTCCACTTTTGACCCCTTTCACCCATCTTGCCCACCCCCCGACCTCCACCTCTGGCAACCACCAATCTGTTCTCTGGATCTATGAGCTCAATTTTTTTTTTTTTTTTAGATTTCACACATAATTGAGCCCATATGGCATTTGTCCTTCTCGGACTTAATTCACTTAGCATAATTCCCTAAAGGTCCATCCATGTTGTTGCAAATGGTAGGATTTCCCTCTTTTATATGGCTGAGTAATATTCACATATACATACACATACACACGCAGGATATATATCCCACATCTTCTTTGGATAAAGACACTGGACACTTAGGCTGTTTCCATATTTTGGTTACTGTAAATCATGCTACAATGAACACAGGGGTGAGTGTTTTTGTTTTCTTCAGATAAATACACAGAAGAGGAACTGCTGGATCATATGGTATTTCTGTTTTTAACTTACTGAGGCACCTCCATACTGTTTTCCACAGTGGCTGCACCAAGTTACATTCTCTCACAACAGTGCCCGTTTCTCCACATCTCTGCCAACACTTGTTATTTCTTGTCTTTTTGAAAACAGCCATTCTGACAGGTGGGAGGTGATAGCTCACTGCGGTTTGATTTGCATTTCCCTGATGATGAGTGATGTTGAGCATCTTTCATGTACCTGTTGGCCATCTGTATGTCTTCTTTGGAGAAATATCTACTCAGATCCTCTGCCCATTTTTTAATCAGATTGTTTTTTTTGCTAGTGAGTTATAGGAGTTCCTTATATATTTTGGATATTACTTATCAGATATCAGATATAGGATTTGTAAATATTTTCTCCATTCAAGTAGACTGCCTTTTTGTTTTGTTGATGGTTTTCTTTGCTGTGTAGAAGCTTTTTAAAGTCTGATGTAAGAAGAAGCGATCACTTAGTTACTCCTTCAGCACAGACACATTCAAACACCCACCATGGGCCACGTGGCCCCAAGTTAGGTATGGATAAATCACATTTCCTTTCTTTGAAGTGTCAGGCCAAGTTCATGATTTTCCAGATTACGCACAAAACATGGGAGGGGAGGAGAGAGTTAGTTAATGGAGAATTAAGGCAGAATTCATGAAGCATAACGTTTATGTAGAGTGGAATCATATCAAAAATGTACCTTTTAGGGATGCAACCACATCTACTCAGCAAAAAAAGAAAAAAGAAAGAAAGAATGACATAGTTTTTATGGATGTCATTTCATTCCACAAACATATCCCTCTAGGTGGAGATTCCCGGCTGCCCCAAACTTGAAGAGGAAGCTGAAGGGTCTGGGTGGCCAGAGGGACAGCCCCCCTCCCCCAGTTCAGCTCCCTCTGGTATGCTGTCTAGCTACGATCACTAGTGGGGAGGGAGAACCTGGCTGCTCTCTAGACGGTTCTAGCCGTTCAAAGTATAACTTTAATTCTGTTATAGAAGATCTCCATCTTATGTACAGGCTTTAGAGTTGGTGCCTCCCCTGCTGGGACCTGAAACACCACTTTGAGAGATGGAGATGGGGGGGGGCAGGGGAACACGGACGGGAGGAACAATGTGGGGGGCCAAGGGGGTAACCCAGAGGCAGGAAAACATCAGGCATGTCTGTGGAAGAACAAGAAATCCACAGCAGCACAAAATATTTCAACACCATTTTATTTTGCTTTTTCTTCCCTTCCAAGCTCCCTAAGAACCTCTTGTTGACACCTGTGTCCTCTGTGTGGAAAGTGGGAGTTGCAGCTCACCACACATGGTAGACGCACGGAAACCGTACTCTCCAGAAGGAAACCGTGGTGGGAATGTGCAGGGTAGGCTGACGGGAGGGAAGAGAATGGGAGTAGGTGATCCAGTGGCGAGTTGAGGCAGGAGGTGATGAGCACCTATGTTAGGATGATGGCAGAAGGCTGGGGAAGGAGGGACAATGGACTTTTGATGGAGAACCCACAGGATTTGAGTTCAGATGAGTGAGTAACGAGAGGTACGAAGAATAGGAATGGGGAAATGAAAATAACTTTTAGAATCCAGTTTCCACCAGCTAATGCTTCCATGTGATAGATGTGCAAGAATTCTTGCTTTGACTCTAGGAGACGAATGGCAAAGTTAAAAAAAGAAAAAAAAAGAAAAGAAAAACTGCTAACCTCAAGGATAAATCTCCCAACCCAATGGCAGTCGAATCATGATTCACTTCTGCAGTCACGCGTGTTTGGACCGACACCCTGCTGGTGTCCGTCCCTCGACAAGGGGCCATGCAGTGGAACAGATGAGCTTTCCTCCCTGCAGTGGGGGGGCGGGGGGGGCATGACCAGAGCTCAGAGGTGCACCCAAAGCTGCCCCTGCCCCCAGAGACCGTTCTCTTGTGAGACTGGCTTTCCATGTGATATTTTGGAGCTAAGAATATGTTGACAAACTTTTAGTTTGCCTAAAGTAGTCTCCATATCTCAAGGACAGCACTCATCTGGACCGGGCAGCCCGGAGAGAACGAAGTCCTTCACTACAGTGACATAAGCGATGTGAGTTCTTCAAGTGCAGCGAGGCTACTTCCCCTCCGGGTTCTTGGACCTGCGCGTCTGCAGGGGTAGAGCGGATACCCGGGAAGTGTTCAGATGTGAATAAGTGAGTGAATGGGGGTGTGTGTTCCAGAGGAGGTGCAAACAATAAAAACGTGCCTCTCCATGTCCCTTGTGACCCACGCGTCCTGTGATGGATTCAGAGTATGAATCTACACGAATCCTAAGTTGCTGCCTCTAGAGATTAAAGCATCACTTCTTAAATTTGGGTTTACAAGACCATAACTAAGAGGCTGATTGATGTCTCCTTGGCCCGAATTTGACATTTTTGAGTCACGCAAGGCTTTGAGAAGCCAGTGAAGACTACAGACAATGCGGCGGTGCCTGTGCCCATAGGCACACAGCGCTACTCGTGCTTCCATGTATGACTTTAGGAAGTTCACAGACACCCTCACCGAGGAGTAGATCCAGATAGTGTGGGGGCTGGAGCTTTCTTTTTAGGAGAAAGTGCAAATACAAACTTAAGTACAGGGCCTTGGAAGGGGCCCCTCCAAGAGTGAGCCGGTGAAACACAATCTCTCCCAGCTTCAGGGAGAATCCACATCTGTTCCACCCATCATCCCGAATGCTGGGCCCTGGTTCTACACCTGCCATTCCAAGCTGTCACTTGGTGATCACTGGTGCCAGGCCAGGGGTCAGGCTGACCTGGGCAGGACTAGGCCACGTCTTCAAGCATTAAGCATCTGGTTGAGTTTATAATACCTTCTGCTTCACAAAGCTGCAGTGCAGCTAATGTGTTTGTGCTCTTGGCCTGAAAAAACCCTTGACTTTTGATGACTATTCCCCAAAATTTCTTCTCCTTCTTCTAACTCATTTGCCATAAAATTTTGCTCCAAATATGAAAGTTACTTATTGAATTACCATTGTGGATTACCCGTAGTTGTGTTCTTCCTTGGGTATTACTTTATTCCCTTCCACGTCCCTGCCCCCCACCTGCTCCCGGCAAACACCTAATGCGTCTGACCGTAACGGACCCCCCCATTCCCAGTGTGCCAAGTCTGCATCACAGAATCTCATGGACAGCAGGAGCATGCTCGGGCAGCCGCACCCACCTGGCCTGCTGCTCTCCCTAAGATCAAGGTGGGCACTTGACAAACAACACAGCACGAGAGGGAAAAGGTAGCCTGTCTCTACCATACTGGGCTTCTTTTATATCTTCACCTTTTACTGATCCAAGATTGTGATTAAAAGAGTCTGATGACATATTTTTAAATATAAGATTGAGAAAAAGGCTTCTCAGCTGACAGTAATCAGTAGGAAGCTAGCTTTGTACATTTCAATTGTCGCCACCACTGTGATACTGAAGTTAAAGTAACTTAAAAATATAGGAGGGGCGCCTGGGTGGCTCAGTCGGTTAAGCATCTGCCTTCAGCTCAGGTCATGAGCCCTGGGGTCCTGGGATCGAGTTCCGCATTGGGCTCCCTGCTCAGCGGGGAGCCTGCTTCTCCCTCTGCCTGCTACTCTCCCTGTTTGTGCTCTCTGTCTGTCTGTCAGATAAATAAATAAAATCTTTTAAAAAATATAGGAAACAGAAGGACTTTCTCCTGAAGTCCAAGACACTCCAACATCTAAACGTACAACTATGGCAGAGCTCTATATAGTTAGAAGCGAATAGGAAAGAATGAATAGGAAAGAATGTAGCACTTCTATGACACAATTTAAACAAAAAGTGCTTTTAGGGGAGGTGATGATAAATCACCAATGCTAAGGTAAAAGTTTACATGTGCATGCCGACACACACACACACACACACACACACACACACACACACACACACACAGAACAATGTATGTAACTGACTTAGAGAAAAACTTAGTATGGCCAATAGTTCTGGGAAGTAAACAGAAGGCTCAAACCTTCCCTAAACTTCTTAAACATTATTACCAAAGATTATTAATTCTTGAAATTCAAGATGCACTTCCATCTCTCAAATGGTAACACAGCCAGTATGAGAAATGTTATTGCTTGCTAAGACTAAGTAAACACCAACTCTCAAACTTACACTTTTTAAGAAATCCAACTCCACTGAGAAATGCCTTTTTCAAAACAGAAATTTGAAACGAGGCAGGATAGGACCTCTGTTCAATCAAAAAGATCCCTGCATTTATCCAGTTATAGTAAATTAAGGACAACACTGAGAAAGTGTTCACTTTGATTCACATGGGCTATCCCCCCGCTTTGTAAATCTGTTTCCTTAATTAATTTCTAAACATTCTTGCTAATTCTTAAAGCACCCTACTAATTTTCAAAAGTACAGCTTATCAAATCCTATTAAAGTAATAAATCTGGTAAAGTAGAACCAAGTACCTACACTGAAAACAAAACCAAACAAAAACCACTTTGATGTTCAGGAAGTCTACGGATCGGATTTCAATCAGGTGGAGATAAATGAAGACTTCAGAAAAAAGAACGCAGTCTGGCTAGATGGTAACAACAGTCCATCTTGAATTATGTCTTTCTTGAGCAGCTACCCATGCACGGCTGGGAAGAAGAAAGAGGAGCCTGACTACACCCAAGCACATGCAGGGCACCGAGGTCACATGGGACCAGTGCTGGGGGCACGAAGTGCCCTGGTTCTGCCCTCTAATCCCACCTCTATCTTAGGATTTGGGGGCAAATGATTTATCTTCTCTGTTTCTACATAAAATCACCTAAGAAATGGAGATACTCCTAGTATTTTCATATCATAGGGCTGTTAGGAGGATCGAGTGAGATGTGCATATTAAGTTTTTTGAGCATGTAAGACTCAAGATTAACGCATTCCCTGGTGTTTTGCGGTTCTAATGGAACTGGCAAACTGTCTCAGATATTCTTTTTGTAAAATCATAAAGTCGCTATTTTATTTGCTTCTCAAATATGATTAACTGATTTAGGCTATTTTTGTCCCTTCTGCATCATCAGGGGACACACGGTATATAACGAATGAGCATGGGTTTCAAATTCTGGCAGGGCAGAAACTGAATCCAGGGTCAGACATCTGGCAGCTGTGTGACCTTGGGCAAGTGGTTCAAACCCCCGAAGCCTAGTTACCTCTTCTATGAAGCAGAGATACCAATATGTACTGTAGATGATGTCGAGAGGGTTTGAAGTAATATGCTCAGTGCCCGGGTGGGGTGCCTGGAATGCAGAAGGTCGACACGAAGGGCTATTATATCTCAGGAGTGTGACCCGGAATGTGGGGAAGCCCAGAGCTCCCCACAGCACTTAGCACCAGCACTGAGATGAAGATGTCCTGTCCTGGGTACTACCCTCGCAAGCGCTAACCCACGATGGAGAAGCTATGCCTCTCTCTGTGGAGTGAGCCTTCTGGAACGGCTCTTAACTAAAACCATCCCATATGTGAAGGGAAACTTGGACCCACAATTTATGAAGAGGGGTTCACTGGTCACATGTGCCAGAGGCTCATTTTTATATCTGATTTTTCCTTCGATATTTAGTTTTGTTATAACATTTTTTTTCAAGGAAACTAAAAAGGAAAGGAAAACAGGTCACTCTCGATTCCACAAAGGTTTTAGGTTCTGTGCCCACCCTGAACCAGCCAGCTCCCCTCCTCCACTCTCTGTCTGCCCCCTGCTTCCTCTTGAGATTGTTTTCCCAGGGCTCAGTCAGACGGGACCTCCTGTAGGAGAAACCCTCTCAACCAGCACACAGCCCCAGAGGACTGAGGTGCTTCCCCTCTGTGGGGCTGGGCATCCTGCTGGCCGGCCTTCATCATGGCCCTTGTTGGTGGTAGTAAATGACCTGTCTACTCCTGCAAGATCCTATGAGCACCCCTCGAGAGGAGCCTCGCCAGTGCATGCCCAGGGCCCAGCACCGAGGAGGGTGGGCAGTGCTGGCTGAAAGGCTATTTGCCTTTCTACCTGCTCCTCAGTACTAGAGATGCACATTTTATACAGTGCAGATATATAAATTGCCATTTACCTATTCTTGGATTTCTTATTAGATTGTGGGGTAGATGGAACAGAGGGTCGAACATCATCAATACAACGCAGTATAAAAATATAATAGTACCAACAGGGAAAAACTTGCCAGCAGAGAAGTAGCATGGTACATTAGTTTTCTATTGCTACTTTAATAAATTACCGTAACCTCAGGTTTTAATACAAATTCATTCGCTTGCAATTCTGGAGGTCGAAAATTCTAAAATCAAGGTGTCGGCAAAGCTGCATTCTTTCTGCCAGTGCTAGGGGAGAATTGGTCTCCTTGCTCTTTTTCTAGCTTCTAGAGGCTGCCTGTATCCGTTGGCTTGTGGCCTTTTCTCTCCAGGTTCAAAGCCAGTAGTACAGACTTTTCAGTGAGGATCCTTGTGATTTACGGCGGGCCCCTGGGAATAAACCCAGGACAATTTCTCCATCTCAACCTTTAATTGAATCACATACCCGAAGTTCCCTTTGGCCATGTAAGGCAAGCACATTCACAGGTTCCTGGGATCAGGACGTGGGTTATCCTGTGTGTGTGTGTGTGTGTGTGTGTGTGTGTGCACATTATTGTGCTTACCTCTCCTGGCATATGTGACTTCCCCGTGTTCTCACTGTCCCACCAGAAGGTGTGCTCAGTTCAGGCAGAGCTGAACCAGCTGCAGGAGAGAATGCACTCCAACAGAAGCCTGATGTTCTCCACGTCACAGGGAAAAGGGGTGCAGGGCACCTCCCAGTGACTGCACCGCTGGCTGGCCATGAAGCCTCCTGGTGGAGGAAGATGGGGTCCCCAGGGCTCAGCCTCCGCTCACACAGACCTGCTGAGCCACCATGTCTGTCCTACTCATGGCTTTTTCAGCCGGAAGAGATAAGGACCTGAAGGAGGTGGTCAATGAATAGAACGTTCTCTGCAGGGGTATTTGTACTTCTGTGTGTTCCTTTGCCTTCTATATTTATATTTTTGTATAGGTGCAAACATCTTATCCTTTTCTTGGTTGGGTTTGGCCTTCCAATGGAAAGTCATGCCGTTCACAGGCCTCTCGTGCAGTGCCTCCTCCCCCCAAATATTTATAACTTGCATTATGGGATATGGCCACAGAACCAGAAGCCTAAGGATCCAGGAGGACATGTGGACGACAGCCTCTATATAAAAACACTAAGCAGATAAGAAGCATTTACGCACTGGTCACCATATGCCCGGCACGATTCTGAGTACTCTATATGCATTCTTTCATTCCCTCCAAATTCCCAGGGAAGCTGTTAACATGACTTAATTCCAACTTGCCCAATTGACAGGGAGCAGGTATCCATGGTGAAGCCGATGAGAGGCTTGGCTTCAGTCATACTAAGTTCAGCCTTGGTGATAACACATCAGAGGTACATTTCTAACGCCATACAGAGAAATGAGAAAAACCAAGGCACGGCATATCAAATGACTATCAGGATTGAGATTCCTTCTAAGCCGACTTTATCCACTTTACTTGCTACTGCATCTCACGGATGCAATGGTGGTGTTTTGCATTTCTCTACAGAAAGGCCATTCCGGGAAAGCCAGGTCAGGTCCTGAGGGGGCACTGCACCCCACCTGGCTTGCAGTTCTGAACCATGCCGAGACTTTGTAAATGGGACCCAGAGATGGCACATGGCTGCGTTTTCTCTGAACACACACACACACACACACACACACACACACACACACACACACTTGATCTGCTCACATTAGAACATGTTGCAAAATGTGTTTTAATGAGGAACAGTTGGGCTGGTTCTGCTCAAATAAAAGACATCCCCGGAAGAGAGTCGCCACCTGTCTTCCCATCTCGCCGTGCAGCGTCTAAATGAGTTCTTCTGTCTCCGACACCTGCAGGTGTTGCAAGCTGCCTTCCTCGGATTGACAGACACCCTGTCCCCGCGCTCCGGGGCCTTACCAGCTACAGGGACAGACGGGGATGGAGGGTGCCGTGCTACCTTTCTCCACTACTCTTTCAGACAATTCCTCAAACTGGGAACATCTTAATTTCATATAATTAGGAATGCCCGATTCTCTCTGAACCAAAGTCTTAGTAGTTTCTAGTTCTTGAAGACTCTGCGAAGAATGTTCTATGCGCCGTCCATCAGCTTTGTAGGTACACTGGCATGTAACGAACTCCACAAATTAAACCTGGAATCAGCAACACCTTTTCATTTATTTGGGGAGAATATTTACATGATAAAACTTCTGTCACAGAGTTACGTGATGAGGGCACAGTCCTGCCAGCATTTCTGTATCACTTTTGGGCACGGGCAATTCTAAATTCGGCATTATTTGCATGTAATTTCCCCCACATCCTCTCACCTCAAATGTGTAATTGCTATCAGGCCATTAAAATCGCAAAGAAAAAATATTTCAAGCCAGAACATACCCGCACACACAAAATCACTATGATCTTGTTTTATATCTTGTTTTGGTGACAGAAGAGTAAATACAAGGCTTTGCTAATAAGGCCAAAAATAAATTATTAAACTATCTGCCATATGATCAAATGCATTTCAGATTATATTCTGAGTAATTCTGCCTTGACATTCACCAAAGGAAGAGCTCTGATGTGCCTCTGCATGGTCTGGGTGACCCCCTCTTTTCAGGACGTGGTCTGGGTGACCCCTCTTTCAGGAAGCCCAACCCTCTGACTTCAACTGAGCCAAATGAAAGAAAGAGATAATCATACCAAAAATCAAAGCTTGGCGTCGACACATCACCTAATTATTATTTTCTGTGAGGTCATAATTCATCTGACTCAAGAGATACAAAAACAACTCTTAAGCTCTGAACTTCTTTTAATGGATTCAAAATATTATGTGTAAATTTTTCTCATGGCTCAAAGGCATTGTTAGAGCTTGAAGGGAAAGCTACTAGGGATGAAGAAAAAAATGTCTGATAGCTCATAACTCAAGTTAGAGTTCAGCATCACCTTCTTGTTTTTTTTTTTAACCGAGCCTGCACGTATGACCTATGCAGAAAATCTATCAACACCAAATATGTGATCAATGCAAGGAAATTATGTTAAAATATACATTATGCAGTGCAGTATGCTATCAGAAAAGACCCTCAAAATCTCCTGACTCTGTAGAGTCTGCTTTATATACAAAATCATCTTCATATCTGAAAGTTATCGCTATCATGATTGCATTTTAATTCCCAAAATATACACTTAAGGAAGCACCTCTTAATGTAAGTATCTCTAATGGAAACTGTTGCCTCAGTCCCTGATAATCAGGAATGAACAACAATGAATAATCAGGTGGTCCAGTCTTCATAAGGCCTCCTCAACCCTCCAGTTGTGGGCTTCTACCTGAATTCTGTCGTCTTCCTGAAAGTTCCTAATCTTTCTTTAACTTAGCACCACGTGTCCATTCAAATGCCTGACACTGGCCTAGTTCCTGGCTTGTTACATTTACCAAATAAGTGCGTGGAGTGCAGGGTAGAAGAAGGGGGTCTAGAATTAATAACACAGCATAAAAATCTTTGCCCACAGTGGGGTGTTTCATTTGTTTATACGTAACCTCTTTAGTTCTACAAAAACCAAGGGGTTGTGAGCTTTGCTGAAAGGTATGTTATCAGAGGTCTGGCATCTTAGCTGGAGATACATTTATTTTTACTTCTTATTCATTGTGATTTAAATTTTACTAGCTGCCCTTAAAACCCAAGCTATTTATTTACTATGTCAAAATTTGGAAATTACTCTAGAATGTGTATGTAGGTCTCTCTTTCAGCCACGGATGTATACACAAGTATACACACATACACACACACACACACACACACACACACACACACAGGACTGGAAATAAAGAAGGAACCAAAAGGCTCCCTGAGAACTATGAAGTCAGTAATCACCATGTTCATGATGATGGCAGAAATCTGAACTCCTCTAACCCGAAACACTGGCTGGAAGTACCCATCTGTACAAGCTAATGTGGCCCCACCAGTGTGGCAAAGCTGAAGAAAATTAAGGTGAATTGGGTCCAGATGCTTTCCTGATGATGAAGTCTTTTCGATAATCTCTTAAGCTCCAACTGAAACCACCCTCATTCCATGGAGTGCATACAGGAAGCTGTGAACTAGGATGTCGACAAACGGAACAATCAGGTGTACGAAAGTTAATCTTAAAGCAAGCAATTCAACTCAAAATAATTACGCCCAAGGATTTCTTCCCACTAGGTAACCATGAGAGCGTGTTGGCAGATGTTTGTGTTTTAAATGAAAAAGAAGCCATGTGTGATGCTAACCACTATTACAATGCAACCCTCCCATCCTGTTCTAAGCATCATTTTCAATGACACTGGGAATATGGTTCTAGCAGCATTGAGCTCCATGAACTGTATAAAATGAATAAAGGAGATGGCAGGTGCTTTGTTCTGTCCAAAGAATCTCATAAATGATGAGCTAACATGTAAAATGTTTCCTACAGATCACTGTGATAGTTATTCAGCTAGGAAAAATTCCGATAAACCAGTTAAGAAAGATTACATGGTATGCACTCACCATGATTACATTAAAATCAGCCGTTTGAATCAAGTTCACATCTGTATTTTCCCCTCACTTCCAAAATTCCATTATGTGTTCTTCTAAAACTCCATCCCAAGGCATGCTCATTTCCCCTTTCTATTTCTATTTTGAATATGGATAGTTCTTAAAAAGTAAAAAATAAACAACCCTACCAAATGTCATTGAAAATAACAGAGAAGATTAATACAGGGAGATTTAATTGTTTATATCTCCATAAAAGTGTGGCGGGCAACCTCCAAGATGGCTCCCAGTGATCTTCGCCTTCCGATATTCACATCCCGCTGTAACAACTTCCCTCTTCCCCTGACTATGAGCTGATCGGCCTTGCTTCTAATTAATAACACTCAACATAAATGATGGGATGCCACTTCTGAAATTAGGTCACAAAAAAAACAAAACAAAACCGTGGCTTCCCTGTTTCTCACTCTCTCTGCTTGTTGCTCTGACGAAAGCCAGCTGCCTTGTTGTGAGGTGTCCTACGCTAAAGCCCACATGAGAAGAGACTGAAGGAGACCTCTGCCCAACGGCCATGAAGGACCAAGACCTCACTCTCACAACCCATGGGAAATGGAATCCCACCATCCCCACATAAGTGAACTTAGAGGCAGCTCTTCCCCCAGTTGACCTTTCAGGTAAGACTACACTCTTGGTCAACGCCCCGACTGCAGCCTCCCAACAGGCATGGGGCCAGAGGCACCCTAGCTGCGCTTGCCCAGATTTCTGACCCACAGACGCTCTGAGATCATGAATGTTTTTTTGTTTCAAGCTGCTAAATTTTGAGGTCATTTGTTACACAGCAATAGACAACTAATATAAAAAGATGCCAGGTAGAGGGCTGGAAACTGATTCACATATATATTGAGACGTGATTTTTATAACAGAGGCATTTTGCACTGCTAGGAAAGATGGACTTTCAATAAAATTTTCTGGAACAATTCATTATACACATGTAAAACAATGAAATTTGACTCCTACCCACCATCCTTAAAAATTAATTCCAGGTAGACTGATTATTTACCTGGGAAAGGCAGAACTGGAAAAATTTTAGGTCATGTGGGCAGAAAACCTTTCTAACCCATACGGCAGGGAAACCATTCTTAAATCACAAAAATACATGAAATTCTTAAGGCGCCAATGAGAGGTTAAAAGACAAGGCACGAACGGAGAGGAGACACGTGCTTCACACACAGCAGACTGTAGACTTTTATAATATAAAGAAATCCTAAAAATCAAAAAGGTATCAACTCAACAGAAGGAAATGGGCAACAGACTTACACAGACTCTTTATCAAAGAGGAAATTGAAATAAATATATCAAAGAAATCCAACAAATGTATACACATATGTCAACCTCATTTGTAAGTAGAGAGATACAAGTTAAAAACACAATGAGACACCAGTTCACAGACACCGCGTTGTGAAAAGGTAAAACCATCCGGCAGTTGAGATTAGCTGGACTGCTCTAAGCTTTGTGATTGTGTCATGAGGCATTTATAGTGCAACAGTTAACTGGTATATAAGGTGACCAGATATTTGGTCCTGCAATCCTTTTAATAAGGGATTATCTATCTATCTATCTATCTATCTATCTTTCTCTATCTTTAACACAAATACATTCATTCATTCACTCACTCAATAGACACTTCCTAAGCAGTGCTCTGCCGTGCCAGGCCCTGTTCCAGACATTAAAGACAAAGAAAGGAATGAAGCAAAATATCCCAGCACTTATGGATGGAGTTTCCATTTTAGTAACTAGAGACGAAGAAACACATAAATATGTGGTGTGTCTCACAGGGAGATTTTCCATGGAGGAAAATGGAGGAAGGATGAGGGGTTCTAGGTTGTGGTGGGGGTGGCTGTTTTACAGAGAGCTACTCAGGAAGGACTCGCTGATGAGGCAGAATTTCAGCAGATACTTGAATGAAGGAGATGACAGATGTGTCACACAGGCATCTAAGAGAAGCAGGTTCCAAGCAGAGGGACTGGCAGGTGGAAAGGCCCTCCTGAGGGAGAACGGCTGGTGTGTTCACATTCAAGGAGCAGCATGGAGACCAGTGTGGCTGGTCCGGCACATTCAAGGGCTAGAAAGGTCAATGATGACATCAGAGGGGCAATGGCGGGGCCAAGACACTAGGCCTTATAGGCTGGGACTTTTGTTTCCACTGTGAGCATGAGGAAACTGAACATTTAAAATGATTTTTTTATTATGGTAAGATATTATGTAACATAAAATTCACTATTTTAATCATTCTCAAGCTCACAATTCACTGGCACTAATTATATTTGTCATGTTGTACAACCATCACCACTATTTCTAGAACTTTTTCACCACTCCAGAGACTCTGTAACCAATAAGAAATAACTCCCCATCTCTACCTCTAGCCCCAGATAACCTCTACTTTCTGCTTCTATAAAATTTGCCTATTCTAGATCTTTCATATAAGTGGAATCATATGATATTTCTCCTTTTGTGCCTGGCTTATTTCACTTAGCATAATGTTTTCAAGGTTCATTCATATGGCAGTTTGTGTCAAAAATTCATTTCTTCTTATGGATGAGTCAAATTCCATTGTATGCATATATCACATTTTGTGTATCCATTCATTTGCCGGTTGACACTTGGGTTCTTTCCCCTTTCTGATTGTTGTGAATATGCTGCTATGAATACTGGTGCACAAGTATCGGCTTAAGTGTCTGCTTTCAGCTTTGGGTACATATGCTGGGTCACATGGAATCCTCGATGGTTTTAAACATAAGGGAGACACGATCTGATTTATATAGAGGGCAGAAACAGGGAGACCAATTAGGCAGATTGTGTTTATTTTCAGATAATATAGTACAACACAGAAGAGGAAATTACCCCCTACAAGAATATCTAAAAGAAAAAAATCTGTAGCAAATAACACTATCCTCTACCATAGATGTTCTGTGATTGTTCGGAGGAACTGATCTCATCTGAGGGGATCAGAGAAAAAAAATAGCCACACAAAGTCAGTGAAAAAGGGGAACTTAAATCATGATCATGAATATTTATTTTAGGCAACTAGACTTTACAAATGTTCTTGCTGGTGATATATGTACCTGAAAAAACCAATGACCAAGTCCTCTTCTCATGGTATATACGTGATTCGGGCAAAACATCACCCATGGCCCATGGACACAATATCATTAGCATCTTGATTAACTGGGCCCAGATAAATCTTCACTGACTATCACCATGCCCCCAATTTCACACCACATATTCATCGATCACTTCCTACGTGCCAGGTAATGCTCTGAGTGCTTCCCATGCATTACCTCATTCGTCAAAATCACCCTGTCAGATAGATTCTATTACTCCCAATTTATAAGAGAGGAAACATACCTAGAGAGGGTAAGTGATCAGCCAAGGATCATACAGTTAATAAGGAAGAGAGCCAAAAGTCCAAATCCACACAGTATGACTCCAAAGCTCATGTGCTGAAGAGATACTCTATCTTTCAGAACGGATGTCTGTGAGAGAGAAGCCCTGGGAGCCAGGAGCTTCTGGAAGGAAAGTGCTAATCTTGATAAAGTACATCTGTATATGTGCTGCCGAAGCGAGCACTTGATCAAGTACATCTGTAATGGTTCTTTGCTTTTGTGGTCCTTTAGCTTTCTCTCTCAAGTGGTGGCAAATCTGAAGGGCAATGCATCCCATTTTTATAGGTTGACTTCCTAACAGATAACTGTTGACTTGACATATGGCTTGAATATTTATGCTTCCCAGTAATTTTATAGAATTGCACTGGGGAGACAGAGGGCAGGAGAAAATTTGTTTCTCCAAAACCCTTTAAGTTTAAAACGCTGCAAACTATGTTAGAAAACAGAAATATCCATAGTTCTATTATTTGAGGCACATCTCAAAGTCAATACTGTGAGTATGACGGGAGAAACAGGCTGTCAGATTCATCATTAGAAAGGAAAAGGGAAGAAAACGCAAATTTACGGTTAGAAGCATCCCAGGTCTAAAGTACTCATCCTTACAGGTTCCATGAAAAGAATTTAAATTTGCAAGATTATTATCAATTTAAAATGGGGCTTTTGCAATCTGCTTATCAAGACGTCAAATGACTTCCAAGAACAGGTTGTGTAGCTTGACTATGATTTTTCTTTCTTAGCCCGTGGAAGAATATACTAATATCCCAAGTCGAAGTAATAGATTTATCCTTAACTTCTCTGCCTCTGGTTGAGAAACTATCCATTCTACCCTGCATGTCACTGAGAGCCAAGTTCATTCAACAAATATGTCCCGAGCGCCAACTATAAGCCAGGTGCTGTGCTGGGCCTGGGGGGCTGGTGGTGAGCAGGACAGACAGGGTGGCCCGGTGCTCCTGAGTTTTTCTTCCCGCAGGTGGCTGTCATGGTTATGCTCATGTTCAAGGACTTTCCAACGGGCCACAGCAGACGCTTCTATCATTTACCCACATCTTCTCCTTACTTATTCGTAAGTATGTATTTCCCAAACTCTTGAAGTAGGTGGGGCCACGTGAATATTCTGGTCAACGGCTGTGAACAGAAACGTCATCTGCCGCTCCAGGGCTGAGGGAGGGAAGAGCCTGGCTCTCCAGCAATTCTCTGCTTGCCGTCAGCCTGGGTCCCTGAGGGACTGTGTGGAGCGGACCATCCTGATTCCAAACTGCCCACCACAAGGTACTAGATGTGCTGCGGTGTGTGCAGGAAATGGAACTTTGTTAGGTGAAGCCCGGGGTTTCAGAGCTCATGCGCTCATGCAGCAAAGCCTAACTTCTGTCTCGTGCAATTTGCCTTCAGAACCCAGCGGTCTCCCCCTTCACAGCTGACACTTCCCACTGCCTCCCACCGGCCTGCGTCTGCATATGGATGCCCACGTGAGGCCAGCTCTGTTCCTGTGCTTTCTGTCCCTTGACTTGTGCTCCTTCCACACTGAGAACAATGTCCTTCTTCACTTGCCTGACTCGGCCCTTTCCACCCTCCAAGCCCAGTTCTAACCCCAGCACATCCATGACCCCTCTGCAGTGGAAACTGTTCCAACAACCTTGTCACACCTCCGGGTCTCCACACGCAGAATTCTTACCACTACACATTCCAAGGACCATCTCCCATCCTCCTCTGTCCCTGGGCGCAAGCTTGAGACCCAGGTTCCACACTCCGGGGCCATGCCGAGAGGCCCTGATTGTGGAGTGAGCTTCGTGAGGAGGCGGACGGGGCTTGGGAGCTCTGCGTTGAGGTGCAGGGTGGGGGCAGAGGGAACACTTCTTATCAGCAGCTTCTATGTAGTTCTGGGTGTTGTTTCTGTTGCTCTAGCAGAGTCTACTCGCCAGCCCTTCCAACAATTCTGCAAACCGTATCCCTCCTGTATCCCTCCCTTCCTGTTTAAATTAGATGAACGCTTTTCTGTTGTCTACAAAGAACCCTGACCCACACATCCCCTGATGCTTCCAACCTTCAGAGGTTCCTAGCTTCCAATTTCTTATTGAGCACTTGCTATGTTACATATTTTGTTTCAAACGCACATATCTTCTCTTCCCAACTACACTTTCTTCTCCCTGAGGGCAAGGACCACATCCTAGACTTCTGCATCCCAAGCAGTGCTTAGAAATTGATGGGATGGCTGCGTAATTCATCTTCCGAACCAGGACGTGGTGGGGAGTGAATAGAGGGGCACCATGATTAATGGCATCAGGACAACAGGTGTAAAGCAAGACTGTCCCAGGCAAACGAGGCACACGGCCATGCTAGCACGGGTCACTGCCGACGGAGGAAAATGGGAAAGACATCCAAAGGAAGAGTAATGTAGTCAAAGCGAGAGCATGAAAGTGTAGTTCAGGACACATGAGTTCAGATCATCACAGGAGAAAATCCTCCCCTGGAGTCTCCCTCCTCCCATCAGTGGGATAGGAAATTGGGCCTACCTGACCTTTCATGTTTGGGTGTTGCTGAGATACCACTTTGGTTTTCCTAAGAAAGCTTTTTCTGTTTGGTGCTTCTGTGATGAAGAATACCTTTCGTTCTTAATTCATTTTAGACTTGGTAAAAATCGCCCATAAAATTTCACCCTGAGAGCCATTATGTTGCACGGGGCAGCTAATGTACCTATGTAAGACCCCCTCCCTCACCCCAATCCCGGCCTACCAGGGTCCCGATGAAGAGCAGTATTACCAGAACAACACCCAGACTGAAACCTCCTAAAGGCCAGATCACATCTGTCATTTCTACTGCCAATATCTGGGCCAGCGCCTAGGTAACATTATGGTCGGTAAATGTTGAAACCCCCAAGACACCAGGCACCCCGCGCATGACGCATGTGTGAACAATCCAGTCGCAAGGGGCCTAGTCTTTTTCCTTCCTTGCTCTGGGAGTCTGCCCCTGCCTCTGACCTCCAGCTCGCTGTGCCTTCTACTCCCTCCCGCAGTGTGGACAACGGGTCCAGAGGGAGGGGCAGCGCCTGCCCCAGTCCCCCCTCTGATGCCTCTTTGTGAGCGAGCACAGCAGTGCTCTTGTCTTCTAGATCCCGTGCTCTAGCTGCCCTGGCCAAGGCTACAAGAATACAGCGAGGTGACACAGGTAAAGAGGTGACACAGGTAAAAAGCCTTAACGCCGCGCGCATAGGAGAGGCTCACTGACTGGGAGCTATTATTACTATGAAGGCGCAATTAGTTTCTCGATGCACGCAGTTCCCCTCACCATGCCCCAGCGCCAAGCCTCAGGAGGAGGAAATTATCGTCTGGCGGCACAAGTAGTGATGAAAGAGGAATGAAAGCTAATTGTTGGGGCGCCTGGTGGCTCAGTCGTTCAGTGTCTGCCTTCGGCTCAGGTCATGATCCCAGGGTCCTAGGATCGAGCCCCACGTCGGGCTCCCTGCTCGGTGGGGAGCCTGCTTCCCCCTCTCCCACTCCCCCTGCTTCTGTTCCCTCTCTCGCTGTGTCTCTCTCTGTCAAATAAATAAATAAAATCTTTTAAAAAAAAGAAAGCTAATTGTTGAGCGGCGGGTCGCTCAGATGATACTTTGGACGGTAACCAAGCAGGTACCAAAAGGTACTGCAGACATACTAAGTGCATCCTGAACTGACATAATCACATGAGTTCAGCTGTAATGCCCAATAAAATATATAGCTCAGCAGTACAGAATAAAATCTATGTATCTAGATGGCGACATCCAACTACGTCCCAACGGGTGGGCAAAGGACACTAATTGGGTGCAGTATGAAAGAAATGGACTAAATATCAAATGTACTATGTTTTCCACGGTGTGTTTCCACTAAATATCAAATGTACTATGTTTTAACATAAGAGGCAATGAAGAAGTCAATCTTATATAAAGTTTAAAAAGAAACGAGAAAAACCGCGTGGGGTTGGAGCCGGTATCTTAGAGGTAGAAGGAAAATAGGAAGGAACACACCCTCATTTGCTTCTAACACGGTTAGCTGATCTGTTTGAAATTAGATCCACTTTCAACTGTTTTAACTTAATTATTAAGCCATTTCTTAACCTCATGAATGCAGTTTTCATGTGCTTTCAAATCTGGCCCTGAACTAATAGACCCTTTCACTTCAGTGGTTTTGGAAATGAATGTTAGATGAAGAGGAAAGCACTTTAACGGTGCTTTTGTAAGGGTCAGAGCTCCGAAAATATAGTATGGTTTGTACATAAAACTCAGTACACCTGAATATCCTGCTGGCCCTTTGTCTGGTAATGAAGGCAAACCATGCCACCCTTTAAAATTCTGCTTCCTTTCCCTGTGCAGTCAGCTGTGTTGGTGCTCAGCTATCTAGCTGCTCAAGTGAATCCATTATTGGGATCAAAGTCTCAGCAGATGAGAAACAGGCGGCAGCCAGCCACCCTGGGGGCAGCCTTCCCATCACTTCTGAGAAACAGAATGGTAGGTCCAGCTCTCCATTCTAGAATATTCTCCTTTAGAAAGACGCAGAAAGAGAGAGAAATGTCTGTCAGGAAGAACAGGCAATGCTATTAAATTGCTATGGAGTCTCTTTCTGCTAATGTGTTGTTCTCATTATGTGGAGGAGCTTTTCCAAGTTTGTCTGTTTTCATCTGCCATTTTGTAGGAAGTCAACAGCTGAGGATTACAACTTTTTTTTTTTTTTTAAGATTTATTTGAGAGAGAGAGCGTGCACAGGATGGAGGGACAGAGGGAAAGGGAGAGAGAGTCTCAAGCCGACTCCACGCTGAGCACAGAGCCTGACGCAGGGCTCGATCTCGCGACCCTGAGATCATGACCTGAGCCCAAACCAAGAGTCAGACGCTCAACTGACTGAGCCACTCAGACACCCCGATGACAGCTTTTGAAATGATAAAAGGTTGGGCGATTTTTACCTTCTCTGCTTCATTGCTTGGAATGTATCACAAATTAATAATGATAATATGAAGAGTGGCCAACCTTCATTGACTGTTAAGCCATTTCCATGTAATCCCGTGAAGTAGGTACTATTGTTATCCACATTTACAGAGGAGAGAGTGGAGGTGGAGCGAGGAAGAGTAATTTACCCAAGGTCATACTCCTTGTAAGTGGTGAAACAGATTCAGACGCACGTCATCAGAATCCAGCACCAGGGTTCTCAACTGACTGTTCAGTACTGTAGAGTGAAAGCCAATGGAAGTAAAGTACTTTTAAAAAAAACTGAAGTAAAAAAAAATCAAGACCCAGGAAATCACTGATTTTTAAAACGATACTTACTGAATCCCTTCATCAAATATTAATGTATCTGTGACACACCAGGCACTTTGCCCACATTATCTAATTTAGTGCTCTGTGGGTCAGTGTGTCCATTTGACAAATGAAGAAACCGCGAGTCAGGAAGTTGTACGGGAGCAGAGTAGCGTGGAATTCCAATTTGAACCCAGACACGGGAGACTCCAAATCTCAAGCTCTTTTCACAAAGCCCCCCCCCCTTCTTTCTTTAAAGCAATCCTTTCCTACTAGGAATAAACTCAGAAAGAGAAAATCATTAGAATAAAACTCACTACTTAAGTTTGGAATCAGAGAGAATTTTCTTCTGATTCAGGCACAAAATGGCTCTGACTTCTTATCGATCTTAGAAATGGTAGGATTCAAGTGATTTGTTAGGACACGGGCCACAAAAGAAAAAAGAACACCAGGAGTAAAACGAGTTAGCCTTGATCAAGCAGGGCAGTGTTCATATTCTCCTGTCTTCCCAACACAGGCTGATAACTCGAATACCACTTTCCACAGAACACAGAGGAGATGGTTAATACCGTCCATTTTCTCATCATTTTCTCTCTCTCTGCATGCAGCGTTAAGCCCGCACTGGTATATAGAAGAAAGTTGTCAGTAAGACTCTTGCAACTCCAAAGGGAAAGGTGGTATGAGCCTGGACTGAAAAACCCAAGCCTGACCTCATACCCATCAGGACGGGCCACTACCAAGCCTGGGTGGCTCAGTCGTTAAGCGTCTGCCTTCGGCTCAGGTCATGATCCCAGGGTCCTGGGATCAAGCCCCGCATCGGGCTCCCTGCTCTGCGGGAAGCCTGCTTCTCCCTCTCCCACTCCCCCTGCTTGTGTTCTCTCTCTCACTGTGTATCTCTCTCTGTCAAATAAATAAACAAAATCTTAAAAAAAAAAAAAAAGAAGATACCACGTGTTGGTGAGGATGTGCCGAAATGGGAAGCCTGCATTGTTGGTGGGAATGTAAAATGGTGCAGCTGCTGAGGAAAACAGTCTGGTGATTCCTAAAAATATTAAAAATAGAACTCCCATAGGCCATGGTAGGTCCACTTCTGGGTATATACTTAAAAGAAGAGAAATCGAGGTCTCAAACAAGTGTTCGTACAACCATATTCATCCCAGCATTATCCACAGTAGCCAAAACGTGGACGCAACCCCACTATTCACTGACAGATAACTGGATCGACAAAATGTGGCAGACACATAGAATGGAATATTGTTCAGCCTTCAAAAGGAAGCAAACTCTGACATATGGTACAATGTGGAAGAACCTTGAGGACGCTCTGCTGGGTGAAATAAGCCAGTCAGAAAAAGACAAATATTGTATGAGTCCTCCTATATAAGGTACCCAGCGTAGTCAAATTCACTGAGACAGAAAATAGAACGGTGCTTGCTAAGGGCGGGGGGAGGGGTGGATGGAGAGCTACTTAATGGGAATGGAGTTTCAGTTTTACAAGATGAAAGAAGTCATGGAGATTTGTTGCTCATCAGGGTGAATGTACAGTACATAATGCTTCTGAACTAGACACTTAAAAATGGTTAAGATGGTAAGATTTATGTACATGTATGTTCTACCACAATTCAAAAACAAGAACATAGGCTTGAAAGTTGGTAAGAGCTGCATATCGATCCTGGCTTGACTCTCCCATCTCTTAATTTTGTGACTTCGGTTCTTTATTGAGTTGCTGATGCTCAGACCCCTTATCTATGAAAGAGGAATAATAACAGTACCTTCCTCACAGGGTTAGGAGTGAATGTGTGTAAGATATTTGGCATAGTACTTGGCCTATTATGAGCATGCCATGAGTGCTGGCTTTGAGTCACAGCAATAGGCATGGGATATTCAGCCAATGGCAGAGTGGGTATTAAGAGAGGAAAAATCCCTTGCTGCCTCTTGAGAGGTCACATGAGGTAGCATGTGTGACCTTGGGGAATTTCACAGGGCCCAGGGCTTTTGGCTCACAACCTTGAAAGCTCAGAAACTGTCCTTCACTTACAGAAAAGACCACAAGGACAGAACAAAGGAGACCAGTATATAAAACCAGAATACCAATTTATTAACAGCATACTTATAAGGGCTGAATAAATCTATTTTCTTCTTGTCGGCAGATATGCATAGGAAGGCAAATTATAATCACAAGGTTGACTCACAAGCACAGACTCAACAAAGGGAAGTAAATGAATCAAATGTATAATGGCACCAGGCTAAGGTAACTAGCTGCATTCATTTCCAAATAGGGACGGTCTCCAGAGTTTTTGAGCTCCCATGGCCAAAGCATCCTCTCTTCTGAATGCAGGTGCTCACGGCCACCGTTGGCTTCTAGACCGTGTTGTGCTTGTGTGGCTGACCACTCCTAACCTCTGACTGGCCTACTGTCTCTCTGGCTACCTAAATACTCTGAGGTAATCCCACCTATCTTTTCTTTGACCAAAAAGATGTTGGGTTTCGTACACTGTAATATTATTCAACTTAGATACTAGAACAATACAGACTCTCATGTATTTTGTTTAAAAGCCTAACAAAAATCATTAAAAGCATTCATTGAATTTATATATACTGCTATGCAGTAACTGTCAACATACACTGTCAAATGAAAAATAGCAAAAGTGTCTACAATTTATCTAGGAAGGAAGTGACAAAAACATGTACATGTATTTGTTTGTATCGTTAAAGCAAACCATTGGAAGAATAAGCCCAAAACTAAAACAAATTCCTTAAATAGGTAAGAGAAGAAACAGGGTGGAGAAGACAGAAGGTGAACTTCTCAGAACATACTTCCGTGGATTTGATTTTGTTAAATATTTTACATAATTTTGAAACAAAATTAAATTTTTAAAATTCCAAAAAAAACTGAAAACAAAGTGGAACAGATGCTCCTAGCAGAGTATTCATCGGCTGGTAGAGCCGTGCAGAGAGGAGTGATTTTGGCAACCACTATCTGCATGGACGTCCCTCAAGGGAAATACCCAGCAACAGAAACCTGTAAAACCACCACCACCACCACCACCACCACAACTAAACTCTGCGCTCAGTAATTGCATTGTTGGTGATGGCGCTGGTATGGTCATTATTGGACAGTCATGTGCGTATTACAGGATAAAGCACATGAGCACTTACGCCGGGTGATCGGGAGCTGGGATTTTCAGTGTGGAAGAAAGAAGTTACACATATTAAAGGTGGGTGATGGGTATGTGAGATGATTATGCTATTCTCTCTGCTTTTGTATTATGCTTGAAATCTGCTATCGTACAAATTTTCCATAACTGGGTTAAAACAAAACAACTCCTTGATCCCAGTCTTTGATGATGGCTCTCGGGTAATTTTTCGTATTATCGAATGGTCAGGAATTTGGTGCAGGTGATAGTAGGCCCTGTTTCCCCGCAGGTTTTCTTCCAGTGACATGACTGGACGGCATAGCAATTTTCTAAGGAAACTTCAACTGTATAAAATGATCATCACATTGAACAGGATATGTTACTACAAATTTAGGCTCTATGAGGGAGCATGGCAAAAATATCACTGCTCTTCAACATCTTAAAACTGTGTTTTTTCTCACGGTTCCTATGCCTCCGGCCCCTCCCACTAAATACCCCCTCCCCACATGCATGCAACTTTTGCATGTCCCCACAATCATTTTTACAACCCACTTCTGAAGAATTATTAATACATAGATGAGACGGTCTCCACCATCCAAGGGGATGCTGTCCCACGCTATCTTCTGAAGTTGGAAGTGTGGAAATTTGGCATTATTACATAACAATATTAAAACTGCTTTGGGCGCCTGGGTGGCTCAGTTGGTTAAGCGACTGCCTTCGGCTCAGGTCATGATCCTGGAGTCCCTGGATCGAGTCCCGCATCGGGCTCCCTGCTCAGCAAGGAGCCTGCTTCTCCCTCTGACCCTCCCCCCTCTCATGTGCTCTCTCTCTCTCTCATTCTCTCTGTCTCAAATAAATAAATAAAAAAAAAAAAAAAAAAAAAAAAAACTGCTTTTATAAATAGCAAACGCTCTTTCCCACTTGTGAATCATTTTCTTAGAAGAGTGGTTTTCAAACTTGAGCATGCATCAGTATTACCCAGACAGCTTATTAAGAAAACAGGGCTTTGCTCTCAGAGTTTCCGATTCAGGTCTGGTTTGAAGCCCGAGAATTTGCCTTTTTAACAAGTTCTAAGATTTGCTGATGCTGCAAGTCTGGAGACCACACTTGAGAATTATTATCCGAGAACATCTATGAAAATGTATGTATCCCTTGCTTCCTCCTTAGAACAAAGCTCCCCGATACTTTCCATATAAAAGTTCACGATCTCCCCTTTCTTTGATTTATATTTATATAAATATAAATATATATATATAAAGTTCCCTTTGAACTCCATGATGCCTTCCACTGTTTAATTATTATATAAACTTTTTCTGAAATTGATTATCCTTAAAATGATACTTACTCAAAAATGTTCCCTATTAGGTTATAGGTAGCAGTTTTCTTCCATCTTCCCTAAAAACATCCAGACTAATTTTGGTTCTTTCCTGTCGCCCTCTCCTTCTAATTCTCTATTCCTCTAACCAAACTGAAAGGAAAGACAGGAATAATCATCAAAAGATGTTACTATATGCTGTTTCCACTAACATATAATTTCTTAGAGGACAGTAACCTTTTGACTTTATTATTGCTTTCCTTTTCCATCATGTTGTGGCCATTTATTTATTATTATCTGAAAATAACAAGGCCTGATGTCTATTAATATTTATAGAATTTAAAGCCCTGCCACAGGGTAGGCAGCCAATCCATTTTTGTAAATAGAATATTTCAATCACAGAATCGCAGAGACAACTGAGGTCCAGAGAACCTAAGTGATATACAAAAGGTCACAAAGTCTGTTACAGCAAATGCCAGAATGCTATAATCTGGATCTCATGATGCTCACCCAGTCTGTGCTCCTTCCCTCAGTCTGTTCTACCTCTCACCAGTTTTATCAGAAAATGCAAACAGGACTTAAAGTGAGACAAAATAACTCTAAAGTAGCATGGGGCTCAATACATAGAGAAGAATCATAAAATTCTCAACGAGGGTAAATGCATTTACTATGGACAATAATTTTGTAAGACAGTATTTTGCTTTAGATGCTCTGACCTTTTCAGATTTCTTTACAAAGTATACAGGATAGATTTTCCTCACCATTCTAGAAAAACTAAGGAAAAGCCTACAAAATGCGGAAACACATTCCTATGGGATGGGTCCTCTGGCCCTGAACAGATTATCGTAACACAGAAATCCACCCCCCTTGCTTACCCCCCTACAGCATGTACTGCATGGTGAGGGCTAAAACAACGAACACAACAATTATTAGTACCAGGTCCTCTTCAGAGTTTGCTCTTTCTAGAGACAACTAGATTTAAGGGAAAGGGGAAACAACTCCTTGGTGGCTATTCACTACGTTCTAGGAATAGTACTGGGTGGCTTACATACACTACCAAACGGACTCCTTTCAATGACCCTATGAGCTAGACATTAGTATTCCCATCATAATTAAGGCCAAATTAAGCTCGGCAGTTGCATGACTAGGGTAGACCGGCAAGTCCAGATGCAAGCTCAGGTCTTTCGGACCCCAGGGCAATGCTTCATCCAGGGACGAGGTAAGCTGGTTTTTTCATTCAAGAGTTCCAGCACCTTCGTCGGTGCTCAAAGAGCTCAAAGTGTCTGACATGATTATAACCTCTACCATCCACTTCTCCACTCTATAAAAATGGAAGAAGCTGTTCTCTTCCTGCTTAATTTATTTTGGTTTATATTATCAGCAAAAACATTTCTAACATCAGGGCAAATTCACTGAAGAAGGCTTTTTGACCCCAAGCTTGGCATATCTTTAAGAGCTGACAAGTAATGAAGTGTAAAGCTACACTCGTTAATGTACAGGAAGTCACAAATGGTAATGGAAGACTTGCCTGATTTTCCCTTGATGCAAATATCCAAATCAACAGTCCTAACCCTTTGGCCTCACGCATGTGGCCTTGCCCCTTCCTAGAAACCGAGGAGGGCCAACACACAAGTGACCTTTTCCTCATCTCACCTAGGAGCTGGGACAGCCCGGTGCAGAGAAGGGCCGTTGGTAGAACAGATGACGACACGTCTTCTAGGCTGGAGGGACGGAGGAAGGGGGATAGGAAAAGGCTGCCCGCCCCCCCGAATTTAAATGGCGTTGCCCTTGTAACAAGTAACAGGATAGTCAAGGAACTAACAAAAGGGTATTACTTTTCTTTGCTTAGGATAATGTTTCAAAACGTAATCCTTTTCAATAGACGTACATTGAAGGAATTAAATCTATGAAACAATCATTTGCCCACTGCTGCCATTTGCTGCGAAATCCTTTCCATGGTGGTAATTTAAAGTCAACCTTGTAATACATACTCTGTAGAAAAACAAACAGTAACAACACAACAAAAAGCCAACTTCCTTTAAAAATCTCTCAAGTATTCACTAACACATCAGAAGCCAAATTTCTAAGCAAGAGAATTTAAATTTTGGATTCTACTGTTCCTTCCTGGTCATCCATCCCAAACACCAAGGATTTTGTTTGTTTGTTTGTTAAACAACAGCCACCATTAATGGCTATGCTTATCAAGTACAGGGTTCAGTCCTGGTTGAGCGGGATGACACAGAGTTGGCAGGGCCCTGACAAAGGCGAGCCTGTGTCACTCCACCATCAGTCAGATGGCCATGCGTGCTGATTCTTCACATGCACCTGTCAGGCTCCCGAGAGGCGTCACTCATGTTTGGACACCAGAGTCCATCACCACAGTGAGTGAGAATATAGATAACAGGACCCTCTTTGTCACTACGCTCGACGCTTAATTAACATGCCCTGGCAATTTATTTTGAGGGGAAAGATAATACATATATTCAAACAATCGTGGAACTCGACGGCCAGATAAATATTGCTTCTCATTTTTCCGTATGTGAAGTCACTGCTGCATGCTTTTTTTGGAGTGCTTAACAATTGTGTTGGAGAAAGGACATCAAATGATGCTTAGAAATGTGATACACATTTTCATTTCACACCCCATCAGCTTTTACAACTGTAGCTCAATGAAATGTAAGAGAGAGAGATTGGCAAACAGCCAGATTTACACCAAGGTATAAAAGAGGGGTCAGGTTACTTTTTTATAGAAAGGAAAAAAAATTGTTTAATTTTCACTCCACATGACCAAAGCAGATATTCAACGAACACCCTCGAGAAAAGCACCCTCACCACACACACGGCCACGCTTTAGCGCCTGTTTAAGGGCAGGCTTTCACTGTATTACCAACAGCTCTGTAAGGGGAGAAAACCTTCCTCTCCTCACTCCCTTCTCCTTGGGATCCACTGACACAGACACACACTGGATCAGAGGATCTTCAGCGTTCCACCTTCCACCTGAACATGCCCTTAGCCCTCCGCGTCTAGCCTAGAAGCGGGAACATTCCCTCTACAGGAGGAGAAGCAAAGCTAAAGGCCTCAGCGAAAACGCATCTTTCTAACTCAGATTTCAGTCTGTCAGGAAGGATGAAAGCCTCATGCATACATAAAAAGGGAATCATAAATGATAACAGAAACGGTCTGGAATCGCTGTGCTTCCACAGCTGCTGTTTTACCAGCAAGGTAGAGAGAAAAGCGTCTTTTACTCACCTCTGTTAAACCTGAGACTTCTCCCTTTGCTAATGGTTTGCTGATGGATGGCGTGTATACTTTGGCATCTGACACCGGCTGCCCTTTCATAAAATGTTTGCCTGATTCATAAATGTCCACTTCGATCATTTTCCCCATGAATGTGGGGTTCTTTGGCACTAAAACCTTTAAAGAAAATTTCAGAAGGCTTAATTTTGTTTAAAAAAAAAACTTTCAATTTTCGAACACAGTTTTAGATTTATAGAATGACTACAAAGAAAGCAGAGGATTCCTGGATACCTCATCCCCCGTTTTCCTATTACGAATATCCTACCACAAGTACGATACATTTATCGCAATGAATGAACCAATACTGATGTATTACTATTCACCGAAGTCCATCCTTTATTCAGGTTTCCCCAGCTGCCCCCTAGTATCTTTTCTTCTGCCCCGAGATGTTATCCCGAGTGGGCTCCATCTTCTAGCTGCTCAAGGATCTGGAGGTCTTGTCACCAAGGAAGGCACGTGTGGGAGGAGCTACCGGGCTGGAGACAATGCCCCTTCGCTGCGGGACACCTGCTGTCCTAAGGCATGTGGCAGGCAGACCCGGGAGAGCCCCCAGCAACCAGCCAGTCACTTCTGGACAGGTCTTTGATATTCTGCTCTTCTTGGCTGTCCCATGCAATGCAGAAAACTGAGACAACACTGATGAAAGCTTTATACTTTTAATACCTGCCAAGTCAGCCGTCAGAATCATGGTTTGAGTAGACACTTCAAATAAAGGCCTGCATGTTTGTGTGTATATGAGTGTGTGTGTGTGTGTGTGAGCACAGGCGTGTGATTTGGGGGGTGAAGAGGAAGAACATTTAAAAGCGACCTTTTTAATGGCCCAAATATTGGTGTTTGGAGCTAAATGACTCCTTTTAACTAACGGCTCCTGTTCACTTCTTTTGCTGTTATGAAATGCATACGTTTGTTACGTCTACCTCCACGTAGGATCAGCGGCTCTGAAGGCTACTTTGGCTAGTTCACAGGAAACTGTCAGACGGTCTCTCTCCACTCGAGATTTCTGATAAAAGCACTTGTTTACCTCGAGCAAACGTTCCCCTCCTTGGGGACCCGGAGGAGGTTTGCACGCCGTGTGTCTCCCTCACGTTTCTATTTCAGTGCCTCAGCTGCTCGTCAGTCTTTTTCAAGTTAGGATCCAAAACAAATAGACTAATTCCAATCCAGTAAAACTTTGATATCTAGATACAATCTTCATTTCTGGAACTCATCTTATTTTAGAAAACTCGTTCCTCTGAAATCTTTGATATGTTTCGTTGTAGAGACAAACAAGTCGGATGCGAGCCAGAGTGCCACGGCCGATTTCTCTGGGAGGCGAAGCTGGATCTTGGTCTTTCTGGGTTTGATTTTTTTTTTTTTTTTTTATGACCACTGAGTCCACGGCCTCATCAAAGTATAGGAAAAAGGTCACCTGGGTGGTGAATTACTCACAGCAAGCACACGAACTAAAAGAGCTTTAGTATCAGAATATGAAAGCCCTTTTAAATCGGTTTTTATAAAACAAGAAAATCTCTAGAGTAAACTGTCCCTGGGAGATGTGGTACTATTCTGGGGAAAAATAACTCTCCTTGATCTGCTGCCTTGATCTCAATGAAGGGCTCAGTGTTATTTTTCCCCCTCCAGTTTTAATAATTGGAAAAAGCCCGACTGCTTTAAATTGGAAGAAACAGCTAATGAGGCATGCATTGCCTTTAAAATGAAGGGGAAACAAGTTCCCCGCTGAGGCAGAAACCCAGATGGCAGAGAAAAGAGAGGGAAGAGGCGACCAAAACACAATCGAGTTCTTCCCCAGGGCTGAGCAGGTCGGCCTGAAGAGGAAAATGGCTCTCTGGAGCCAACTAATGAGATGGAAAATGCAGAAGAAACTCACCTCCAGCGTGGAGCTTTGGGAACCCTTCCTCAGCTGTCGTTTCTGCTGGGTATGGAATAGGGCATGTGTAGTCTGGGCCTTGAGAAGTCCCTCCCACGTTTCCTGAGGACCCAGAGCCCACTTTGGGGTTATTCCTGGTGGAGCACCAGTGCGGGAGGTCTCTCCAGCTACGGCTTCCCTGCTCTCCGACATGGGCAGGGGGCTTCCCTTGCCCTCCCCTGCCCTGACTTGCCCACCCTGCCCTGAAGATGCTTCCCAAGCTCTAATTTCACCCACAGGAGGAAAAAAACAAATTCACTTTTCATTTGATGAGAAAGGAACAAAAAAGTAGGAAAACACATTTGGTATTAAGAAAAGTTAATAGAGGGGCGCCTGGGTGGCTCAGTCGGTTAAGCATCTCCCTTTGGCTCAGGTCATGATCCCAGGGTCCTGGGATCGAGTCCCGCATCGGGCTCCCTGCTCAGCGGGGAGCCTGCTTCTCCCTCTCCCTCTGCTGCTCCCCCTGCTTGTGCTCTCTCTCACTCTCTCTCTAATAATAAATAAAATCTAAAAAAGAAAAGTTAATAGAGTCCAGAGTGACCCACGAAATCCCTATGCCCATGGGAGAGCCTCCTATCCAGGAGGGGAGAGCCCATCTCCTCCTCGGCCTTTTCCAGGGCCATGGCCCCAGAAGGAGGCACTCTGTTTTCTTCGGTTGCTTCTGAGCTGCTCCCCATCTTGGGGAAGTGGAATCCCCAGTGTTGAAAGAGAAGCCGGGCTGGCCAGTGGTGTGGCAGCTGGTGAGTGGGGGGCCCTTCGCGCCGGCTCGCTGGGCCCGTGAGGAAGACGCTCAGAGTGAAGGGGTTTTCATCCTCATGCTGGTCTCCACGGTTGGTCACATGATTTGAGTTGAATCCATGGAATCGACTCTCTTTTCCTTCGCCCCCAGCATTCTTATCAAGGTGGAAGTTAAAAAAAAAAAAAAAGCCTACAACTAAACAGAACTAAAAAAACAACTGGCCGACCGAGAGCCTGAGTGAGCGCCGGGACAGGGAGAGGAAATGCCTGCCCTTGCACGCTGATGTCGCACACGTCCTTCCTGTTCCCGGGACAGGACTTTCCCCTCTCCTCTGCCGGGCTGTGGGAATTCTGACAGCGCTAACGACCTGCTCAACACTCCCAAAGCCGAAGGCTGGTCCCGGCAAAGACTAAAGAGGACTAAAACGCACTTACTCCTTTGTATAGGATGCTCCGTAGCCTAGGCCACAAAGATAAGCCCCCTGCTCGTCTAGCTGGATCGATGCTATAAGACAGCCTTGCTGTGACAAGACTCTACACCCCTCCCCTCCTTTCGGTTCCTTTTGCTTGAAGTGATTTACTTCACAGCCCTTTCTCACTTTGGAGAAAGCGCAAGAACGCGCAAGTGCCTCTCACCTGCTCGTAGAATCGATTGTGGGCAACATAAAACTTGGAATCAAAAGATTCTTCTGTCACTAACACTTGTTGTCTTTCACCAATCTGTGGAGAGAAGGGGAGAAAAAAGGAAAGGTAAGGGCAAACACCTGAGAACCCAAAACAAAAATGCCAGCCCAAAGAGTCTTGGATCAGTAAGCAGTGTCCTCTTGGATTTAAAGGAGACTCTCGATTGCCAGTTACTGAGCAGCTAATATAAGAACCACTAATTCAAATTTCCTGAAAGACATTATTATCTATGCACTAATAGAAAATGAGCCTAGCATGAAATCTTATTTTCTTACATAACTATGAAACAAAACTTATCTTCCTCCTTCAACATAAGTAAGATAATTAAGGCTTCTAAGACATACAAAAATCTTCTAAGTATCACTGGCTTTCTTGAAGCAGTGTTGTGAAACAAGCCAGAACAGGCTGCTTCTAATCCAAATTCATGAAAATATTTTGGCAATAGGAAAGAGTAGTAATAAACATTAATTTGAGTTATGAGGGATGTAACACTAAAGAAAATGCCTCAAAAACTAGTCATTAAGTCCTTGCATCTAAACATTTCACACATTGCAAATAAGTCTGAAATTACGGATTAATTCCTACAGCTATTTACTTATTATATACATTTACTCCCTATAATGAGCAACCGTCTCTTCTTTGTTGCAGACATGACCCCATGTTCATTTTTTTTTTTTTTTTAGGAAGAAAGACAGCAAAGATATGAGACTGTTAATTCTCTACAAGATCGATCTACATTATGGTCTAAGCGCACATCTTTAATAACTAAGAAGTTAAATCAACCAAAACACTGGTTAAAGAAATGAGACTAGTCAAAAAAATTCTACCGTTTCCAAGTTTCGTCCACTGTGAAACGCAACACTTAAAGTGCCAATTACTTCTTTTTAACAAGGTTGTCAAAATGTCTGGAGTAGCAACTAGCTGTACTGAATGATTGTGCCTAGAATTATTTTTGCCTTCACTACTTGATAAATACAACTCTCTGTATTAAAGCACATTGACAAGAAGATTTCAAAAAAGCAGTCCCTATTCTCATATACAGGGACTTGTCACCATGTTCGGGCAGTTAGCGTTTAGGAAATGTAAACACAGCTGCACTAAACAGACCACCTAACAGAAACAAAACACCAAACTCCCCTCTCCATCATATGATGCAATACCTAAACACACCATAATTTACTATCTTTTTTCACTACCTTGTTCAAAATGTAGCCCCTTTAGCCAAAGGTCGTAAGGGCTCTACGAGGATGATACCTATCAAAGACTTCCTTCACTCCCTGAAAACTAATGAAAGTTCCTGCAACATTCATCCCTTTTAAAAATTGTTCCTGCAACATTCATCCCTTTTAAAAATCGAGTAGCAACCAAAGAATGTCTCCCCAACTTCTCCTTTGAACGGGAACGGCTCTGTTTATTTAAAAAGACTGATGAATATTGGTTTTTTATTGAAGTATATTCTTCTGGAGGAAAACTTAGCATGTTTGTACACATTACACAGTGTGAGTTGCTTATAACTTAGGATAAGTATCTGTCGATGGTTCTTAAGAAAATCTGCAATTACACTTCATCTCACATTAAGTTTTCGGGAAACGAATCTAGCAACAATATGAGATCGTAGAGCCACTGAAGAGGTAGGCTGCTTCTTCCGTCTTGTTCGAACGAAGTGGGCAGCTGGAGTCAGCACCGCTGGGCTGTCCTGGCTCCCCCGGAGCAACAGCCACAGAGTTCGAGGGCCGTGCTCCGGCTGCAGGGTGGAGGGCGGGGCTTTTGATCAACCACCGGAGAACTATTTGTAGGGAGTATGTAACTATTATTTGCCACAGGGATGCAGGAAAATGGCTATGTGCAGTGATTTATGGAGACAAACATCTCTCCCATCACCTCTTCTGTCCCCTCGGCCACGCATTCTGTCTCACTGGTGAGGCTCTTAAAGTTCCTTCGAAAGACATGAAGCAAAAATGAGCAAAAGGAAGCTAGGACTTCGATCAAAAGCTGCCACAATCTGTTCCAATCCCCTTAAAAAACCAACAAAAACCAATAATAAATGCCCTTTTCAATATATTTTTTTTAAAGAATAAAGTTGCAATGAAGTGACTATCAAATACAACCTTTAAGAGAATCGACTATTTCCAGTAACCTTAAAAATACCGATGACATTAAGGAAGGGGGGGTTCAGGTGGAACTCGGGGGGGGGAGCAACTTTGCCTTGGTGACAGTAAGGGACCTCAGGGGCCAAGGGTTTGTGTATAAGCCTCACATCTTTTTCTAAATGAGCCACCTCGCCCCTATACTTTCCAACTGTTTTCTCCCGGACCTCACAGGATAACCCAGCATGGTTAACGACCCACATATAACGAACAAAATTTAGGGTAATCACCCTGGTTTGCCTAAGAATGCCTCTGCTAACCAGCAAGGATGTCCTGATCTGAAGGAAAAAGCAGGGCATCTGGAGAAAAAGGGCAAACCTCCAGGGGACAGAAGGTTGTCCTACAAGGAGAGGACAATCACCGCCCAGCCATCTATTGTGCTAAAGGCAGAGAGAATCCACTAGTTGGGGTCAGTCTGTCTTACTGACGGAGAATGCTGGACAGCGTGCTATGTCCCATCTGACGTTCTGATACTCTTCTCTGACTGGAGCACAAGGTGACCTCATTGGCTTTGGACAAGCCCTCTGCAGAAGAAGTCAACAGAGATGGCTTGTGTAATTTAAGAAAAAGACAAACTGCTAAGAATACATAAGAGGTTGACAATGAAGTGTTTCATAAAGATTGTGACTAGTAGCACAAATTAGGATGCTAGTGGAATCGCGAACCCAAAGAATGGTCTAGAGGCGGCTTCAAGAGAGCTGGAACATTCCAGGACAGGAGGGAAGGGGGTGCTTCGACGGGGGAGGGATGGTCAGAAGCAGGGGTGAGGAGTTCCCGCCGAACCTGGGAGAGAGGAGACTCAAGGAGGGTTATTTAAAAACACTAGCCGCCACATGTTTGAAGGAGGTGGGAGGACACAGGGCCTGAGTAGATTATTTTTAAGATAAAAGAGATGTGAGTACTTTTTGGGCCTTCACATTCCTCATCACAAAAAGAAGAGGTCAGTGGACGCAGCAGGACATGGGAGAGTCGGCCTGAAGAGGAAGTGGGTTATGATATTTTAAGGACCTCTCAGTTTCAAAGTTCTAGGTCATCCTTCGTGGGAGATCGGTAGGCTCGGGACTGGTATGCCCACAAGCTTCCCGATGAAGGAAATATGTACTCTAAACCCAGGCTCACTTTCCTTAAAGCCAATATATGCTTCGAGCCCTCTGCAAATTACGGCTACTTTCTTGCTGCACTTAAAAGTAATGTGATCTCTAATACCCACCACGGAAATGTTTAAAAAGTCTCTCAAAAAGCTGTCGAGCTGAACCTAAAGATGCCGGTCAAAATCTTCCCCACAAAGCCCTTGTTTTATAATCCTAAGAAAGATAACCCTTTTCTTTCTGATTTGTTTTACAGGTATACAATTTATAGGTGCTTAACTAAAATGCTCATTTAGTTTCTTCAACATTTTTGGGTTTAGGAACTTGGGATGGGAAGTGAAGAATTTCTGGGGGAAACTCAGTTTCCTTTTACGAAGTCTGACCTTTCGGACATTGGTCAGGACTTCTGCAAGTGGCAGTCAGTCTTGCTCTCACAAGGTAGGCCTACTTCGTCATTCATTCATCAAACGTCCATGGAGAAAGCTGTTTTTCCTAGGGCAAGCAGAACTTCAGTTAGTCCATTTTAACCTAGCTTTAAAAAGATGTTTTATGAAGGGCACCTGGCTGGCTCAGTTGGAAGAGCATGCAACTCTTGATCTCGGGGTTGTGTGTTGGAGCCCCACGCTGGGCGTAGTAAAGTTCGCTTAAATAAATGAAACTTTAAAAAAAGGATGTTTTATGAAAAATGAATTATAAAAACAGTCTTGTAAAACCATCCTTCTTCCATTTCACACACCGCGTCACCAAAGTGAGGCAAAGCGTAGGAAAAAAGGACTCACGGGATCCTGCATTACTGGTGACCTCACGGAGCTGGATACAAAAGAACGCACCTGGTACAATTTTCCAGGCCTTGTTGGAAAGATAGGAGAAAGTGTCTCATGGTTAGCTATCTATTCATTTATCCATAAAGGCTGGAAATAAAGGCAGGAGTCCCATAAACCGACCAGGAAGTGAGCAGCTGAAGGGGGTTTGGCAATCTCAGGTTTCACAGAGAGGAAACTGAGGCCCAGGAAGACGTGGGGATTTGCTCAGGGGCACGGGCAGAAGGACGAGGAGGAAGCGTTGGAACCACTCCCACCCCCTGGTGCTTCCTATCTGAGTGCTAGCTGGAGAACATACAACATCACAGATCGGATTCTGCCGCGCATGACTTTTCCTTGAGGAGAGAAACATCTGCGACAAACAAAAAGGAATGTTTTTAAATTCAAGTTTTGGGTAGAATTTTCAGTACATTACATAATCAGCTGGCTGTGTTATTTGTGTCACATCCATGCTTAAAATTTCCCAAGTGCCCAAAGTTGTGAGAAACATCAGTTCTAACCATATGGCCAGAGAACACACATCAGACACTCCTGCATTAGCAAAGCAGTGGTTTCCAGCAGAATTCGGTTGCTGCATGAATGCTCAATTCGAGTGTACTCTCTTTCTCCATTTGTCCTCAGAAAGTTCCTAGCTGGCTGTGTAAGGACTGGAAGAGAGACGCTGAACAGACCTGCTTTAAGGCAGGCACACAACACAACGTTAACCAAAGACCTCAGAGTGTGTATGTGGCCTTTACCTTTATTATCTCGCGAAGAAATGTTACTTGTGTAAGACTCCTCGCACTAGAAGAAGTAGGTTTCTTCTAAACTCCTATATATGACTTTAAATATAAACTTCTCATAGTTTATTTTTTCTTTATTAGTCCACACCACCCCCCACCTTGCCACTTTTCACTTCTGTTTTACTTACACAGGGAGCCTGATTTAAGGCTTTGGAAAAAAAATTCCAATGCAATCTCTATTGGAGGGTTAGGTTAGAAAGATCTTGGTATCTCAGTATAACGGCTCAGTGTCCAAAAACATTCACAAAGGACAGATATATATTTGAGTACCGGTATAAGAGAAATATTTATTTCTTGCAACAGATATAGGAAGGTGAAGAAATTATTTTGCTTCCCCTGAAGAGTTTCTAGAAATTAATTTTTCTGTCCAATTGCCTTAGGGAAAAAAAGGAGATTAAAACACATATATCAAAAGCTCTCATAATTATTTATATCACATTCCTAATAAACTTGAATATTATCTTGGTTTAGCCTACAAAATATTCTGACATGCAATTTCTGCAGCTAAGTTGTTGAGGGTATCTTTTTTTTTTTTATTGTTTTTCTTTGTTTTCTTGGTTTTTGTAGATAATAAATTACAATTTTTCTACCTGACTGGTTTCTGAATGCATGACTCTGGGAAATGTCAAATGTCTTTCTTTAGCTCCAGTCAAATTAGTTTGTTTTTTGTTTTTTTTTTTCCCTAAGCTGCCTGGAACATGTTAAACACAAGTCTGTGACCTTAAACTCTGAAATAATATTTCTAGTGTCTGTGCAAAAGCCTGCCCTCACATACACCTTTAGACTAATTACTGCAGTGTAATGTTGCTGGTGAACCACTGTAATTACACTTGGAGAAAAGTATGGTCTTGTTCTTTCCTAGCTAATGAAAATGATAACCTTTCCATTTGGATTCATCACTCACAACAGGCAGAGCATGCGATGCTGGGTCTCCAGGGTATATGGTAATTTTCCTGACTGTTTATGCACACTTCTGTTTTCTGCAGAAGCGGGAATGAAAGAACCAGGCATACTAATGCTAAAAACAGTCAACAGTAATAATAGCAATAACATTAAAATTTAATATCATCCTTACTCGACAATTCCATTCTGTAATGAAAGGGCCATGACACGGGAATGTGTGTCAAAAATGATGATGGCGCAGAAAACAAGTAATGAGACTCAAAGTCCATCGTATTCAAAATGCTTGCCGTCAGTTTGTTGGTCTACTTAAAGATTCTTGAGAGATGCTGGACGGTTTATTCTCAAAGGGGCTGATTCGTATCTGACTCTTAGACAATGACTGAAAATACATTTTATCAGACTTTTTAAAAGCAGTATCTTCTGGGTGAAAAAACAAATATTCTTTATTAACAGGAATAAATATATTCAAGAGGGAAAGAATGTTCCTTTGAGGTAGAATATCCATACCTTGAAGTAGTTGACCTATGCCTATCTGTTAATTGCCGTGAGTGCCTTAGTGGTCCTATTATTCCTTCCTCACATTTCAGAAGAAACAAGAAGGAAACTGAAAAAAAAAATTGGCTTTTTGCAAAAGCAGTGATGCAATATACGAAGACCAGATGCAAGGTGTCTCTGGAATCAAACCAGACTATGACATTTCGTCTAACAACAGCCCTGTGTCCTGTCTTCTTCAATCACTGGCTGGTTTCCTTCCAGTCATGTGCCCACCCCAGCAAGAGAAAAGAGAGTCTCTTCCCACTTAGAGGTAAAATACCATTCTTTTTTTTTTTTTTTTAAAGATTTTATTTATTTATTGGAGAGAGAAAATGAGAAAGTGAGCGAGAGCATGAGAGGGGGGAGGGTCAGAGGGAGAAGCAGACTCCCTGCCGAGCAGGGAGCCCGATGCGGGACTCGATCCTGGGACTCCAGGATCATGACCTGAGCCAAAGGCAGTCGCCTAACCAACTGAGCCACCCAGGCGTCCTAAAATCCCTTTTTTTTTTTTTTTTTAAAAGATTTTATTTATTTATTTGAGAGAGAGAGAATGAGAGACAGAGAGCATGAAAGGGAGGAGAGTCAGAGGGAGAAGCAGACTCCCCGCCGAGCAGGGAGCCCGATGCGGGACTCGATCCCGGGACTCCAGGATCATGACCCGAGCCGAAGGCAGTCGCTTAACCAACTGAGCCACCCAGGCACCCCTAAAATCCCATTCTTAATAACAGGGCTATTTTCATCTGCTGGTTGAGAGCCAAGAGTAATAGTACAGTAACTGTACTTTATTGATCTGGTTAAAATAATTCTCAACAGCAGTTACATCACAAATGCTAACCTGATCCCTTTTCAGCATTAGAAATGTATATCTGGGTGCTTACTGAACTGCCAGTTCAAAAAACAGTCAAGTTTTAACCACCTGCCTGTACATTTTCAGTATTCTAGAACATTCTAAGGTGTTACCTACAATGCTTTTGTGGAATTTTTTTTTTTTAACTGTGTTAAGAGCACAGAACATGAGATCTACTCTCTTAACAAACCAAAACGAATTGTCCTTTCTTATCATAGAACTGGCACAAAGTATGTGAGATCTATTTTTCCCACACCAGGTAAGCTCGACAATGCCCAGGCAGTGTAGGAAGGTGCTCAACATTTAAAACTATCTCAACTCCTAAAGCCAGATGTTGCCAATAATAATGTATCCATGAGATCTTATTAATGGGATGACTAAAGGGGACCACTACAAGATACCTGTGTGGAACCCTTTTTTATTAAAAGTTTGATTCTAATATTGAATGATAATCTCCACGCACTTCCACCTTTCCGATCTTTTCACATTGGTCTCTACCAATCATGACTTAGCACGTCTGGGCCACTCTTCTTTGATGGGCTTCTCTTAAAGGCACAGAAAGTGACCACACTTACAGCTCAGGATGGTCGAACAGATAACCTTCCTGGAAAATGTCTTTAGGATTTGTGTTTCACTGATGACACAGTAAATCAGCTAGATTACAAAGAGAAAGAAAGAAAGAAAGAAGAAAGACCACTGGGTTTTAGAGATTTGGTGTTTATGTAATTCTACTAATGCGCAGTAATTACTTGCCAATCTCCCTCACATCTTTGCTCAAAAACCTCATTCCAAAAGTACCTTGTGAAGATTGCTGAGAGCCTAAACACTACCAAACACTTCATTAAAACAGTATAAACCTCAAAAGAATTCAAAGAAAGGTCCAGACATTTGGAGGAATAAAGGTATGGGTATGGTACGCAGGACACCTTCCAATTTTCTCTGTGGTGAAAGAAGGCTTTTTTTCAAATACTAAATAAGAGGAAAGGATGGGTAAGTTCTAGTATACCCAGACTCTAGATGTGAATTCTTGGAATCACGAATTTCGGAGCTGGCATGGCTGGAAGAATTAACAGATCATTCAGTACAAGTACATCATTTTACAGATGAGAAAACTACGGCTCGTTAGAGACTAAGTGTCATGGCCAAAGTCATACAGCTCATAATATTTACCCATAACATAAAAAATGGATTTCATCCTGACAATTGTTTTTAGGCAAGTGAATCACAGAATCACACTAAGCCCGCACCATCCAGTACAGTGGCTACTAGCCCAAGGCTGCTGAGCCCTTAAATGTGGCAAATCCCAAGTGAGAGGTGCTATAAAATACATAGCAGTACAACACAACCACAAGATCTCAAAAATTTAACATGAATGAAAGAATGTAAACTATTTTCATGAATTTTATATTGATTATATGCTGAAATATTTTTGACATACTGAGTTAAAGATATTATTAAAATTAACTTCATCTGTTTTTTTTTTTCTTTTTTAGTGTTGCTACCAGAAAATTTAAAATAATATCTGTGGTTCATAGGACATTTTTCTTGGACAAGGCTGCTCTAGACCAGTATTACCTTGTGTGAAATCCTCTGTTTTACTATTTCAGAAAGGCCCATCCTGGTCATTTTTCAAAAAAAAAATTTTTTTTTAACTCACCACAAACACTCATAATTTCGGTAATCATATAAATACAACAATTCAATGTCAGGAAAGAACGCACACATATCTATAAATTACAAAGGTGGGAGTTCTGAAGTGGTAAATTCCTCTTTTTGACCTTTGCATTATTTTTGCTTCCATTTTTTCTGGTTGATCACAGTCTCCCCAAAAGCTAAGGCATGATCAACTTGCTTGTTGTTGCTTTTAGGGAAATCCAGGCAACCAAGGGGAGGCCGTCTAAACTGTCCACTCTGTCCTTTCCCATTTTGTGTGGCTGCAAAAGCAGCCAAATCAAACAAACACACAAACAATGGTGTTTGGACTAAAAAGGCAGAGATTGAGCTATTCTCAAATTCATTTGTAAGAAAGCCAAAAATGAATGTCCCACATACATACCACCTTTGGTAAGAGACATCTTTTCCTTACCAACCCTGTTACCAAAGAACTCAGCATAGATGTGAGCAATAAATAACTCATGCACTACCCCCCACCATCTTTCAACCATTTGCCAGCCAGGACTGAGGCTGAGGCAAGCAGAAAGGATTAAGCAGAAATCAAAGACAGCCAAGCTCTAATGGTGTCTAATTAGCATAACAAAAGACGCTGCCACAATCTTTCAGCAGTGGGCAATACATCTCATTAAAGAAGACTGAATAACAATTCTTCTCTCCTGCCCCCCTCCCCCCCCCTCTTGGCTTAGCTCCGGGAGAGCTCAGCCCCAGCGCTTCTGCTTTATTGGCCAGGAATTCAGGCTGCAGGGGAAAGAGCCTACGTGTATTACTGTGCACCTGCACCTCAGTGATTTATTCTGATTTCCTCCCCTGCCATGAAAATGTAGCTTCTTCAAGCACATACAAGCCCTGCTATGCAGTTTATAGGTACATAATATTGAGGAATGGCAATGATAACCTAAAAAAAATGGATACTAGTTCCCCCTAAAATGTCTTTATTTAAAGAAAATTGATCTATTTGTTTCTCTTCACCTAGTCTGTTTTCCCCCTTTAATATTACTTCGCTGTCTCACAGTTAATGACGCTAAACTGAAATTCTACCCAATTTTATTGCAACCGGTAGTTAGCTGTGAGCATGCGCGTGCGCACACGCCTGCATGCACGCGTCGGGGAATTTAAAGGGTTCAAAACTCTTCCCTGCCCCTATTTCCTCTCGATGATAAGACAACTGAGAAAATATGTGTAAAACCCAACCCGAAAAAATTGAGGTTACAGATGAACATGGTAGCTTTTGTATAGCAGGTGGGTAGTTTTTATATAAAATTTAAACCGCAAATAAAAGAGTCTACGTAAACCAAGAACAAAAAAATATCCTTCCACCAAGAAAGATAAAAGCTTCAAGTCATCCTATGCACTCTTTCCCGTCAAGCTACTGTGGGGGAAGGTCTGAGTGGGGAGCAGAGAGAAAGGACACAGTTACTTAATCCAGACAATTTCCAATTCTGAGCTTTATTTTTTGAGCAGGAACACCTTTCAAAGAGGAATCTAGTTCTGAGGGCTGCTTTGATTTCTTTTTTAATGGCCTCTCCTGCCAAACACAGTATTAGAGTCTCCTGAAACCGGAGCCTTGCCAGGTCTGTGCGAGGCTCTACAAAGCGCTGTTCATCACATATGTAGACGGTCGCTACCAAGACTGCGCAGCAGAAACCAGGCCAACTCGCCGAGTAGCTGAGAAAAGCCCACTGAACCTATTTGGTCTGTTCGGATCTTCCAAACTGATGCAGAGTTCCTGTATTGCAGGAACTGAGAGACCTTGAATAGTCCAGCCGTTAACAGCGGTGCTGCTGCTGACCTGGGATAAGACATCTTAATGCTACACATTCTGCACGTGGCAGCCTACAGTTAAAATAAACCTCGGGATACCACTTAAATCCTAAAAGGCCTTTTTCTCTGTATGGCGAACTACTCAGCATTCACGAGCTGGTTTCCATCGTCTGTCCTACAGGTAGAGTGGATTTTTAAACATCCTCTCTCCCGCTACATTTCTTGTTTCACAGATCACATTGTATTTTATTTTCCACTTCTTGTCTATTTCCATCTTAAAGTGTTGCCTAAGAGGGCACGCAAATGTAATGCATTATTACGAATTCTATACTGCCTTATCTTTTAAAGCACAATCATTGTGTATTTTAATCCCCAGTGACCACATTTCTCCTTGCAACCATAGTCCCAGTCTAGGGCCATGCATCTCACTAAAGGTTTCTGGGTACCTTGGTACAATCTTCTTCCCCTTTACAACAGACTCTAGCCAATAGGAAAAGAGCTTGAGAAGTACTAATCAGGGAGTCAGGATGCCTTGTGTTTTACCTAGGCCACTAACTAGCTGTTTGAGCAAGTCATTTCCCTTGGGGGCCTCAGTTTCCCCATCTAAAAACAAAGCAGGGGGATTTGAAATCAGTGATCTGTACGGCCCTTTCTGGCTCACATATCCTGTGTTTCTAAATTAGGAGTTCCACGGAGAAGGCAGGACCCGAGGAGTCCTGCAGTGACGTGGAGCACCCCCCCCCCCCCCCCGCCATGGACAGAAGAAGCTTTTGGCAGGGGCGGTGGTGGTGGCCCAGGCAGCGGAGAGGGCAGGAGCACCCACCGCAGGGACCAGCGGCCGGCCCTAGCCTGAGAGCACAGACTGTCTCAGCACCCCTGCTCCTTCCTTTCTCTTCCAGAGCTGATACACAGTCTGGACTTCATATTTGCCAAAGTGCAAGGGTGAATGAAGAATGAATAGGAGTTAACAATTTGGGGATGCAGATCACCTACGTGAAAGAAATAATTAAGACTATTACCTGGCTTGAGCCTTGAGTTTTCAGATTAATAACCCAGCTTCTGGGAGTCAGTGTATACGCTGGAGAAGTATGATTACTCTTGGTAATACAGCTGATAGCATTCCTGCTACAGCCAGGAGTAAATTAGAAAATTTCCTGCATCTTCCATTTACTGTAAGAAGATAGCTCTGTGAGCTGAGACACGTTCCTCAGTTCACCATTCCTACTAGAGATGTTGATTCAAGCAGTTGGGAGACAATTTTAATTTCCAGTAGAGAAGTGTCTTGCGGCTCTGTCCAATTACTGCTTCAGAACAGGAATAACTTTTAGAAAGCAACACTTCGGATATATGACTATTGAGAGTCGAGACCGCTGCTAAGCCTGCTAACGAGGCAGAGGCTGCAGGACCACCAGGATCCCAGCCTTGAGCACCATAGGTCAGCAGTCCTGATGGGCCTCCTGCGTCCCTCGGGAGCAATCTTGCCTGAAAAGCAGAGATAACCCTTTTCAAAGCCAGGACTCAAAAGGATTTCAGAGAAGGAAGACAAAGCATATTTAATGGGAAGAGAGGAAGAAAACTGTCCAATATTGATAAATCTACAATTGATTTCTCAGGAGCTATTGGAAAGATGAATTATGCTGAAAAAGATCCCAAGCAGCTTCTTGTCATTTCTAAAACATGATCCTATGCCTGCCTGAAAGAGTTAAGGCTGTATAAATATTTATCATTCTTCTTTCAAAAGGATAAGAAAAATTCCTTTTGCATACATGAATTTCAGATTGCTAAGCAAACATTAGGATATGGTCAGAGGCCCATCATCTTAATGAGGATATGGTAATGATAATGTGTTGGGTGGTTTTTTTTTTTTTTTTTATGGCTTGCTTATATGTGATCCAAAAAAACCTAGAGATTTTGATTTTATACTTAGGCATGCACAGACCTGAGAATAGTTAATGCTCTCCGAAGCATATGGATGGGATGACAGGAATACCATCAAGGGCTTACAGTGGGACCGGGGTGAAAGATTCATTAAAAGTGATAAATAGGATATGCTTTTCTTAATGTTTTGCAATTGCATATTCAGTATAGCAGGCCAGTGACTATGCATTTTAACTGTCTTTATTTTTAAGAGAGCTGCCAGATTTTAATTACAGATTAAACAGTTATTTGCAAATGAGTACCTCTTCATTAACATATCAGAATCATAATAATAAACAATTCTCTGCTACAAAACAGCACACAGAACAGTGTGAAGTTTAAGAACAGTACATACATATGGCATTACAGCAGGGCAAAATATCCTCCTTGCCTTGAGCAGTTGATCAGTTAAAAAATTTTAAGGGAAATAAATGACCTTGGTGAAAGCACACAAGATTCTAAATGTTATGAGACTGGAGATTTTGTTTCTTTTATTTGTGGCCATATCCATGCCTGGTTCATAGCAGGTTCTCATTAAATATTTGTTGAATGAATGAATGAAAGAGCCAGCTCTCTTAAGGAGTATATAGTCATATTTTTGCAGTTATATGGTCATGTGCTGATACTGTTTTTTAACACTGCTAAACTGCAATCAGATCATCTGTGAGGTTATTCTCAAGGGATTTAATTCTGTAATGTATTTGAAGGGCCATGGAAGAAATGCATTTCTTAGTTACTGCCTTCATAACAAATAACAGCTGTAATAATCTCATTTCACATAGTTCCTCATTTGTTTTTATTAAAGACTTCATTTTTTTTAGAGCAAAACTGAGAGGAGGGTACAGGAGATTTCCCAGCATCTCCCTGCCCCGACATGCACAGCCCCCCCAACTGATGTGTCTATGTAGATTTGCTCACTATAGCAAGGGTACCGCTCTGGGGAGGGATGTCGACAACAGTCCCTTATTTTTCATCTTCACCTATACTTTTGTTGTTTCCAACTCATAAATGAAGAAACACAGAGAAATTAAGTAACGTGCTCAAGGCTACTTTGTGAGCTACAGCTCCTACGAGCCACCTTCCAGACCCAGTGTTTTCTCAAGTACACCAGGCTACACCCTCTCTTTGCTACATATTTTGTGTCTAGAACAAAGCGCACACACAAAAAAACTCTTAAAAAAAAAAGGAGGTACTATAATAAGTACACACAACACAGTAAAGCAGAAAAAGATGGGAAATGGAAAAGTAATTTTTGCCATCATTCCCTCCATAGAGAAAGATGGAACATAATTAAAATATTTTCTCAAAACAGTCACCGAGAGTTCCCTGCTTTGGTTACAACATATCAAATATAGAACTGCTAATGTCAAAATGCACACCAAGAAAATTGTCTTTAAGGACTGATTTCAGCAAGATGGAGATGCACTGGGCGCCTGGCTGGCTCTGTCCGTAGAATATGCGACCCTGGATCTCGGGCCTGTGAGTTCAAGCTCCACATTGGGTGTAGAGATTACTTAAAAATAAACTCTTAAAAAAAAAAAAAGATGAAGATGCACTGGACTTTCACCAGTCAGAGATGGGAGATGTGGGGAAAAGGAAAGTCAGATGGGGGAGTTTCTCACATAGCAGGTCATAAGAAGACAAAACCACAAAACGTTCTTCAGAAGATGTACTTGTTCCCCCTTTTTTTTAGGGGATGTACAAGATGAGTACAAATTAATAAGGCAAATCGGTAGCCCCATGGATCATTGACACCTAGGCAAAAAAGTAACTTGGCTAGAAGTTTTTAAATTCAAAAATGTTAATCCAGTTTCCTTAACAGTTATTTCAGATCAGCTGAGGGGTTCTAAAAACGCCTGGAGCTATAATGGTGGATTTTACCAAGCCCACTGGTGTGTTACTGTTGATATATTCTTTGGGATCACGAGGACTGGCAGGTGATATAAAACTTGAAGGTCTCAGATTTACTGTTTTGAATAATGGTGGTGGCGGGGTAGGGAGGGAGGTAGGAAGGATTCATGATAAAGTTGAAACAATCAGATGAGGACAATCTCATTCTACTCCTTACTTCTGCTCACCACCACGATTATAAGCACAGATATCATCCCTACCACTACTTCCATTCCAGTGCTGAGGTGCTTTCCCTTATTTCTTCACCGAATATCCTCACTCTATAGATCAGGAAACTAGAGCCCACTGATGTTCTTAGCTGAAGTCAGGGTTTATAATGGTGAAGTTGAATGATGTTTTTTTTGAATGTTCTAAAATTCAAAGTGATAGTAATCTATTACTTGGAGTATACATAAACATAATTATACAGCAAATAAAAATGTTGTATGAAGGTGAAAGTTAATAGCTTAAAATACTCCGTCATAAAAATTTTATTCCTAATTTTAAAAAATACGAAGATATATTATAAATAAATGATGACTTTCAAATTCTGCAGCTTGCCAGAAAGCTAGTAGGCACAAAAAAAATAAAAATAAAAATAAACGGATTTAATGCTAATTATTCACCCCCTTGTACCCCTGCATTTCCTAGAAAACACAGGGGAAATGCCCCCTGAGGACCTACTTGCTCACCCCTAACTGAGCTACTTCACCTTCAGCACCTGACTCTGTTGAGCATGAATCCTGAGGTTACATGAGGCCCAGGCTGATAAATGAAGGAAGCATCTCATTATTAAGAAGTAAACCCATGATAATGGATTGTTGATTTGGGGCCATTAGTTTTATAAGCCTATTTCAGGTAATGTTTCTATTCTGCTCTCATTGTCCCTCATTCTCCTCCCTCCCCTCAGCTTCCCCATCGCCTCCCCACCAACCAATGCAGGCTCCCTGAACTCTCTTCCCTCTCGGAGAATCCCAGACCTTCTTTGCAAAGGCATTCCTGTCTCCCTCCCCCTGAGAAGAGGTAAGGGGAGACCAGCAGTGCCAGGCTCATGGCAGACGAATTACTTCCCTCCTAATGAGTCTATCACTGGCTGTTGCCCCAGGTTAAAAGAGAACAGGGATCCTGGCAAATGAGAGTTTCTAAACTTGGAACACAAACTGTGGCAGTAATCCTATCCCAATTTTAGAGTCAACATGTTTGGTTAAAAAAATAATAATAATACTAATAATAGTAAGAGGAATGTGGCAGGCTGGAATCCTTCCCTACGCTGTGTCCTCTGCTGGTGAGCAACCACAGTGCCCTACCAAGAACATGGCGACCATGGCCACCATGGCGACCACGGCGTGCACGCAGGCTGGAAACCGGGCTCCGGGCTCTCGTGTGTGAGTGTGTGTGTGCGTGTGTGTGTGTGTGCGCACGCGCGGAGCGTCCTCCTGGGTCTTCAGGCCACGGGGGGCAGGGAACACAGGACGTCGGGGACACAGCTGCAGAGGCCCAGGCACTGTCCACGCGACTAAGGTATTGTCTGGAAACTTCCCTCAGCACCATTTTCAATCAAATTAATTCCTTTCAGAATGACTTTAACAAGATCATCTTTCACAACGTGATCCCTCCTTTCCTCCAAATGAAAAGCCTTATGTACAAGTGAAAATTAACATTAAAAAACAAGTTTCTTAAAAAAAAGAAAAGCTAAAAAACAGGGCCTCCCCTTCGTTATCCGAGTTCGGAATTACATAGGGCACATATCGTTTTAACAGCACGCCCATGTTTTGGCCACATGTGTATCAGTGCGATTACCACATAGAGGGTGAAGCCTTTACAGAGAAACAATGTCACTGGTTTTGTGAAATAATTTTGTCTTATAAAGATCCTTAAATACACAGCCCCTGCCATACAGCTTAGAGTGATGGTAAGAAATGTAATTTCATGATTGTTTCCTTTTCTCTCCCACCTTATCCTCTCCCCAGTGTACAGCCCTTGCCTTGGATCCTATGTGATTGCCCCTTGCATCTCCGTTTCTCATCATCACTGCCCAATGCTTGCAACACCGGCTGCTACTTTCTTTTTTAAGTCATGTTTTCTTGTTTAGCTGACTGACAAGGGATGATAAAACAGGCTGAGTCCAAGTGAGAAGAATTCTGACTTTTGTTTGGACAAGTGATTCATCTTTGCCATCTACAAAATGGGGAAAGCTTGAATCTATCTTTGAATTAAAAAGCACACGAAAACATCAGTGAAAATACAACAGAATACAAATTTCACTTCTCATACTGATTTATTCAACATTTCTGGGTAGGTTGTTAGGCTTTGAGAACATTTTTATCAAAAATAAACTATTACTTATGTGTTTGCTTTCATTATCTTTTTGGGAAATCATCAAATAGGATCAGTAAGTGATGATTCTTCAATTTCCTTATAGAACAAATGTTTGAATAGATTCAGTAGTCATTTTTGAGATAATGTATCTCCCTGCTACTAAAAAAAAAAAAAAAAGATCAGATGAAAACCTTAAATAATACCTACCCAGGTTAAAGATCATATCACACTCTTTAAATCAAGCCTTTGGTTTTGTAAATCAAGTGTTCTGGTTTTGTTCAAAACACCTACTTTTTCTCATGTATCCTTTTTGGTACTTAATGAAAAGAGGGTAGGAAAAAAAAATCACATGAAGCTTCCAAACAGAATTAGGCGGTTAAATCAAATCTATGAAAAATTCATAATCATTACAAACTAGAACTAGGTCTTCCTTGTATTTGATAACAAATATGCCCTCTACAAAATGAAGTGTGTGTGCGGGTGGGGGGGGTGATGTTCAATTTATCAAAACAATAATTACCATGATATATAAAAACTAAGTATCATAAAAATGGAAATAAGCCAGTGTATTAAAGTGGGGGGGGGGACCCTTCTAAAGTAAAAGGGAATAGGCCTAGCTTTAAAAACAATGCAGTGTTTTATAGATTTGCATTCTGTTCAAGCCTGCTTAAATTAACTGAGAATACCCAAAAGTCTAAAATAGCATATTTCAGTATGATTTTAATTTAAGAAGGAGAAGCCTTGCTTATGTAAATAATTCAAATGAACAGCAGAGTTGTGGATTTTAAAATCATAATTCTTCTCTAATAGGCAGGGGACAGTGAGGATTGCTTTTCTAAAGCGAGCCTCATCCTGTGGAGACAACTTCAGACCACGGGGGCAGGGAAATCCTTCGCCGCTGTCCTGTGCTTCCTAAGATGTCACGAATTCTAGCACATACATGTCACCCTTCCTTCCTTTATGGGCGGCTACCCGTACACGTGAATTGAAAGCAGTATATTTGACTTCTTTATGTAGACTGTAGTTTACAAAACACCCCCAAGTAGATCAAACGTTTCTGGGGAAACGAGATAGGTGTTCAGCACACCCACCTGCCTTCTTACACAACACTTAGAGGACAGCCTTTCACTTCTTTGTGTTTTGGTCTGGCCCTGCAACAGCCACACTAAATTAGCATGAACGCTCGTAAACAATCTGTGGTTTTCCACTGCTTAAGGTAGAGAGAAAGGTTATCTTCTTTCAGATGTACAGTCACATGAGAAACCAAAACCAAAGCTTTCAGACTTTTATCTTCTTTTATCACACAGTCTTAAATAAAATAAATGTCTACTTCATCTGAAGACGTTTGCTAGAAAAGAATCTTCATTTCGTTTTTGTTTTTTCTTAATAAATACCTATAGCAAGCACTTTACAAATGTTAGCTAAGTTCAATGCTGGAAACAGCCTCACGCTGCAGGGACTTCCTCATGCGGCATCTGAGGCCCAGAGGTACCAAGTCCCTTGCTGTTAAGTGACAGATACATCTGTGTTCAACCTGGAGGTCTGGCTCCAGAGTCTGAGCTTGTAACTACCGTGTTATGCTACCTCTTCCTTTTTTTTTTTTTTTTTGAGAGACTGAAAGAGTGGACAGAAGGAGAGGGAGAGGGAGAAAATCTTAAGCAGGCCCCACAACCAGTGTGGAGTCCAACACAGGGCTTGATCTCACGACCCTGAGATTATGACCTGAACTGAAATCCAGTGTCGGACGCCTAACCGACTGAGCCACCCAGGTGCTCTGCTACTTCTTCAATTTTAAAGTCAAGTTACAATTTTAAAATTATTTTACTGATGCTTAATTAACCACAGTGTGGCCTGCTCTGGAGTGAAAGTGGTCCCTTTCTTATTAAAAGGGCTTTGCTGAACCAAGATAGAATATTCACAACCTTAGGAGATAAAAGTCAAATGATGGCTTTCAAGTCACCAAGGGATCAAAAGGACTCTGCAGCTGAAATGGTGGCTTTAATGCTCATTTATTAGTAATTTAAACAGGTCTGGTTATTTTAAATGGATAATCAGTGTACAATAAAAGATACATAACCACGCAGCCTTTGGAAATGAAAATAACAGATTAAATCTTTGGAGGTAAAAGTGGAAGCTAATTATACCCTAAATAAGCTCTAAGGTCACTGCAGCTGAGCACTGAATTTGTCTGGGAGCTTCCTGACAAAACCAAAAGACTAGAACGCTCACTGAGGTGAGCTCCACTGTTTCCAAACAGGGGAGGCGTGGCCTCATTCGGAAAGCAAACTTAATAAAACCCATAGATTTATACTTTTAACCTATTAGTAAATAGATTTTATAGTCGGGAAACCTGTTTTATGTACTCCTTGTGTATTCTGTGTACTCCTTGCCTAGGAAAGTACTTTGTACAAGGGAGTTGCCCCACAAACGTACATTAAAATAGAAGCCAAAAATGTACTGCGATGAGAGAATATTTTCGGCTGTGTGAGAGCAGTTTCAGCTTGCCACATCACGGGGCCGCCATTAATGTGTGACCAGATTAACAGCCTCTATCTTCCGGCTTCCGGATCCATTCCCCATAACCCACCTAGAGAGAATATTTACACTCAAGTCTGCCCATGTCACGTCTCCACTTAAAGCCCTACAATGGCGCCCACTGCTCTCAGGAGAAAGTTACCACATAAAGCCCTACTTAATTTTTAAATTAGTGCACAGGAGGCCATATAATGAAGATGTCATAATTTATTTAACTACTTTCCTATTAATAGATGTTTGGCTTGTTTCCAATTTCTGGCTATTACCAGCAACAACACATGCCTCCTTGGACACACCGGTGAGTGTTTCTTTAGAAGTGGAATCACTAGGTTGAAGGAAGAACGTTTAAACTTACGATTTTCATATATACAACTAAACTGGCCCGCAAATGGCTTTATCAATTTCTACGTTCCCACGCTGTGTATGAGTACTTTCTGTCCCACCTCCAGCACAGTGTCTATTATCAATTAAAAGAACAAAACAACTTTGCCAGCGTAAAAGGTGAACAAATATTTTTGTTGTGATTTTCATTTTCCTAGTTGCCAGTGGGACAGAACAAACACCTTTCGTATGTATTCTTGAACTCCTTGCCCATTTTTCTGTTGAGTCATAATTACTGAATTACAATTATTGCAAATATTTTTTTCCTGCTTTGTTGCTTACCTTTTAACTTTCAAAAAAATTTTTATTTTTAATTGAAGTAGAGTTGAAGTACAATATTATATTAGTTTCAGGTGTACAACACACTGATTGGACAGTTACGTACATTACGACATGCACACCATGATTAAGTGTAGTTACCATCTTAATCCTTTATCATGTCATTCATTATATGGAAGCATTTACTGCTTTGTAGGTAAAATTTATCAAGAAACCCTGGTGGGCCTTTGATTAAAATTATATTGTCTCTATAGAATAATATGGGGAGAGTTGACATTATCCTTATTTTAAATTGCCCTATCCAGGAATGTGTTAGGTTTCGTAACTTAAATATATTTTATATTTTTGAGACGATTTTTTGAAATTTGAGTGAAATAGATTCTATATTCTTTGAAACAACATTAGTTTTCATCATGAAGATCTTGTACATTTCTTGTTAGGTTTTACCTATAGGAGATTATGTATTTGCTTAGTTTCTTTTGTGAATGAGGTCTTTTTCTATTCTTCCTTCCTTCCTTAAAACTTGTTTAGTTTAAGTATCTCTCAGGCAGGCAAACAAATGTATCATGTATTAAAGAATCAGTTAGTGATGGTGGAAGACAGCCAAGTTAGAAATGCTTTTGATTTTCTGATTACTAAAGCATTACACTGACGAGGTAAGAAGACAAACTAGAGTTAAGAGAAACTAATTTATAATTTTGATTTTAAAAGTTCCAGAAAAAGACTATTTTTTAGAGAAAACAGTCTCCTGGAAAGTCACCTGAGGGTGTTTCCAGGTCTAACTTCATACTTAAGTCACCCGTGTATTCTGTAGACTCAAAAAAGACAAGTGGTTCCACAGCTTTCCTTAATTGCCAGGTTAGTATGGAACAGACTGTTCTGTTTTATCACTAGTTATTGTTCTTAATCTCTTATGGTGCCTAATTGATAAGTTAAGCTTTATCACAGGTACGTATATATGGGAAAAAGCTCCATATATAAGTTGGTACTATTTGTGGTGTCAGGCATCCAGTGGGGACTCTGGAATGCATCCCCTGCAGATATGAGGGAGGAACTTCTGTAGTTGTTTTTCTGGTTTAAGAATGTATAATGAACCCAATTTATCATCACTCAGCTTCACCAATTAACTCAAGACATGTCTTGTTTCACATATTACCAACCTGTTACCTCCCCAGATTTCTTTTTACCTTTTGACGCCGTTCATCTACCTCACTTGAAACACCAATTTGTTTTCTGTCCCTATGAGCCTGTGTGTGTATTTTTTAAGACTGGCCATATGAGAGAGAGCTTATGGGATCTGTCTTTCTCTGACTTATTTTGCTTTGCATAATGTTTTCAAGGTCCATCCATGTTGTTGCAAATGTCAAAATTTCATTCTTTTTTTATGGCTGCATAAAATTACATTGTATGTGTATGTAGTATGTACGTACACACACCCCCCACACACTTCTTTATCTGTTCATCCACTGATGGACATTTATGTTGTTTCCATATCTTGGCTATTATAAATAACGTTGCCATGAATATGGGGATGCGACTGCTTTTTGAGTTAGTGTTCGCATCTTCTGCAGATAAACACCTAGAAGTGAAATTGCTGGATCGTAGGGTAATTCTATTTTTAACTTTTGAGGAACCTCCATTCTGTTCTCCAGAGTGGCTGCACTGGTTTGCATTCCCCCCAAAACCACACAAGGGCTCCTTTTTCTCTACATCCTTGCCGACATTTGTTATTTCTTGTCTTCTTGATAATAACCATTATAAGAGGTGTGAGGTGGTATCTCAATATGGTTTTGATTTGCATTTCCCTGATGATTAATAATGTGAAACATCTTTTCATGTACCTGTTGGCCATTTGCATGTCTTCATTGGAAAAACGTATCTTCTTCCCATTTTTAAATTGAATTCTTTGTCTTTTTACTGTTACATTGTAGAGGTTCATTACATATTTTGGATATTAGCCCATTATCACCTATATGCTTTGCAAATACTGTCTCCCATTCATTTGGTTGTTTTTGTTGGTTTCCTTTGCTGTGCAGAAGCTTTTCAAGTTTGATGTAGTCATACTTGTTTGTTTTTGCTTTAATTGCCTTTGGGTGTCAGATTTAAAAAATCATCCCCAAGGTCTACATTAAGCAGCTTACCACCTATATTTTCTTCTAGGAGTTTTATGGTTTCAGGTCTTATGTTCAAGTCTTTAATCCATTTTGAGTTAGTTTTGGTGCGTGGTATAAGACAGTGGTCCAGTTTCATTCTTTTGCACGTTGCTGTTCAGTTTTCCCAATCCCATTTTTTGTAAACATTCTTTTTAAAGATTTTTATTTCTTTGAGAGAGAGAGAGAGGCACAAGCAGGGGGAGCAGCAGAGGGAGAGGGAGAAGCAGGCTTCCTGCCGAGCAGGAAGCCCAATACGGGGCTCGATCCCAGGACCTTGGGATCATGACCTGAACTGAAGGCAGACACTTAACCAACCGAGCCCCCCAGGCGCCCCTTCCCAACACGATTTATTGAACAGGCTGTTCTTTCCCCATTGCATATTCTTGGCTCCTTTGTTGTAAGTTACTTGACCATATATGCGTAAGGTTTATTTCTGGGTTCTCTAGTCTGTCCCACGGACCTATATGTCCTTTTAAATTGTCCTATTATGTTAATTTTGGTTTTGATGGGATCTTGTAGCTGGCTTATACTCAGTTGTCTTCTTAGTTTTTCAATTAATTCCATTGTATTTCCTGTAATTGTATACTTATGTTTTCTACTAGAATAAGATTTTCATGACAGTAGAAACTATTTCTACCCTTTCACACTACCGTGTTCCTACTACTTAGCACAGCTCTTGGTGCACAGTAGACAGCTAATAAATATTTGCTGAATTGAATTTAACATGTAAATTCAGGCTTCTCTTCTCATATATGGGTGTCAATTCATGTTCATTTCTCCCTACAATGGTCAAACTTCTTGAAAGAATTAACTTAGGATTCTAATTCTCCAAAAACTTAATAATTAACCTATGAAAATAACACCTATGAAAATTACATACACTTTTCTAAATAATCACTGAATAAAGGAGGAAAGAAAAACTCCAAATAAGTCAACTTGAAAATAAAAAAGATCAAAACACTATATACTAGATATGGAAGAACAAGATTTGGAAGAATAAAACAAGTAACAAATATTCCACTTCAGAAATTAGAAAAATAAGAACATCCCAAGAACAGCCATACCCCAAGAAATGTAGGCGAAAGGAATTCAATTAAAAACAGAAATAGAAAATACAAAAATATGGACAATTAACCATGCAAGCATATTTGTATATGTATAAATGTGTGTGTTCGTGGGGAGTCTCACAAAAACAAAACACAACACAACAACAAATCAATACTGAAGCAGACAAAACTTTAGCAAAACCAATCATGGGTAAAAAACCATAAAAGACAAAATGGGGGAATGAAAAGGGCATGCTAATAATCAAGAGAATATTATATACTACTGTATGCTAAAAAATGTGAAAAAGAAAATCGATGTAATGTGTAGTTATTATAGGAATGTATTATAGAAACTGACTGAAAAAGAAAAAAAGAAAGCCCAATATGCATACAAGCAATTGAAAAGGTTACAAAACAATTTGTTCTTCAAAGACTCTGGGCAAAAACGTTTCTGAGCCATGAACTCTTAAACTTTTAAGAAACTGATAACCTAATCCTACAGGAAACAAATCCAGAGCACAGAAAAAATATGGCTGATTACCCTATTAGGTTTTAGGAAGCCAGCATCACTATGACTGGAAACAACTGAAAAAAGAAACATGAAGAAAGAATAATAAAGACAAAGGTTAAGACCTCAAGATAGTAAAAAAACATGGTTAAAAACGACAGGTCCTGGATTTTGAATCCCAGCTTTACCATTTACTAGCTTTGCCCCTTTGAGTGAGGTACTTTCCTCCATGACGCCCTGGATTGTAAGGGTAAAATGAAAGAATCCATCTGGAGCACTTAGTATTGTGTGGGCAACAATATTTTATAGGGACTACCCCAGGTCCCCTTAAAATATGTAAGAATTTGCATCCTGTCAGTATGTTCATTTTCTGAGAGGAAGGTTCATGGTTTTGATGAGATTCCTAAATGAATCATCTCCCCCATCCTCCTGCTCAATTTAAGACCCACTTACATGAATCTGTCTTCTGAGTATTGATGCAGAACAAAAATCTGGATACAATATAAGCAAAATAAATACAACAGCACATTAAAAGAACCACTAATACAAAAAAAAAAATTAATCTTTGAAACTGAAGGCTAGTCTGGGGTGAAAGTGTACATAGGGCAGCTTTTCTAGAAAACAATTTGGTAGCATCGAGCAAAAACCCTTTAACCTGATAATATCTGTACTCTTCAACCTAATAGTTGTGCTTCCAGGAATGCATCTAAATAAAATGGCCACTGAAACCAAAAAATGTGTCTATAGATGTGTATCATGGGGTAATTTATAATAACAAAACATTAGAAACAGTCTGTCCAACAACAGAGGAATAGTTAATAAACAGATGCATCCATTCAATGGTGTATTCTGTAGCCACTTAAAAAAAGGGTTTTGAGAACTTTAGTAACACAAAACAATGCTCAAAATACGATTTTAAAAAATAAGTTAAGTAGCCAGCATCATAAAATAAAATAAATGAACATAGTCTAAAGGAAGGAAATATACGAAAAAGGTCTTAACAGTTAACTCTGGGTGGTGGGATTATGGATGATTAATATTTTTTCTTTCTTTCTAAAAAATTTTCCAGATATTCTATAACAAGCATTTTATTATTTTGAAGTTTATTTATCTGAGTAATCTCTATACCCGACACAGGGCTTGGCCTAATTAATGATCCTGAGATCAAGAGTCACAAGCCCCACTAACCAGCCAAGTGCCCCTATAATAAGCATTTTAGTAACAATCATATAAAAGCTATTCAGGGGTGCCTGGGCGGCTCAGTCGGTTAAGCATCTGACTCTTAACATCGGCTCAGGTCATGATCTCAGGGTCGTGAGGTTGAGCCCCGTGACGGGCTCTGTGCTGGGCGTGGAGCCTGCTTGAGATTCTCTCTCTTCCTCTGCCCCTCCCCACTCTAAAAAAAAAAAAAAAAAGGCTATTAAGGGGGTGCCTGGCTGGCTCAGTTGGTGGAGCAAGCAACTCTTTTTTTTTTTAAATTTTTTTTACTATGTTATGTTAATCACCATACATTACATCGTTAGTTTTTGATGTAGTGTTCCATGATTCATTGTTTGCATATAACACCCAGTGCTCCATGCAGAACGTGCCCTCCTTAATACCCATCACCAGGCTAACCCATCCCCCCACTCCTCCCCTCCAAAACCCTCAGTCTGTTTCTAGGAGTCCATAGTCTCTCATGGTTCGTCTCTCCCTCCGATCTCCCCCCCTTCATTCTTCCCCTCCTGCTATCTTCTTCTTTTTTTTTTTTTAACATATAATGTATTGTTTCAGAGGTACAGATCTGTGATTCAACAGTCTCACACAATTCACAGCACTCACCATAGCACATACCCTCCCCAATGTCTATCACCCAAAGACCCCATCCCTCCCACCCCCCACCACTCCAGCAACCCTCAGTTTGTTTCCTGAGATTAAGAATTCCTCATATCAGGGAGATCATATGATACATGTCTTTCTCTGACTGGCTTATTTCGTTCAGCATAATACCCTCCAGTTCCATCCACGTCATTGCAAATGGCAAGATTTCAGTCCTTTTGATGGCTGCATAATATTCCATTGTATATATATACTACATCTTCTTTATCCATTCATCTGTCGATGGACATCTTGGCTCTTTCCATAGTTTGGCTATTGTGGACATTGCTGGAGCAAGCAACTCTTCATCTTGGGATTATAGGTTTAAGCCCCACATTGGGTGTAGAGATTACTTAAAAAATAAAATCTTAAAAAAAAAAAAAACCTATCTTAAAATATCCTACTAATAAAGGTGTATAATCAAATGGATCATCAGAACTACTGTTCCTCATGTTGTGATTTTTGCTTATAATATTATTTCAGCTTTCTATTTATTATTAACAGAATTTAAGAATTCTGGGAATTAATGAGAGAGCTGCAAACAGACTTTTACTTGACGGGTCTTATAAATAGCTGAAGAGTGTTGGCTAAAAGCAATGTAATCAGTTTTGGTAATTTAGGGTACTATCTTTCTCAGCTTCTGTAAATGGTGTGAGGTCTTCCCTACCCTACATATGAAAATATCAACGAGGGCACCTGGGTGGCTCAGTCGGTTAAGCTTCTGACCCTTGATTTCGGCTCAGGACATGATCTCAGGGTCGTGAGACGGAGCCCCGCATCGGGCTCCATGCTCAGCAGGGAGTCTGATGAAGATTCTCTCTCCCTCTCCCTCTGCCTGTCCCCTTGTTCACACGTGCTCTCTCTCTCAAATAAATAAATCTTTTTAAAAAAATAATATCAGTGAAAGATGTTCACGGCATCAGTAACATCTTAGAATCAGTGTCATGATTTTTCCCTCCATACTTTATAAAGAAAGGATACCTGCAAACTAAGGAGACCTACCTTGAGTAGGTAATATATATGGAATAAGATGATAAATAAGACTACTTTTGCAATCTTCTCTCCTAACTCCAGTATTATATGTTCTTCCGGTCAACCAGTCCATCTTTTCTAACCTACAACATGGTCCTGGTGACCCCCTCGGTGGCATGCTTTTAGGCGTGCTCTCAGACAAAGCTGCAGACAGCAAGCAGACCCTAAACTTCACTTGTATGCTCCACAGATTATTAGCTGTCTTCGCTGGTACTTTGCTTCTCTCACTGGTAGGTATGAATTCATCTACATTCATCAAACATTTGATGGCTTTTCTATCATTTTTTTCTCCCTCCTGTCAGAAAACTGACAAATCCACCGAGGGTTACGCTAGTCGGTAAATATCACTTTTTAAATTATACCGGTTTTCAGTGGGGACACAGGTGCACGGCATTTGTAATATCTGCTCATCCCTGTTACTGTCATGGGGTGGCTTTTGTAAAATATTCTAATTGTATATTTATTTTTAATGTCCAAGTTGTAGACCATCTTATTTTGCTTTTTCTGGCATTCCTTTCATCTGATAAAAATGATCTTGCGTAGGTTCCTGCTTTCTCTAAATAAGTAATTTCTTCATTGCTTCTCACATGAATTTCTCACAAGTCTTCACTGACCTGGAACTCTGTCTCATAGCCCAAGGGGTCTATCTACATTAAATCGGCTGCCTTGGCACTTACATATTTATGTTTTGGTGAAGGAGGATATTTATAAGGAGGAAGAAAGGAGAAAGAGAGAGGGATAAGCAGCGAGATGGGTATTAGAAGCAAGATGGAGATACAGAAAAACATTGAAGCACTGTTGGTTTGGGGGTAAATGTATTAACTACAAGAAAACTACTAAAACCCCGTTTTACACGGGCTATGCATACATTAGAAATTGTTTTTATAGTTCTTCAAAACTACACTGATTTTTAGAATATTCCCTTTAGCCTGCAGAAACAGATGGTATGCTTTTTATTTTGAAATTACCCCATCAACTTTTCCCAATTGTGGTGTATTACTTTCTGATTTGTGAGACAATAGCTCTGAATCCAAGGAAATGTGTAATTACACACAAAAAAATTTTCCTCATGTGCGGCTATGTCAGTTAAGTATTAAAGTTTCTTCCCAAGAGTGAATCAAAATTAATCTCTCTGCAGCTTCCATATGTTACTTGTAGAGCATCTGCTCAAATGAGTTGTCTTTCCAGGCTGGTTGACATTTTGGGACCCTGATAATGATCCCATCTTGCTTTAATCCCAGTGCCCTTCCTAAGACCACTGATGAACCAGCTCGAGCACCTGGTTGTAACCTGTGTGGAACCTGCTTCTCACCAGGAGTAGAAGGCTGAGTTCACTGGTGTCACAAGCTGTCTATCACCTTCTCAAAGAACACACCGATTGACTTGATTTCGTTTTCTGCTTTTGTATTCATGTCACGAGTCATCGTGGTCCCTTGCGGTCAACCGCAATCTCAGGCTACACACAGGGTGTCCCAAATGCAGCCTGGAACCTCACCCCCCATCCCTCGGGCTTCCTGTCAAACAATCATGCTCTGCCAATTCCACAAAGCTGCTGTAATCTGGTCACCTTCTTGGGTATGCTCGTCTAGAGTCTATTTATCAGCACACAACAGTTTCAAGGGCTTTTGTAGAATGAGATGAAAGAAGGCCTCAGGGGGCGCCTGGGTGGCTCAGTCGGTTAAGCACCTGCCTTCAGGTCGGGTCATGATCCCAGGGTCCTGGGATCGAGTCCCGCATCGGGCTCCCTGCTCAGTGGGGAGTCTGCTTCTCCCTCTGCCTGCCGTTCCCCCTGTTTGTGCTCTATCAAATAAATAAAAATAAAATCTTTAAAAAAAAAAAAAGAAGGCCTCAGAAGCTCAGACAGATATTCCGACATTGGCCCGCAGATCCTGTGTCACTGTGAGTAATGTTTCTGAAGACCCATGTTAAATGAATTTTATTAAATTGAATGGAATCTATGACAATCTTAATTTACTTCACTGGCAATGAAGAATATGTTAGACAAGAAGCATCAACTGGCCATCCATTTATAACATACTTTGAATTTTGGTCACTTGGTCAGTTTACAAGCTTTGCAGTGGTCACCGGAGAGTAGGCGTTCTCATTGTGTCCAAGGAAGGTCACAGAATAGAACAGAGAGGCTCTTGCACTTCCCATAAATTTGATGTGAACAGAGTGTATATTCTTGAGCACAGTAAGGTCTAAAATTATTCGATACTTTTGGTGACACAGGCCAAATGACAAACTTGGGAGCTGAGAAGCCATTGTGAGATAAGATCCTCCTATTTTAAATTAGTTGCTGTCTTTGTTTCTATGAATGAAATATTTTTCGATATTTACTAAATAGTCCTTCCACGGTTCATGTGACTAGGTGACGGTTACTTTTGGTAGCACTTTCATGAGAAATAATTAAGTTGATCAACTGTCAGCTTTGACAGTACATTTGGCAGGAATACTTTGGAAAGGCAACTTGAAAATTAAAATGTAACAGCATTGCAACTCCAATTCCTTCTCACCTGGCTCACAAATTTCACTAAAACTGGGGCACCTGGGTGGCTCAGTCGGTGAAGAGTCTGCCATCTGTTCAGGTCATGATCCCAGGGTCCTGGAATCGCCCCGTGTTAGGCTCCCTGCTCAGCTATGATTAATCTATTGAAAGCTAAGCCTTAGTCCACCTAAAGTGTTTCCATAGTTCAGATTCAAGATGAGGACGACAGGTGCGTACTGACATGTGGTTTGGTTGGAGGCTGGTGCACTGAACGACCTGGCCCATCAGGAAGGTCTTAAAGCAACGAGCCTCTCCCCAGCACCCCTGCAGGTCTAAGCCACTTCGTGCCTGGCTCGGTCCACCAGCCACTTTGTCTTATCCTCAGTCTCTCCCTATCTGTCCCTTTCCTAGCCTTAAAACTGGTAGGAGGATGTTCTTCACGAAGTCCAAATCTAAGTATCTGAAACTTGTGAGTGGGTCCCATCACCTCAGCATCAAGTTCAAATCCCGCCCACCTGCACACTTTTCACCTCACTTCACTCTTGGGTGTAAAACCTCCTTTTTGGAACTGCTGGAAATGCTGAAAAGCTACACGAAGTTCTCTGAACACGGTATGCTTTCTCATATATCTGTACCCTGACATGTACTCCTCTCTTCCTAATTCAATGATCAGGTCAACTCGTGATAGTAATAAAAGCTAATTCTGGGGCAGGCACTGTTCGGAGTATGTTAATGTGTCACTAAATGTGGATGATACTTACAAAGACTCTATGAAGTAAGTCCTGCTTTTATCCTCCATTTAATGAGGAAACTACTAGCACAGGCAGGTGAAGTTACTTTCTGAAGGTCACATGGGTCATAAATGGAAGAGCCAGGATATGAATCAAGGCAATCTGCTTCCAGAATTCCCTAAGTACTGAACTAGTCAGTCATTTTTTGTTTGTTTGCTTGTTTTTAAGCAGGCTCCATGCCCAGCGTGGAGCGCAATGTGGGGCTTGAACTCACGACCCTGAGATCAAGACCTGAGCTGAGATCAAGAGTGGGACGCTCTACCGACTGAGCCACCCAGGCGCCCTAAAACTGAACTTGTCTTTTAAAAAAGTTCAGCTCAGGCTTCACTTCCTCTGTGAAACTTAAGTCATCCCCATCCTCAGGGAGGTAAGTCACCCCCTCTTCTCCATTATCATACTGACAGCATGCCACCCACTGTTCTGTAATTTTCTTTTGTAAAGAATTTATTTTTTTAAAGATTTATTTATTTATTGAGAGAGAGAGTGAGCAAGTGAGGGGGGAGGGGTGGAAGGAGAGAGAGAGAATCTCAGGCAGACTCTCTGCTGAGTGTGGAGCCCGATGCGGAACTCGATCCCAGGACCCTGAGATCATGACCTGAGCCAAAATCAAGAGTTGGACACTTAACCGACTGAGCCACCCAGGTGCCCCCATAATTTTCTATAATGCACAATACTGACCCCCCACTAACCTCTCTGTCTAGGGCAGTGATCAGTTTTCTCTTTATCCTCTATCCTCAGCATCTGCCACATGCTTGGCAGTCAATGCTAACGAAATACCTTTTGATTGAATAAAATGAAAAATCTTATTAAAATGAGAACAAGTCTGGCTCAGTCAGAAGAGCATGTGACTCTTAATCTTGGGGTTGTGAGTTTGAGTTCCACATGGGGTTTAGAGATTAAATAAATAAAAAGCTTTAAAACATAAAATAAAACAAAATAAGAACAATATGTCACCACAAAACTTTCTAATCTACATTCCTCTGACGGTCCTCAAACCAGAGTGTTTAACTTCAATATTTCCTTCCCCATGAAGCAAAATAAAGAAAATGGGTTTATTAATAAGTAGTTTTTTAAAACCCCAAAATGTAAATAAAAGAATCTATTAACTTGTTATATTGTTTCAGAACTAGTCTGAGTAAATAAAAATAATCTGATATTTCAGTTATCTTTCAACTGTTTTTTGGCTCTTTATAGTCTGACCTTAAAACCCAATAATAATAATTTTTTAATAATATTAAATAAAAAAATATATTTTTTTACTGTAGCACAGGAAAATTTCGGCATCACATTTTAGGTGAGTTGGGGAAAAAAGCAGCTGATTTTAGGAGTGGCATAACCGCTCAGAAACTCTTAGGAAAGGCTAGTTAAAATTTAAATAAAGACAAGATGGTCTTTCCTCTAAGGAGCCAGAAAATGTGAGGAAGGGGATATTGGAAGGTTGTCTTTGCTGAGGCCAAAGCTGTGGTCAGTCACATTTTGCAATAAGGTTTTAGTCGGGAGAAGGCTCGTTTTCTGCAGAGACACTTGGGGAGAAAGAAAGAAAGAGTTTTTGCCTCCATACCAATTAACCACATCTTAGGGGTCTGTTCTGTTCGTTTCTGTTCAAAAAGTCTTTAGAGGGTGTGCTAGCTGAGGTCACGAAGACCAAAAAGCCAGATCCCTTACCTCGAGGAACCTTCCATCTTAGTGATGGCGACAGACATAAAAACTAGATGCAAGGCAGTGCGTGTGCTCATGCCGTCGATAAAAGCAGCAAGCACAGGGACAGACCACAGGGGCTGGCGTGCTCATGTGAAGCAGGGAGGCAAGCTTCACGAATGGGTAAAAGGTACCGAGGCATGTCAGGCTGGGAAGGCTGGTTCAAGCAGAAAAAGGCCATGAAAGAGGAGAGGACATTCTTATCTTAAGACGGTGAGAGTTCTCCGACTCTGTATTCATGAAGGGAAGCTTCTCAATTTACACTGTGTCATCACCGATGGGTTTCTACCTGGCTAGTCCTTTGGTGGATCCGTGCCACCAAGCCCATGTCGTTTTAGGACAGGAGATGGTGGGAGGGGAGGACGGCAGGTAGACCGGGGCCAGTCCAGGCCTTTGAGTCCTGTGTTCAAGCACCCCATGGACTTGATGTGGTACGTCATGGTGGGCGCTGTCGGGTATGAGGCATGGCAGTGACAAGGTTAAATTTGTGTTCTGGCTAGATCTATGATTCTTACTCTTTTGGATTCTAAATGCTAGTAAAATTGTATGTGTTGGGGGGAGCTGAAAGGCGTTTTTATTTAAAGTGTGTTTATAAGGTTAAATACTTTTTATTTTACGAGTAGGGACATAACTTTGTTGAAACTTTAGTATCGATGACCACATGAAATATTAGTATTTCATAATAAAAAGGGATTTGAAAGGAGAGTCTTTTAAATAGTGAATTTAAACTGACTATATTGTATGATCCTTATTTTTCTTATGTCAGATTGATGAAAACATCATCTTGGACCAGGATTTACGAGTCCAAAAGTGAGGAGCCCTGGGTCAGATCCTTCTGGGCCTATAATTTAGACAGGGGTAGAGAGGCAAGGCTGGGGGCAGGGGGGCCCAACTAATCATTACAAAAGACAGCACCATTTTCAGACCACAGACTTTAAGATAAGATTTATCTGCTTTAGAACTCACCTGCATCTACCTTTTTTCTGAGTTTCCTCAAGCAAACGCCTGGGACCTGGGAGCCTTCAGAGAACGAGAATCTGGGCTGATTGGTTAGAGAGCTGTTGAGGGGAAGGGAGGCCACGGGGGTGGGAAGGAGGCATAAGCCAGGAGGGGAGGGCGGTGACTTGAAGTCAGGACACTCCAGCTACTCCCTCCGCAGGCTGCCACCGGTTCTCTCCCTACCGCAGGCTGGTGTTTTGTGTGTGAAGCCCCCCACCCCGCCCTCCCCTGCAGACAGGGGTGGAGCAGAGCAGGTGAGCAGGCGAGGGAACAAAACCCCAGGCAGGGGGCCCACGCACCGGGAGCCCAGAAACGACCACCGCGTCTTCCGCTGGCTCCAGAGAAGGGACTCTCTACTGAGTGGGATTTCCTCTCACTCCAGTCATGGGGCCAAAGCTGCTTTCAGGGAAAAAGTGAGTCTTACAGTTCGGAGCCCCATCTGCTCTTTTTCAATCAAAGGCACAGTTTTCAGTTCTGGGGTCTATTCTAAAATGTTGCCTCTGTTGGAGAAACGTTCATTTTCATTACCCCCCCCAAAGATGAACCCTTCTGGGGAATTAGGAGTCAATGTGGAGAAAAGATGGGACGTGTGTCCTATCTGTTGTCTTGACAACCAGGCAATGCTTCTAGATGTTCTGTAGACTCTAGAACTGTAAATTAATGTTCCCTGATTATCAGGGATTATTTTTAAGGCAAAATTTGAAGAAATTTTGTGGGGTCAGGAAAGTTCAAAACCTTGCAGTCTCCATAGACAGAATTCCAGTACCAAATAAATTAGTATTCAGAAAAAAAAAACCACCCTCAAGAATCAAAGATGCCATACTTACTAATACATTTCAGACAGAATTTTAAAAACAAAGATCAAAACTGAAAGGACACTGTGTTTGACCAGAAGACAGCTATTTGGTATTACAAACCATTCCAGAATTCACCCTGCCGGGTCCCGGAGCTGTCCCAGTGTGTTTTTTGAGTTAGTAATCAAACTGAAAACCTTTCTAAGATTTAAATTGGTCTGGCAAATTAGTCACTCACATTTTTGGTGTTTGAAACCAATCTTTCCCTTCCTATCAAGGCATATCTCAATCTCAAACCTCTCCTTCCTGTAATTAACACTGTTTCAAGAAAATACCAGCATAAATTGACTTGTGGAAGCTGTGTCTTGTATTATTAAAAGCCTCACACTAGGCACACAGACATTTGAATTCAAGGGCTGAATTAATGAAAATAGCACTTTGTACTTTCCATTTGAACACATCTTTCCCTAGCACCATAGCTTAACTTCTTTCTAAATGTAGCTTTTAGTAGAAAATGACAATTATGAGCCCTTTGAGATTTAAAATCTGAAACTCAAATTATCAAGCCTTAATAAAAGCCTAATAAATTCCTTTACGTGTATATTATGTCTGCTTAATTACTCCAAGCCCATAAAGCAAGCACTGTAGAAGCAGAGTTTATACATTAGCTTTACAGAAGAGTGATTTTTGAGACTCTTTCCTCTAAATTTAATTTCTATGTGTACATTTAAAAACACATATTTAGAAACATTGTAAATCTAAAACACAGATCGCGCCTATAAATATATTAAGTGTAAGTTCTCTTGGAAGGCAAAAAGTGATTAAAACCACCACAAAGTTCTTTTTCTCAAAACAGCATATTCCCAGTTCAGTGGGCATCTCCTTATTATTGCCAACAGTTTATCTGTTACACTGATAGGAAAGGGAGATATAATTTGCTTGTTGGAACTACCGTCTCAATACTGTTTTTCTACAGAACATAAATAATCTTTTAATGAAGCAGGAAGTCACTGTTACTTAGAAAATGGGTTTTTCTTATCTGCCGCTGTTTAGGAAAATATTGCAAGCAAGACTATTTTCATTCTGATAATGTCAATCTTATACAGTATCTTGGGGGGGGGTGGGAATACCGCCTTGTCAAGTACCTGAGGAAGATGGGCCCATATAATATAAGGTTTCCACGATGTCTTTAACTCCGAGGAGCAGGGTAATTACTCCCTGCTGACACGCAATATCGGGCTGGTGTCACTGGGTCATCTTCCCTGGACACCGTGACCCTACCTTCACCGCACCTCCCCCGGCCAGACAACAAAGGGGGCTTCCTGTATTAAAACCGACTCTTACTGTGCTTTAATTTGCATCGTCTAAATTTCCAGTAGCCATTTTCTTGACTGAATTAGCCTTTGTTTAAGTGAAAATATATATGTCCAAAAATTGTAGTGAATAAAAAATCATCTTCCCTTTCAAAAAAGCAAAAGAGAGAATGAAGACAAAAAGGTAGGAGGCTCACACACCATTTGAAAGCCAAAAGGTTCCTAGAGATCTTTCACTTTCAACCTAGGTATATTTAGTTTCAAGTGGATCTGTCAAAATATGTATAGGCCACTAATATGCTACATACACACCACTGAAGTAAGCAAAGTCTTCCTCAGAAAACTGTCCCAACTGGACAAAAGCAAACAGTAACCCCAAATCACAAAGAACAAATCCTATACATGTAGCATCACAGTGTTTTTTTTTTTTTTTTTTTTACATTTCTTGCTCTAGAAGTACACTGGTAGGAAAATAATCAGGCCTCACTGCAAAGATGTTTTTAAGAGTAGCTAGGAAGTCACTGGTCTCCGTCTCTTGTCTATATGTAAACATATCCTCAAACCCAATCCATGCTCGGTGGAACTAGAGGGAAATTTTGAATTTCCACCTCCGGCCTGGGGCAGGGGTCTACACTGCAGACACAAAACAAAGGAGGAAGGACCTCAACAGCGTGGTAACTAAGTGGATTAGGTGTCACTGTTCAGAGTGGCTATCTGTTGTTGGAGAGGATGTGGAGAAAGGGGATCCCTCCTACACTGTTGGTGGGAATGCAAGCTGGTGCAGCCACTCTGGAAAACAGTATGGAGGTTCCTCAAAAAGTTGAAAATGGAGCTACCCTACGACCCAGCAATTGCACTACTGGGTATTTACCACAAAGATACAGACGTAGTGATCTGAAGGGGCACATGCACCCCAATGTTTATAGCAGCAATGTCCACAATAGCCAAACTGTGGAAAGAGCCCAGATGTCCATTGACAGGTGAATGGATAAAGAAGATGTGGTATATATATACAATGGAATATTATGTAGCCATCAGAAAGACGAAATCCTGCCATTTGCAATGACATGGCTGGAACTAGAGGGTATTACGCTAAGTGAAGTAACTCAATCAGAGAAAGACAAGTATCATATGATCTCCCTGATATGAGGAATTTAGGGATAGAGGATCATAGGGGAAGGGAGGGAAAAAGGAAACAAGATGAAACCAGAGAGGGAGACAAACCATAAGAGACTCTTAATCTCAGGAAACAAACTGAGGGTTGCTGGAGTGGTGGGGGGTGGGAGGGATGGGGTGGCTGGGTGATGGACACTGGGGAGGGTATGTGCTATGGTGAGCGCTGTGAATTGTGTAAGACTGATGAATCACAGACCTGTACCTCTGAAACAAATAATACGTTATATGTTAATAAAAAAAAAAAAGAGCGGCTATCTGTGAGAAATGTGTAGACCAGGGGAAGTGAGGACACGCTTTCATAAAAGAGAATATAGTACGGAAATGATTATCTTCACTTAACTTTCCCGCAAGTCTTCGCCGAGTACGTGCCCTATGTTAGGCGCTGGGCTGGGCTCTGGGGATAGCGGGGCGAGTAAAACCAGATTGGGTTCTGGTCCATACGGAGCTTACAATCTAGCGAGGGACTGTGACCAGATAACCACACACGTGTAAACGCTAACTGACGGGTGTTAAGAGCAGCGTCACCTGTCGCACCGAGAGTGCACAGATGGTGACCTGGTCTACTCGGACAAGTCTGGGAAAGGTTCTCTGAGGAGGCTCTGGGGCTGAGCTCTGGCAGTGACCAGGAACTAACGGGATGAAAGACGAGGAGAGCATTTGGGGAAGGGAAACAGCACGGAAAGGCCCCAGGGTGGGAAGGAACAGCACTGCTGGAGGGAGCAGAAGGCAAGGTGTATCTGCAGCAGAGAGAGCCAGGGGGAGCCAGAGGAGACAGTCAGCCTCACACACACACACAAAGGGTTGTTGCCTTTTCCCTAAAAGGAATGGAAAGCCACTGAGGAGTTTTAAGTACAAAAGTGATATAATCAGATTCGTTGGCATAGAAGATCATTCTAGTTTCTCCTCGGTGACGAGGCTTGAGAAGGAAACTAGAATGAACTCAGAGGGAACAGTCAGAAGGTGACTGTTATAGTCCAGGCAAGAGAAGGGGGCTGCCCGGGGCCAGAGACGGTTTTAAGTAGAAACATGCAAATGTGTCCTGGTCTGTAATCAGTGTGGTGTTTTTCATTGGCGGATTTTCCTTTATCTGGATAAGAGATGTTGTGCTGTATCTTAGAAATGAGAGCATCTTTTGGCACAATGAAACTTTATCCTGGAAAGATAAATCATATGCAATTATATATATGACTATAATTACAGAAAGCTAAAAATACATAAGTAGGTACACATTATGTTTCTCATTGGAAAAAATAAAGGTTAGAGGTTGAAGATTTAAACAGTTAAGTGGGAAATTCATGTGCATGTTTAGTTATTCTGGACTGAGTTTTAAAGGATGCAATATTTCTATTTACCTAAATTGAATCACTCAGATTATAGACCACGTTATTTGTAGTTAGCGATGAAATTCACACCACGTTTCCAGACTTAAACTGTCAATACTTCTGTGAATACCATCATACATGATTTGCTTGTGATTACTCAAGTCTCAACAGAAGAAACATGGAAACAGATAAGGAACTAACACATATCCATAAAACAGACTGTATGTTTGTGCTCCAGGAAGGGAAACGGCAGGGCAGAAACCCACCCCAAGCTTTAGTAAAGCAGCTCACCGGTGCCTGCAGTCTTCATCACGATCATGTGAGTCCGCCCACCCCGGGAAAGCAAGAACAGCATATCAGATCCTTGCAGATGCTGAAAGCTGAAGGCACAGAAAGAAAAGCTCTGACATTCTGTCACTGAGCTGACAGGACAAAACGGGCTCCAATAAACAACAGTTTGAGCAGGCTAATTTGATGTACTGGGTCCTTAAGCTTCTCCAGATGCTGAACTCAGCTTGGGATGTGAGATAAGAGAAGGGCATTTCACTCCTGAATGACGTCGGTTTGGGTGAAACCAGAAAAAAAGAAACCTCCTTGTATATAGAGAAGCTGGTTCACCCCCGTGCATGTCCTCGGAAACCCGCATCAACCCACACACAGAATGGGTGCGATATTCTTACGTGCTACACACACACGTACAACACCATATTCATGCACAGGTACCCAAGAGGACTCGTCGGCTGGCCTCCGGAACAACGGTCAAACCAGAAGGAAACAAATGCTCACGAGGGCTCTTCCCGTGGACATCACACGACGCCGACGGTTAGGCTCACTTAATACCCTACGGCTCCACAACTATTATAAATAAGATGCTTCTGAATAACATTTCTTTTCCAAATAAACAAGCACATGCAGACACAGATTTTGACTGTGAAGATTTAATTCACGACAGAAGGATGTTGCTTCTGGAGTGAGAACTGCAATCACAGTCCCTCTGGGCACAGCCAGGGGTCTGCCAGTTTCCCGTAACAAGGCTGAGTGATGTGCTCGCATTTTCAAAGACTGTTCTGTTTCAATAAGGCCAGTTTAGGTGACTGGTAGATGTCATGATGAAATAAAGGTACCGCCAAACTCCTGATTTGGGTCAGGATGACTCAGAACCAACAGAGCAGCTTGCTTTTTACTGGTGAAGCTCTTGACTCCGTTTTTCTTTGCATTACTTAAGTAAAAAAATTTATAGAAACAAAAACAAGACATCAGCAGAAGCATATGGTTTTGTAATTATAAGATACACCGGGCCTGTGTAATCAAGAACGATGAGAAAAGACCATCTTAAGAACAACAGCGAACATTGATTGGCTGTCTATTGCCTTACTGTGAAAGGTATTGAATTAGCGACTTTATTACACATTTGTTTTGTTTAAAATCCTGCAAGGGGTCTGTTACTAGTCTCATTTTCAACACTTCTGTCTCAGAGCATCAAAGCAAATTTGTCCAACGTCTCAGAGCTTTTAAGTGCCAGAGGAGGGATCAAACTCCTAGCTGCCGAATTCTGCCAACCTCAAGAGCCCATCTCTTTCCACCCCACCCTCCATCTTTCAAAATATCACTGCAGAAACAAAGAACAAGGTGCAGAAAAAGAAATCAATAAACACATACTAAGAGCCAAATTAATGCATGGCTAAAATGTGCTTCAATCCTAGGCGAAAAACCAACCCAGGCAGACAGTAGACCCTTGCCCTTGTCCAAGCTTACAGGGCACTCAGGGTTCTGTCTCCTACCGACGGCAAACGGCTTGGTACAACGGCAGGCATACCAGGCGTGCCCCCCAGGGTCACGTGATCGCTCTGAGCCTTTCCAGCGGTTTGAATTCTCTCACCCCCACCCCACGGATGCCTTAGTGGCTCCTCCTCTTGCTGACCCAGCTCTCTCTTCTTTCCCACACATTCCTTCCTCACGGGCTTGTCCCACCTCTCTACAAATGGCACTGGAAACTTCCCTTTTTTCTTTACTTGTTTACAAAAGCCTTCAATGTTTTAGAAATTAAAAAAAATATATAGAAGGGTGCACACACAGAAATAAAATGCCACTTACAGATAACTACTGTTAACACTGTGGTGTATAATGTATGTATAAATAAATGTATAATAATTACTATTTTTATAAAATTGCTATCATGTATATATGTTATCTCATAACACTTTTCAATTTTTTTTGAAAAGATTTTATTTATTTGACAGACACAGCGAGAGAGGGAACACAAGCAGGGGGAGTGGGAGAGGGAGAAGCAGGCTTCCTGCCAAGCAGGGAGCCCGATGTGGGACTCGATCCAGGACCCTGGGACCATAACCTGAGCCGAAGGCAGACGCTGAACGACTGAGCCACCCAGGCGCCCCAACACTTTTTCAATTTTTGACATATCAATGAACATTTCCCCCATCATTCAATATTCTTTTTCAACATGATTTTCAGTGACTGCGTGGCATTATATCACATGAATGCAGCATACTTAACTCATCACCTAGTATTGGATATTTAGGTTGTTTATAATATTTTATTATTATAAACAGTTCTGCGATGAACATCCTCACAGATTTATATTCACTGAGATTCGTGATATTCCTCTGCCCCTTTGGAAGGCTCAAATACCATCCAGTTGCCCTCCTTACAGATTTTATGTATGAGGTACTAATGCACGGGAAATGGATATCTTGAACATAATGAATAATCGCCACTTGCAAAGTGACTTATAAGTGAATCAACTAATCCATTCACCAAATGTGCATTAGCCTTCTAAATGTTCTCAGTCCTGGGGATGCAGCAAATAGATACCATCCTTGGTCTCAGACAGCTTTCATCATATCAGGACAGAAAATGAAGGAAGGAATAACAGTAAACTATAAAAAGTACAAAAGTGGGAGGTCATGAAAATGGAGAAGAAGGGCTGGATTGGGAAGGTGAGCGGCGGAGGAACTCAGAGTCTTGGGATGGATGGGGTGTCCTGGGTGGGGTCAGGCTTCTCAGCAGCTCCTCAAACCAAGTTCCTCACCCTTCCTGCTGCCACATCTATCCCCTTCATCTCCCTATGCTTTCTGTTTTTATTTCTAGCGTGAGTGGAGGTGAAACAAAATATTTTATTTCCAAAGTCCTCCCACAAGTATAAAAGAAATCGCTACTAAATATAACAGCTTCTTAACTCCTGCATCCCCTCCCCCCCACATACACACTGATTAAAAACAGGGTCATTCTGGAGAAAAAGTAGACCACAAAAGGCAATTACTTGGGGGAAAGTGTTTTTCTAGATTACGTAGATCTGAATTATCGTTTTTTTTTTAGAACTAAGTTTCTAGATATATTGTAATCAATACGGCAAACAATGCTCATGAACATAAGCGGCGACCCAAACTGGTCAGCAGCAAATAGCCTAAAGGTTTTAAAAGGAAGCAGGCAGAGCACACAGTAATTATATTCTCAAAATAACTTCATGATCCCTGCATTTTAATATTTTACACGCATAGCATTTAGCAACCACTGAAGCTAACAACTTCTACGAAGCACACTGCTTTTCCATTTCATGTAGATAAGAGCCAAACAATTAAAACTTTAAAGACGACGTCTAATGAGTCCTGGGTACACCACTGCTTTATAAACAGAGCACAACTTTTTCTCTCAAAGAGCAAATGTATTAGGACTGGAAAATATATCAAGACTCTGAGAACATTCTGGTCTTTTTAAATACACGATCATATTGGTACAAAGATAATAAATCACTCACCATTTGATCTGTTTGAGGTATAAGACACTTTGCACAGTTAAAGGAGAACTGTAGGGGTTAGAGAGAGGGGATATTGAATCATACATGATTCCTTAGAATGGCTTTATATGTGGTAACTTCTTTGTAACTAACTTTAAGCACACACATAGAAAGCAAACCCAAGTCTTCCACCACATGCACGTCTGCACGAGTGTGGGTGATACACAGGGCATTGATACGGCGCTTACCATGGAAGGCATTTCTCTGATCTCTTCACATGTATTAGTTCCATCATTAAGAGAACCCAGTGGAAAAATGTCTTTTTATTATTTCTCTTTTATGGATAAGGAAACTTAGACGCAGAAAAATTAAGTATCTTTTCCAAGAGTATTTAGCTAGTAAAAGGCAGAGCTGGGAATTAAACCCAGACATGAATATGCATGAAACTCTGATGGCATCTGGGGTCCCACTGCCCCTTTAAGATCTAGGCTCCAACCTCCTGCACTTTGTCTTATGCAAAAAAGCTCAGTGACCTTCCCCAAATGACTTCAAACATCAAGGGGAAGGGGACTTGTATTCTCAAGGTCATATCTAGCTCCCAATTTCTGGTCCTCTGACTTAGTTTTGTGGGTAAGTGCACACAGGAGAAAAAATGCCCTCAAACAGAATATTAGTTCTTCCCCCACTATTTCTCCCTCTTTTATCACTTTCTCTCATTTACATTTTGAGAGAAAGAGTCCCTGTAGTTTTCTACTGAAGAGCAGTTAGCTCTCACTTCCTTCTAACTCACAGCCTCAGGTTCTCACTGTGTCCATTAAACTGTTTATCAAGACGGTTTCCTAAACGAGGCGGCTTCCTTGCCTAAGAGGAATTCTGCTGGCAGCTGAGAGAATGAATGATACCCCTCCCCCCATATGTGCACACAAGGATGGAGGTGAGACATCCTATATTCTAGTTGGCAGAAAATACTGCTATTGATGATTATGCAGCTACCATAATAGAGCAAATCTGGCATATGTTCACTGACTTATCAGAATAGAGACAGGCAATCCAAGTTCAAATGACATCAGGTTAATTCATTAAAGTCTTAAATAAATCCATATGGGAGCAATTATTTTTCTTTGTATTTGAGACTCCATGGTTAGAAATGACAATGCTTGACGATAAAAAGAAATCACATACCTCCACCCTGCCAATGAGGTTGTCAATATACTTAACAAATGTTAAAAAGTCATGTCAAAACACTATTAGAAAAAACGGGTTAGCAATATAATTGGGGGCATATACAAATTACTAAATCATATGTATTCAATTCATATGAAAATGAATTTTCAAAACATCACCTACTTCTGAACCTACCTCTCAATTACTCACATGGCTTTATATACTAGAGGGGATTCAAAAGAGTAGGAGCATGGAGTTAAAAATAAATTTCAGAAAATGAAACGATGTTTCACAAATTGCTGGTATCCTAAGACTCAAACAAAAATACTTCTTGAGCACCGGTGCAAGGCCACCTGGATTGAGATGTGACTGACACCCCCGGAGCTGAGCAGCACCCAGCCCGAGCGGCTGCACCAGATGCCGTGTTTAGGGCACCGTGTTGGGCAATGACCACGAAAGATAAAAAGTAATTCAACTTCTGAGAGACAGTCTTTGCCTTCAAAATGGCTTCACAGTAAGTGAAGAAAAATTGCATTAAGCGTTATATATATAAAACCTACTTCGTAATTTTGAGCAGGAAACGAGTACAAGTTCAAAACGAGACGTACTGCAGGTAGAGGCTCGAGGAACAGTGCACCCGAGGGGCTCCCCGAGAGCAAGGCCTGCCATTAGTAGGCACCGTGTCCCTTGAATTTACTCAGGCAGTGCTTGCGGGATGAACAGCTGTGGACGTGGTCACTGGTTGAGGACGCACTTGTGAGCTGTTTAAGAGGACGGACTCTATCTTATTCAACCATGTACCCTGCTGACCTGGCTCAATGCCTGGTACCTACCGAGTGCTCCATTCCTATTTAGCAATTTAATGGGAATTAGAGAAGGCAGCAGTTTAAACTGGAGGCTATGACTATGCTCATCTGGAAGCCAAAAGGAAGGAGTCCCCAAAAAAGGGAGACAAGAGCTTTGTCAAGGAAGACAGGAACCTTTTACGAGAAAGGAAGGGAAGAAAAAGATCATGCATGAAGCACTTCACGTGTATGCAAGGGGGAAGGAAAGGACTTCAAAAAGAAAAGGTCACAGATGTCTTCATCTTCTCCCTTAACAAAAATGGCCATCCCCATCTGGAAGTGCATGGGTAACTGCCAGCAGACCGTTACCATTACTCCATCAGGTGTAGTGAGCGGGATGGAGTGAGCGGGATGCAGCCTTGAAAAAGGCCAAGGCTGAAAAGAATCCTCGGGTGTGTCTGGGGTGGGGGTGGCATGCTGGGGAGGGCTAGAAAGCTTTAAGGAAAAAAAAAAAGATATGAACCATATTTCCCAAACCAATGCTTTAATTGTTCAGTCGTTTTATCAAGAACTGTGCTAGGCACCGTGGGGAGTTGGGAGAAATGTTAAGATACGGCTCTTGTCCCTGAAAAGTTAAATAACAACCCAGGGAGATTTCATGGTAGAATGTGAACAGACGCCAAACCAAGTGGGGCAGATAAGGGCCAAACGTCCCACGACAAGAACCATATTCACGGCGTGTTATTTCTTCCTACACTCCATTCTCATCATTCTCCCCGCTACTGTTTTTTAGTGTTTCTTTCATGGCTTATAGTCAATAAAGTCATTTTCTGGCCTTCATAGTGGAAAAGTTATTTTTGCTAAGTATTGGGAGTTCTTCTCTTGTTTGTGAAGAAACCATTTCTCTACGAGGTTCACCGAACAAAACAGGTCACGGAGCTTTGGCTGAGCACCGGGTCATTTCTTAGGTGGACGGGATGGGTTATTTTAAGAACTACTCTGCAAATACAGGCCGGCTTCCCGGAGCTATGCGACCTACAACAACGGTTCCGGCTGTCCATCCCCGCCGAGGCTGGGTCTGAGGGGGTTAAACTACAAGTCAAATGATTGTTGCTTCTCTCGTGATTCAACACAGCTTTTCTGTAATTCTCCAGAGCTAGGCGGCTGACAGCATGGATTTTTATTGAAGAAATGCTATGACATTTGTTCTAAATGTCACATTTCTCCCCCACAAACTAAAAATAGCATGTCACCCTACCCCTAATAAAATTGTTGGCTTGGAAATGACATTGATAAGCAAAATGAAGCATATAACCTTTTCTCCCCTTTTCTATAAATGTTTTATTTATTCCTGAGTAACATTTGGTATCTTTTGTGGGCTGAGATCAAAGAGACAGATCAGTAAATTTTACTGCTGAAGTAGTCTTTACAGTACGGGATTGTCATTTTGAAAGCATGTTCCAGGCAAGCTCTGCTGTCATTCGAGTAGAAATCTAGTGACTGACAGAAAATATCTGTAGAAATAATGTGTGCTCTCATAGTAATGTGACATTTTATGAGCAGTTTGACTGTTTTCATTACTCTGATTTCAGTCTGGTGAAGAGTAAGTTAAAAAGCCGGCAGTGGGATGTGGAAAGCCTGTCAGGAAGGAGCAGATAGGACAACCTTGAAATTGGGCTGCTGTATTTAATAAGACTTTGTGGCAATTATCGGAAAGTGCTTTAAATATTAAGTGGACTTGAATGCTTAATCTGATCAATTCCAAGGTCACTGGTTTTACTGATAAGAGTGCCGGGCTAACTGACCGGAGCAGCCAAGTTTCAAGCAAACTTTGCGGAGGCTTTGGCCATACTTACCTTCACGACCCTGACTAGGTTTTGTTCCCAAGGTGAAGACTTAGTTATAATATAGCAGAACGTTCAGGACAGTGAACTTTGTACGTGAACTGTTCTCTCTGGTGGTGGAATTGTGTAAAAAAGACCGTGCTGCCAAAAGCACGGTCCTGAACCGGAGGCCAGGAGAGCAAGCTTGTCCCAGGTGCTCTCTCAGGAATCACCGGCACTTAAGCACGGCAAGTAAGGGAACACCTTGCTAAAAACACCGCACACCCATTTTTTTCTTGCTCCTGAAAGTGTGTGCTGTTTGGTAAATGTGCGGTAAATGCGGAAATTCTTTAGATCCTTGCTACTCACTTGAACTGGGGTGTTCAGGGCCCATGTCTGTTTGCTATTTTCGAGACACACAGTTTGGAATTCCCAAATGACTTCAGGATTGGTGGATGGGATGGGCCCATTTATTTATTTTTAAAGATTTTATTTATTTGGCAGAGAGAGAGGCAAGAGAGAGCACAAGCAGGGTTGAGGGACAGAGGCAGAGGGAGAAGCAGACTCCCCGATCAGCAGGGAGCCCAACTCGGGACTCAATCCCGGGCCTCCAGGATCATGACCTGAGCCAAAGGCAGACGCTTAACCGACTGAGCCCCCCAGGTGCCCCGGGATGGACCCATTTGAAGAGTGAATTTAGCCAACTTCCCAGTGTTTATTTACATCTTCACATGGCTTCTTTACTCTCTGTGTTCACAGTCATCTTCAGAAAGGCTGGAAGGTGCCACTCTAAATGTTCAGTTCCTTTGATTAGCATAAGTTAGGGCTACCACTATAAGCCGTAAGGCTGTGTGGGAATTTGAGGTTTTACAAAGGCTTTAGGGCCAGCAAACGTCAAAAGACCACTAGATACAACTTATTGCAAGCAGACAAGTGGAGTCCTATTTCCATTGTCTACCAAAGCGATTTTCTTATAGAAGTTCCCCTTTTAGAAAATGTTTTCTATTTCTACGTTTTCTATTTTGCTGCAACTCCTCGTCCCCCACATGCTTACTTATGCCTCAATTCTTTGAGGGAGGCTTACTCTTTTATCTCAAGATTAATCTGTCTTAATCATTTGTATCTCTAAGCACCCAGCACATAGCAGAGGCAGCATATATACTGATATTCCCTTCATGATACTAAAGCCAACGTGTCTCATGTTCCAGATGTCGAAGCTCATCCTAGGATCCTGGGACTTAACTAAAAATTCAGTCTTCACCTCATATAGTTTTTAATTTTTTTAGTCATGAATAATTTCTTTTTTCTTTCTGAAAAGTAGGTGTATGTTTTTTTTGGTTAATAGTTCGCAGCTAGCATTGTGTCCTCCTGCTCACCCCCCGCCCCATTTTATTATCTACTCCTATGGACTTTTTATCAGGATACCACAACTCTTTTGAAATTACAATCAGATGCTTTAAAAATGCTGATCATTCTCTCAAATTTTGAAAACATAATCAGTATGCTTTTAAAAAGCCTACAGCAGTATGCTTTTAAAAAGCCTACAGTGTTTTAAAAAGCCTACTAGCAAAAAAAAAGGAAAGCATATCCCGAAAACCTGTATTTTTTTTTTTTTAAAGGATAAACCAATTTATTTGGAACTAAAAGCTATTTCCATGATCTGTGCTCTGTTGAAGACCTACAAAACATTAAAAAATAAATGTATGAGTTTTATAAAATAATTATATATTCTTCTGTATATATTCTATTGTATATGAAGGAGGCTACTTAGATTTTTGACTAGCTGATGGCTGTGCTTTCTATTAGATCTTTTTTTTTTTTTTAAAGGATGAATTAAGACTATTTTCCCAAGTAATTGTAGCTACAAGATGGGGCAGGGAAGTTCCCAGCTGTGGAAGTCCAACATTTCCCTTCATGGCCCCTCAGTGAAGGCAGAGTCTCCCTTTGGTTCATTCACAAACACTCCCGTCTTCGTGTCTGCCTTCCCAACCCCCTCCAAAACAAAACATTTATTAACCGAAGCTTCCAACTGTGACAGAAATTACAGTCATATTAATGGTACAGATGGAGTAAAAAATGCAATCTAAAAACATGATTAAAAAACTCAGGAGCTAGGTAACCCAGGTTCATCTCGGATATGGCTGACCAGACTTCTATGAGGAAGGAAATACACGTTTTTGGTTAATTAATTTGCTTTTATCCATCCCTGTAATTAGAACATGTTTTCCCCTACTTAATCCTAAAACAGTCATTAGATTTAATAAACCTTTCTCGATTGCCACAAATGAGAAAATGAATTAGTTTAAAAGTAAGTATTAAGCTGGTATTAGCAGTATGATTGTAACATTATGTGAGTAAAAATGTTTTTGTTTAATTATTCAAGATTAAATAATATTTTATAGCTTGTTGCAAGAGTATACAGGGTTTTTTTTTCCTTCTTCCTTCTGTTGTTCATAAGGTTGTAAAAACATTAATGTTGCCTCCACAGATTACATTCCACCAAATGGAAGTGATTATTAATCATTCTTTCCAAAAATCAACCCATAATTAGCTTCTTCTCAAATCAAAGTAGAGACAGAATCCAACATGACCAAAGGAAGAGAGGGTGGTCTCAGCTGCGCTAACTGAAAAGCTTGGTGTAATGTAACTTTCAAGGCTCCTGTGAATGGACAGTGGAAACAGAGCTGTAAGTCAGGCTTTGTTATTCTTACTATTCTAACATCTAAGCCCTTGTGTGCTGGCCTGCTCTCTCAGGGACCCCAGAATGGCCTCTTAACCCCACAGGTCCTCAGCACACTCTATTTGCCAATCTGGTAAGAGAGTTAGTTATACGTGTGGTGGTGCTTCTTTTCACACGATGAAAGGGTAAAATCATTTTAAACAAGTGAAAGACAATATACTATAAAGTTGAGGACCCAAGCTTTCTAGACTTTCATCTTGTTGAACATTCTCTGAATTAAATGAAGTTAGTCTTTCTTCTATGTCAAGAAGCATCCCAATGTTTATAGCAGCATTATCTACAATAGCCAAACTACGGAAACAGCCCAAATGTCCATCGACAGATGAATGGATAAAGAAGAGGTATATATATATACAATGGAATATTACTCAGCCATAAAAAAGAATGACATCTTGCCATTTGCAACGATGTGGATGGAGCTAGAGAGTTATGCTAAGAGAATCCTTGTCGGTCAGAGAAATACCACAGGATTTCACTCATATGTGCAATTTAAGTAACAAAATAGATGAACATACGGGGTAAAAAGATAGAGGCACACCATAAAACAGACTCTTAACTATAGAGAACAAACTGAGGGTTATTGGAGGGGAAGTGAGTGTGGAGATGGGTTAAATGAGCGATGGGTATTCAGGAGGGCACTTGTGATGAGCACTGGGTTTTGTATTTAAATGACAAATCAGTAGGTTATGCACCTGAAACTAATACTGCACTGTTTACTAACTAACTGGAATTTAAATAAAAACTTGGGGGAAAAAAAAAAAAACCCGGAAAATTGTAAGTCAAACCACTGTAAGTTGGGGACTGTCTATAGATTTTTATTCCACATTTTGGTCAATAGTAGCATGCATATATAGTCAACTGTCATGTGGTTAATTAAAGAGTATGAACATAAGTATTGAATAACTACTAAGGTGAAGAAAAAAAGAAGCATCTCAGTAAAACATCTTCATGTATTGAAAATAACCCAAGTTGGTCCTCACCTGGATCGTGTGATACACTCATAGCAAGAAACTATTTGTTGGACAGCAGGTTGTGGGCACTGACATTTCCCCCAGTCAACTCCCTGCCTGTGCCTGCTGAAAGGGCCTTGGGTCATGGCATCCACAGCTCTTACTGCTTATGGGCCATGGGCGACTTCAGGCTCCCACAACTGTAGATGGGGACCAGGATTATCAGATGGGAAAGTGCAGGAGACAGGAGGTTTATTTTGATCACTGGACCACAGCAGAGACTTGAAGGAACCCTGGACAGGAAGGTAAGTTTGAGAATACATCAGAGGGACCAGTCTCTCCCAGGAATAACAGTAGAGGCTCCAGAAGATCCCACATATTCTCATTCCAAAACTCATAAGGCTAAGAGTGAAGGCAACGGGCTCCAGGTGGGTCTTGCCACATTTATTTTGAGCTTAACCTTCTTTGGAATTTGTAGGACAGATTAGAAAGGTTAGAGTCAGAGATCAAAAATGTTTTTTCCTCTGGGCTAAGGGATATAAACTGCAACATTTTGGGGAATTTTAATGGAAGAATGGTGCTCCATGGAGCTGTCAATCGATCGTGGCAGCCCCCTTATTATTCTAATTTCAGAGTAGGTAAAAACCCAAGACCCAGAAGGTGCATGTTGGAGCTCTGGCAAATGCCTGGTCCCTGACTCCCAAAGGGATATTTGATGATAAATTTTCTCTTACTAGGCAACCATATTACACACCGTCCACTCCCATTAAGTAAAAAGGAGCAACTCTGGATACAAAGAGTTTAGAAGTGCAGAATCTCCAAGCCACTTTTCATATGCATTTATTTTAATAAGAAATGTTACATTCTAGGGGTGCCTGGGTGGCTCAGTCGTTAAGCGTCTGCCTTCGGCTCAGGTCATGATCCCAGGGTCCTGGGATCGAGCCCCGCATCGGGCTCCCTGCTCTGTGGGGAGCCTGCTTCTCCCTCTCCCACTCCCCCTGCTTGTGTTCCCTCTCTCGCTGTGTCTCTCTCTGTCAAATAAATAAATAAATAAATAAATAAATAAATAATAAAAGAAATGTTACATTCTCGTCCTCCATAACTTTTAGAAAATATCACTGTGTTGCCTCGAGCTATAGGATCAGCCACAAATCAGCCACGTGATTTTAGAGAGACACTTAGTTTCTCTGAGCCAGGACAGCCTCAGAGCAAAATGAAGTGGTTAGATAAGATGAGCTCCATGATTCCTTCTAATACTAAAATTACTTGATTTCATTCTATTCCCTAATACCACAGATTGCCAAGTCTGATTTACTATTCTTTTGTGAGATTAACTTTGAACGCTCCCTAAAAAGAAGCTAGGAATTAAGTTAAGAATAAACTGCTCCTCTATAAAGGAGATGGAATAAAAGAGATGTGTGTCAAGATGGATGCTTGACCTAGGGGTTAATAGAGAATTCCAGTTTTCTGGGATGTTGCTAACACAGTTTCACGGGAGGAAAAATATATATATCCTTTCTTTTTTTTTTTTTAAAGATTTTTTTATTTATTCATTTATTTGAGAGAGTGAGAGAGAGAGAGAGCACATGAGAGGGGGGAAGGTCAGAGGGAGAAGCAGACTCCCTGCCGAGCAGGGAGCCCGATGCGGGACTCGATCCCGGGACTCCAGGATCATGACCTGAGCCGAAGGCAGTCGCTTAACCAACTGAGCCACCCAGGCGCCCCTATATATATCCTTTCTAATAATAACTTTCCAAAGCTTTTGGAATCTTCTTTACCCTTTCTTTTTAAGCAGGTACTACAGAGCAGATATTTATTCTCAATGTGAAAAGATCAGCTCAGTAAATGAAGACATTTACATTATTACTTTAAAATTTTTATAGACTTTCTGCTCTTCATCATTAAGAACAAACATGAAAATCTGCACACTTTGGACACTGTTCGGGGAAGGAAAATGTGCCTGCCTGGAAACCGAGGCTGTGAATCCTGTGCATGCAAATGAGCTCCCCGCCTCCGGGCTCTGCAGACCTCACAGAAGCCTGTGGAGGACATTAAATCCTTAAGGCTCCAGGTAACCGAAGGGGACATGACCACCTAGCACTCAAGCCCAGCAACACAACGAATTTTGGACCACTGATGAAATTGAAGCCACTTTCTGTAAATCTCTGGTTTCAATCAAATAAGAATACTTAAAACAGGAAATCTTTGAAAATAGGTGAAGCCATGGCTTTCTCCTTGTCTCCCTCCTCACCCCAGCCCCAGCCTGCATGGTCTCGCTTCCTTCATGTTTAAGAACAGGTGCATCGGTCTGAACTGCGCCTTTGCAGAATCCGTTCCGAGTGTGTGACATGGGGCTCCTGGCTCACAGCACAGAACCTGCCACATGGTAGTTGTTTTAGAAATAATTGTTAATGGAATACATGGGACTTGTATTCACGCTAGTGAAGGAAAAATACCGAACACTTGCTTGAGGAAGCTCTGTGTCATTTGACCTCCCCAACCATGGGACTGATGGGACAACTTGCAATTTTATGCCCATTTTCACCCATCAGAAAACTGAGGATCATGGAAATTGTTCAAGAGAATATGGTGTGGTGTTGAGAAGATTCTTAGGTAAAGTGCTTTGTGTGAAACACTATACAAATCAAAGTAGTTGATAGGATTGGGGCACATCTCCATGCATGAAGGCAAAATTTAAAACTTCATATTTATTTTAGTTTCTTTCCAAATATGATGTGCCTACTAAAATTTTGGTGTTTTTTTTTTTTCACCTTCAAACTCCCTCTTCTGTTAGCTATAAATAAGGAAATGCTCTCCGCTTTATCCAGGAGTAGCAGGCGGTTCAGCCATAGTGAGGTATGCTGTTCTATGACCTGAGCTATTCCAGACAGGCTGTCACTGGGTATCCAACCCAGAGCAGTAAGCTACACAATTACCCTCCTGCCTGGGGTCCCTGGAGACACAGGTCTGGAGAATTATGGCATTAAGAAACAGTGTTTGGTACAATCAATAGTCTTTCGGGTTGACTTAATGTGGAAAGAAAACAGTATTCAACAATTAGGCTGCCCACAAGCATTCTCTGTAAGAGTGCACAGTTGATCATTTTTATGGTTTAATAAAAATGTATTTGCTTTTGTTTATGACAAACACATCAGGAAACTGAAACATCTCACACAGAATGGCAGTTGGCTGGCAAGACGACACCAGCTAAAAAATAAAAGCCCAGTATATTAAAAAAACAAAATATCAATTTCTAATTTAAATAACATCAAGCCAACTTTGCTTAAAAACAAACAAAAAAACTTTTGTTTGAGGCTGTCATCTTCATTTTTGCCCAGCAAGGAAATGAACAGAAGAGCTTTTGTGATGGAAAATATTAAAGGTTTATATGGTTCTACCTTGCATTCATGGGACACATTTATCACGACAGACACACTCACTTTGATGATGCAACACTTAGGTAGAAAGAAAAAAAAACCAGCCTACAAAATAGAGGTAAGCTGAGGGAAAAACAAACTTTTAGAAATTTATCACTGTGCGTGTTTTTTAACTTTCCAAATCATGGTAGACTGACCTATATATACTATTGGTTGCTTTTATTTTTTATCTTCTAGCAAACTTGTGTTTTCGGCTTCAAGAAATAAAATATGACTAAATAAAATATGAACTTACAGATTGGTTTCACCATCTGAGAATGAGGAATAGGCCGAATCAGCAAATTAACTACCTTTTTACATTTTGAGCCTGATGGAATGATTATCTGGCTACATGCAGCATAGATCATGCATTCTTCTCTGTAACAAGGCAAATTAGATATTTATGCTTCTATTCCAAACGAAGCAGACATGCTGTCTGGCAGGAACCGTTTCTCCACTAGTGAGAACTCTAGCCAGGAAAGCTTATGAGTTTGAGCACTGGGCACCTCAAGCCCGCTGTGCATCAACAGTCTTTACGAGGGTCATTCTCTTTCTTATTTCACGGTCAGTAAGGGCACTACTGCCATTACTGTGTCTAACTTCTTGTAATAATTCTGTGAAAAAAACCATTTCCTTGCTCGAATTTGCACACAAACTAGTTCATGTTTATGCCTTAAGACGGCTCTACTCCGAAGCCTACTTCCCTTTCCTCCTCAAGCGGTCCGGTTGTATTCCTGCCTCAGCTTCCGGTTCCAATTCTCAACTGAACTGCTCATCTCTGAGTCTTGGTCCTACCTGGCACGATGCTCCTCACATCCTGGGCATGTCAGCGACGGCCTCCCAGGACCCGCTCAGCTGCTGCCGGGGAAGCTCCAGAGCCCACGAAGCCGGGCGGCCTCACTCAGTTCTTGAGCCAATCTCGGCCAGGGTGGTTGGTACCTCGGTGGCGGCCACGGGCCCCCCGGGAGGCAGGTGCTGGAATTAGCCACGGCACCACACACCCTGCTGCTAGAGGTGAACACCGGCCACCCCAAATTCCGTGGGGCTCCTCCGTCAGGCCACTCCTGACGGGCAGGCTTGAGCCACACAGGGAGACTTCATTTTTGGTTTTCTGCTTGGTACTGCAGCTCTGGTCAGGTGCTTCCGTCTTAGCCAGAACTCCAGACAGGCAGAGGGGACCCTAGTCCTCACCACTTGCCCTTCTCTGAAGTCAGCCGTTCCCTTCCCAGGAGCCGAAGGAAGAAGGGAGAGAATTGGCAGTAAGTTTCTGCTTCTTCGGCACCCAATACGGAGCCCGGTGAGAAACTCATCACTCTACTGGACCACCGATGCTCAGGCGGCCTGTGGTGAAGACCAGCTTTGGAGAAGAATGTTGGGAGTGCCTGGGTGGCTCCGCTGCTTACGCATCTGACTCTTGATTAAGGCTCCGGTCGCGATCTCAGGGCCCTGGGATCGAGCCCCTTGTTGCGCTCCATGCTCAGCGGGGAGTCTGCTTGAGATTCTCTCCCTCTGTCCCTCCCCCTCCTGTGTGCCTTCTCAAATCAATCAATCAATCAATAAATAAATCTTAAAAAAAAAAAAGAAGAAAAGAATGTTCCCTCCTTTTGTTCTTCTTTTCCTTTCTGAAAAATATTTCAGGTGCCTCAGGAACTGATTTATGCCTAAAATACAATAAAAATTAGTGACTAGAGGGGCTCCTGGGTGGCTCAGTCGTTAAGCATCTGCCTTCGGCTCAGGTCATGGTCCCAGCGTCCTGGGATCGAGCCCCACATCGGGCTGCCTGCTCCGCGGGAAGCCCGCTTCTCCCTCTCCCACTCCCCCTGCTTGTGTTCCCTGTCTCGCTGTGTCTCCCTCTGTCAAATAAATAAAATCTTAAAAAAAAAAAAAAAAAAATTAGTGACTAGAAAAGTAAAGTTAAAAAGCCTTTTTATTGTTAAGATTCAAGAGACCTAAAATTATTCTATAAAATCTCTAGATCTTACTCCAACTTCTGCACTTGCCTTATTTGAGACTGGCCAGGTCTGAGGACCATGTTCCCAACAGCCCTGGACAGGGCTCACCTGTTGTCATGTCCCACTCATGGTCTTAGAGCTACTGAGGGTATCCAGTCTTTTTTTTTTTTTTTAAGATTTTATTTATTTGACAGAGAGAAACACACTTAAGAGAGGGAACACAAGCAGGGGGAGTGGGAGAGGGAGAAGCAGGCTTCCTGCGCAGCAGGGAGCCCAACATGGGGCTCTATCCCAGGACGCTGGGATCATGACCGGAGCCGAAGGCAGACGCTTAACGACTGAGCCACCCAGGCGCCCCTGAGGGTATCCAGTCTGAGCCAGACCCACAGTAGGGAGAATCTGCTATCCCTTCTTCTTACCTCTTCCCTACCTTTGCACAAGGCTTCCTCCCCATCCACAATGCCAGTGTTGCCAATATCCTAGCATGCCCCATGTCAGGACTATTTCAAGTTATGAAAAGTGCATGGTTAATATCTGCTGAATGAACTAATCCTTGTCTGAAAATGTCACTGATTGATTGATTCACTCAAAACATTATTCATTCAGTGGTCAGTATGTGTCAGGCACGGTAAGTTCCTAGGACACCCAACTTGTTCTTGAGCAGGTTCCAGCCCAGGAAAGGCAGAAAGTAAACAGACAACCATAGTTCACTGGTTTAAATGTCATGGCGTGCTTCGAAAGCATCTAAGAGTGCCTCTTATCCCAGTCTGGGTTTGTAACCAGCAAAAGCTTCCTGGAGGAGATGGTGCCTGAGCTGAGTCCTGAGGGATCAGAAGACATTCACTGGAAGAGAAAGTAGGACAAAAGCAGAGGAAACAAAATCTGCAAAGATAAAGAAGTAGACAGAGCTTGGCATGATCAAGAAGTAGCTCAGTAAAGCTTAAATGTAGAACACAAGGAGGGAGTGGGACTATGAGGTCTGAATAGTAGGAAGGACAAAAGCTATAAGGAATCCAGTGTTTCTCAGTGAGGCGTATTGGTACTGTGAGCACAACAGTTTTTTGCTGTGAAGGGCTGTGATGTGCCACGTTCAAGATTTTTAGCGTCCCTGGTCCCTGGGCACAGAATGCCAGGGCACTGTGCTGGTGACATCAGCCCCAGTTGAGAACCTTGGGTAGACGGATGGTTTGGTCAAAAACTGGACAAGTCTCTTAGGAAGATGCAGTGGTACCAATTTGCCTGAATTAAAGTGTTATCCTCAAGGTATGTCCAAGGAAAACTGCATCAGTCACGCCCAAGGGATTTCCAGAGAAAATCACAATGAACTCCTCTAGTGTTTGTATCTGGCATCTACACGAGTAATTTGCAAGGAACTTTACCATAAATTCAATTCCACTCAGCAAGTACTTCTTTAAAACCTATGAAATGTCAACTACTAGCGAGTTTCCTTTCAGGGAATTTGAAAATATAAGACGGCATCTCTACCCCTGAGAAATTTACAGTCTAGTTGCCAAGACATAATTATGTAAACACACACGGCAGTATGTAATCCAGTGTTTGACAGCGTATTATCCATATGTTTCATGGGAACATTTAGCCAGTGAGTGGATTCCTCTTTATTCCTGCTTCTTGATCTTTCATATCTGGCCCACATCCTCTATCAGAAGAGTACAATACAGAAAGACACAGAAAACTGGCAGAGAGCTGAGACTCCTGACAATTAGTGAGTCTTCCCAGTGTTCCCCTTATTACGGATTCTGGAGAAAAATACTATTCTAACTTATCTGGGAGAAACAAAAATATTCTTGTCTGTAACAGATATCCTAGTAATTGAGGAGATTTTCATTCGCTTTCATGTGTTTTCCATAAGTGAAGATTTTAAGGAAAGGCACAATAACACTGATCTTGCATCGAAGGTAGAAATTATTTTCCTCTACTTTTCCCAGCCGTATTATGTCTTTCTTAGGAGATGCTGACGGCCAGAAATACCCACATCTAGTAGCTGTGCTGTACGTACCATCCAATGCCCTTCCTTGATGACACTGCATTTGACCGGACTACCCGGTCACAAAGTGTAATGGGCTTCTGCCCGAAGGGAATGGTTTCCAGTGATTTGTGGATCTCTTTGCTGGGGTCACAAGTCATCAAAAGTAACCTCTTAGAGGGGAAAAAGCCAATTCAAAGTTATAATTTTCAGGGACACTTATAACTGACAAGTTCCAGAAAGTCTGTTAGAAAACAGGAAAGTTCATTAATACGTGAGAATCAACAATTAGTAGTTAATGCTTGGGCTTAAATCCTTTTCTCTTATGTTAACATGAAAAGAGCCAGGGAGATTCTCATATTGACCCTTTTCAATAATTTATATCTCGTAATGGAAGTGTTTATCACATTCTTTCCTGAAAGCAGTCTTGACCGTGGATGACTGGAGACAGCAAGAGGTTGTGGCGGTCACAGGCAATGAAAAGGTCACGCAAGGGTAAAGGAGACGCCAATGGCTGGAAGAGGCAAACTTTATCTCACAATTTTCTCCAGGGGTGGATCTGACTTCGAATTGATGTTTAAGAATGGGCTTGCCTGGGCTAATCCATGATGTGTGTATGTTTTCATTATAATGTATTTTTCTCAACTGCCATGGAATGATGTGAGAAATAAAACATGAAAATATTTAATAATTCAGTATTTCCAAGTGTCTAGACTACTGAGCATATTAAATAGTAATTGTTTAGAAGGAAGGGAAAGGAAATGGGTAAGAGATTTTACGAGTACTTACTTACAATGAATCAGTTGTTCTCAGAGATTTATTTCTCACAAAAAGTAGACAGAATTTTCCCTGTTTTACAGATGACAAACGTGAGGGTCAGACAGATTAGGAAATGTGCCCACAGTTTTACAGCTGGTAGGTGAGAGAATGCCCATTCCAGGCTAGGCTCACTTGAACTGACAGACACCATGCTGCCTAGATGATTTAGCAAATGTGGATTATAGAAATGTTAGAAATAAAACTATGTCCATGACAGAATGGGTGTTTAAAAAGCTTGGGTTGTGGCTGTCTGTGGCTGAAATGACAAAACAATGGTTTCCCCCGAACTCACACATATGCGCACACCCTGATAATGTTGGTTGCTATGGCTGAGCTCCTGAATTTATTTGGAGGAACTGTTTTCTTTTGCATGACAAGATGTAGATGGCTAAAAACTTATTTACCCAGATCTTTTAGGGTTGAAGGCTACAAGCATCATTTGAAACAAAAATATGACTCCGGTAATACACATGAGGGTGAACCGCTATGTTACTGTTCAAGGGAGGGAGGGGAAAATAAAACACCCAGAACAAAACGGAAATGAGACAGAAAGAAGGAGGAAACGCGGAGGACCAGGCACGTGTATGTGTTACCTAGAGAACGGTTCTAGAGATGTTTATAAACAATACAAGGGGAATAGAAGTTGAATAGCTGTTTCCGCTCCTGGGAAGAATATGGACACCCATGGCTATAAGTCCCTGGATTCTGACAAGCATCTCCCCATCTTGTCCAACATTTAGTTACATTAGCCATTTAAGAGACTCTCCTTTCATGAGCCTCTGTCTCTGCCATCTGAAAATAATGCGCTTAAATAGCAATCATGCTGTCATTTCACCCCACAAATAGGTTCTCTTCATGAAGAATTCTAATGAAATTACTGCTTTAGAAAAGAAAACCAATTCACATTTTTATATATGCTTCATTAAAAAAACCCCACTTCATAAAAATAAAGACTCTTTCAAAAGATAAGTATCTCATATACTTAGAATATCTCATCTATTTATCATTTCAAGGCTTTTTCATGCTTTAACTAACATTTGAAAACTGTAACAGGCTGTGGAAAAGAAAGTTAAGAAGGGTGGATCTGCCTTTGGCAGTGAAGGTCAAGTGCAGCTGGTAAACGACTGAAATAACTCGTAACCGGTAGTACACAGGTTGATCAACCATTACTAAAAATAAATAGTTTTTTTTTTTTTATAGCAAGAACACTATCTTCAACTTGAAACAAAATCACTGCAGCATCCTAGGTTAACTATGACACTAGAAATTCTAAAAAGCAAATGTTCCCTCCCCATTATAAATGTGATGAGTCTTGGTGACCTTTTGTTCGCATTAATGCTGACAAACTCTGCATAATGCATGACCGTCCCACCCTCCAGCCCCTTCCAGTAGCTTCCTGCTTTTATTCCAATCACTGTATTCAATGGTTGTGAAGACGGGACAGGACACATTAATATGGAGGGGTGGGGTGGTGAGGAGATGGCGACGGTAGCTATCAGTCTGGACTGTCAATAACCTTGGAGGCTTCCGGGAAAAGTGGAGGGCAAATAATTTATTATAGTATAGGAGAGATAGCTAGGAAGTAGTTCCTCAGAATTATCTTTATGATTTGAAATCGAATCAAAAGAAATAATATACAAGAGCACGGTGTTATTAAGGAAAAAGCTCTGGACGGTTATACGGACAGGTATGTGCTCAGTTTTTGGGCTATAATTTAAGACAGATGTGAAACCCAAAAAGGTAAGTTGGGACCATTACGTCCTCGGAGAATTGGTAGACACACCTCTGCATATAGGTCTTAGGGGAAAACACACGCGCATTTTTAGGTCTTAGGGGAATGAGGAATAAATGTATCTGAATCAAATAATTAATTAGTCTCAGTCCCCACAACTGTTTTCAGATGTGAAGATAGTACTGAGTTCCTTGTGCTTTCAAAGTTTTAAACTTTTACAATGGGGTTTCTTTAGAAGATACTTACGCCTTGCTGTTAACACTATCAGTAATACTACAGTAATTAATAACAGTGGTATTCGTGGTATTGTACAGGACGGTTCAAAGTAAAACTCGCTGTTCGCCTCTGTTCTCCTCAACACGCTGGGTGTTGATAGACGGGACCACGGGAGACCTTTCTCTTCGTGTTCTCCGTGTCCTGTCTGCAGTGGCTGAACAAACAAATGAACACTCGTTGTCAAATTTCATACAATGACGAGTGAGTCCCATTGACAATGCTGACTTCAGGGCACGACCTACACTGTTTCCAGACATAGAAATCTGCTCTGGGACACTAGGTACAGCGTATAGAGGATACCTGATTTCACCCAAAGTCAAAGGGTACACAAAAGAGAGCCCAGAATGGAAGTCATTTTCCCCAGATCTGGAGAACCATACATATGTCCAGGTGTCCTTCCCGCAAGCCGGGAACATTAACAAATGCTTCAGATTCAACGATAACGTATCTATTCATGATAATGCAAAAACACAACAGCGTAGATTCATTAAAATGTTACACATTTAAAAACGACTTGTGTCTTGCTATCTCTGTATTTGAAAGAGGTGTATTTGTCATTCTGGGGATTCGCTGCGCTTTGCATGGAAGTCTAATGACCACAACGTGTGGAAGAGGGGAGCTAACTGTCCATCTGTCCCTGCGCCCCCACCCCCACCCCGTGGCCCCCGTTCTCCGACGAGGAAGCGATGCACTGGCCTTTGAGAGCTGTCATTTTCGCACTGCCTCCCCGAACTAATAAAATGTTTTGGTTTAAAAGTCCGCGCTCCCCCCGCGCCCCCATTTCAGTCCCATCCAAGCTTCAGAATGAATGTCCTTAATTTTAAGGAAACACTGTCCAACAGTTTCTATGTGCCCGAAGAAGGAAATTAAGTTATGCTGTATTTCTCTAGCATATGGTCCTTTTACAGGGGAAAAAAGAGTGTTCAGCTTCTGCTATAAACTCTGGAGGGAACTCCTACAAGAAGAGAACCTTAAGCACCAGGAAACACATAGATTCACCATCACACCGCCTCTCGGATTTACTGTGACAGGAGGAAGATGGATCCCGGCGCAAACTCTCATGAACAGAACAGAGGAGATGCAGGGAAGTTCAGTGAACAAAAATGACAGTACCTATATTTTCATAGCATTTCACAGTTTATAACGCATGCAGCGAACTCATTTGACCCTCGTGAGCACTAAAGGTGGACAGAAGCAGGGATGATCTCCATTTTTTAGATGAGAAATCAGGTCTGAGGTTCTTCAAGATATTCCTTCTTTTAGATAAAAAGTTCACTAAGACTATGGTATCTTAGAAGGAGGGCTAATCTGGAGACAGGCCAGCCAGCCTGAACCCACTTCCAACATCATTCAACTAGTCGAGTGACAGAGCCGAGGCCCGACCCCTGCCTTCTCACAGCAAAAGCGGGGCTTTTTACAAATTCCTAGAACTACATTAGTGTTCTCATGGTCATCGGCCTGTTTATTATGGATTTTCTGTTCTCCAGTTTGTCAATGCAGTGTTCTCAGCAGTGAATGTATTAAAAAAAAAAAAATTAATAGGATGAATTAAGCAATAATGGGCTCTAAAGTACTGGATGAAACAGCTAAAAATACCTTTAAAATAAGAAATGGATGAACTGAATGTTTAATTTTACTGATTATACTCCTAAAGTGACTTTTTTTCCGTTTTATATAGGCTATCTTAATATCTTCAACATGTTAAAATGTCAGTTTGTACCCGTGTTTCATTTTATAGAGCGTCCATGGGTACTGCTCATCGTGCTCATGTGACTAATTAAGCCTCACTGAAATTACGTGTCACACAGAAGCTGCAGCTTACTTATTTCTCAGCAAAAACTATGATCATCTGCCTTGTTTCCCATGCATTATTCCATGATTGATTACTGTTACAGTGTGGTTCGTATTTTGCATTCTGCAACACACGAGCATTAATCTTCACTCATTCTTCAATAGTATAATTCATTAAAATACATACTTTGAATCCGGGGCACACACAAGAAGATGTAACCACAGAGGAATATAGTACTGTTACAACAAAACATAATTAATAAAACACAGAATGTGTTTTATGAAGTTATGGTTTTAATTTGCTACCTTAAGAAATATGCTCTAGCAATTTTGCACAAGGTAACTTCCCACGAGAATTTAAATCCCCTTACCCTCCCTCCACTAGGTACTGAAAGGATTATGATTAATGCACACTAAATCTCTCTTAACTGGAAAAGGTCCTAGCAAATTTCTGAAACCAAATTTAAGCTACTGATAAGTATGATGGTCCTAAATCTGGAGCAAACTTTGTTTGACTTGTGAATTCCTATCCTGCCTCTCCTGGTGTCTCTCTCTCTCTTTCTCTCTCTTTTCTGGATGTTATTACACAGCAGGGGACAGAATGTGTCAAAAGTGGGCCCAGCCGGGAGCAGCACAAAAGAGCAGGGCCACGTACACCCCCAGTGACCTCAGCAAACAGATGACCTACATTGGATGCAAGCAGTTCACATGAGAAAAAGGGAATCTGTGTTGCAGCTTGCATTTAACCTGTATTTTAAGAGGCAATCAGATACATAAACTAAATATGGGTAAGATAAGTATTACAGACATACATCACTCTAAATTCATTTAAAACATCAGCAAGATTATATATGTTCACGTAGATACACACATGCTCTTCTTTCTCTTAATTCCTCAATCTTCATCAACAAATGTACTAGTGGGAGGTTAGTACAAGTAAAAACAGCATTAATGGGTCGCATATTAATATTTATGTTTTACTATATAAAGACCTTGCATACATTATGACTCTGTTTTGCAAGCTGAATGAATAACTAATATTACATTATGTATGGGTACATATTAAACAGACATGTCTACACTTTCTTAGTTCAGGATATGATTAATGCAGCCTATCAGAAGCCAGATGGTGCAGAACCAGAACCATCAATCAAAATGAAAAGACCACTGCGTGCTATCCACAATGAGGTTCTCACAAATGGAGATCCTGTTCACAGACCCTAACTGGTAATAGGCAGAAAACGCCAAGAACATAGCTGCAGTGTCCCACTGGGATAAAGAAGCCATGGCTCAGGCTTGGCTAGATAAACAGTCTGGCACAGGAACATTCCTTGCTGGAGCCCTGAGCAGCAGAGCTGAGAAAGCCCGGGCAAACCAAACAGCCGGTCCTTAAAATTAAAAAAAAAAAAAAAAAAATTAGCTTTTAAATTATTTGAATAATGTTTGAACTGATGACAGTAACCGTCAAACAGGACCCACTCCCCGTATGATTTAGGATGGGACACGCCACAGAGTGACAACCCAGATACCAATGTCTGCCCAACACGTGAGTTGGCATCTTGCTGCCCTTGTACGTGCTTTATTACAAATAACCCCAAATGCTTTAGTGTTACTTTGCAGCCTTTCTCTGCGGAATCTGTGGGAAACAAGGTTCAACTCTGTTATGTTTAATGCTAATGACTGTTCTGGGGGAAGGTGTAGGGAGAAAGGTGGCCGAAAGAAGACGCTTCCTGTTCCTTTAATAGCTTTACATAAAAAAAACTATAGGAACACAAAGTGCTTTGTCTTTGTAAAGGGATCCTGTGTGCTTAGAAAATGTTAAATAATCCCCATGCGCTGTGGGGCCTGAAAAGGAAAATCAAAACAAATATATGGGTTCCAGTTCCTACTAGTCACTGAAATACCAATTGGAATTCTGATTTTGTGGAGTTTTGGGAGGGAGACAGATAAGCAGGCAAGGAGAAAATGCCAAGGAACACAAACTTCTTCCAGAAGAGTTATGTAGCAAAATGAGATAAATAATACATTAAAACCCACAAATATAAAAGGCTAATAGGAGTGAAGATATTTGGAAAATCTAAAGATGTTTCTGCTTTACCATAAAAATTATATCACGGCCTGCATAACTTGACATGTGAGATAATTTGGAAAGAGAACAGCCTGCTTTTACCTTTGTAGCAATAATGTAAACAGGAGTGACTATGCATATTAATATAAATAAGACCGTAAGTGGAATGGTTAAGCTTGAGATTTTAAAAATTTGGCTATTTTTTTTTTCTATTTTCATTGTTTTATTATAGGACTGACACCCTAACTTACGTGAAATTTTGTTACTATCTTTTCCCTAAAAATATGAGCATTTTCCACGCTGTAATAAATTCTGTATAAATAATATTTACTGGTTGGATATTACTCCACGGCACATACACACTATGATTGACTCATATAGCTAGTCTCCTCAATGGTGGATGTTTAAGTTTTTGCTCTCTCTCTCCTATTATTTAATAAGGCAGTGGACATTACTGTGAAAGGTGGCATTTTGGCCTTTAAGATTATTTCCTTAGAACAGATGTTCAGAAGCTGAATTGCTGAGCTAAGCAATATGAACTCTGAGGCTCTTTCTTAAATTTATATTCCCATCCAGTACTTGGTAGTCTAAATTTAAAAATCCTTAATAATCTTATAGGTGAAAATAACACTTCGTTGCGAATTAAAATTTGTACTATTTTAATTACCAGCTAAGTTAAGAATTTTTCTGTGGTTAACAACTACTTTCCTTTTTAAAGTCTTACTGATGTCTTAGAAAACGTATCATTTTTATCTACTCATGAAAAGAATCACAACGTACTCCTCCTTGGAATACTGAATTTGTTTAATTACTTGAAAGTAATGAACTGTACTCCTTTAACGTATTTAAAAGTATTTTTCCTTAATTCAGACCTTGCATACATAATGTATGACTCTGATCTGCAAGCTGAATGAATAACTAACATTACGTTCATTTATGGGCACACATTAGGTAGACAGGTCTGGGCCTTCTTAGTTCAGGATGTGATTAATGGGAGTTTCAGGTCTCTCTCAACGCTCGTTCAAATCAGTGAAAGTTTAACATAAATAACTAAATGCTCTGAATGGATCGATAGCATTTTAGAGTAACCACTGAGTTTTTATGTTTGTTTGTTTGTTTGTTTCCAGCGTTGGGAATGCTAAAATGACAGCTATCTTTTGAGTGACTCCCTCTCATGAAATTTGTGTCTGGGCTACTTCTCCTAAAACCTGAACATCGGGTGGCCAGAATCAAGTTCTTGACTTGCTCATGTTGACTTCCTGAAAGACATATAATAATACAGACCTCGCCAAAGTAATGAAGATGCACGGTATGAAAGAAAAGCAGTTGTGCTCAAAACACGGAAGAACATACCACTAAATGGTTCAAGAAGAGAGTCAAAATTAAACTGATACAGAAACTATGTTTCTTTCTAGAACTAGATGTAACTGAATAAACACCCTAAAGGCATTACCTGTCATGAAGAACTGGTAGCTCCAAAATTCAGGGACTGACTGATTTTTTTTTTTTTAAAGATTTTATTTTTAACTCATCTCCACACCCAACATGGCGCTTGAACTCACAGCCCTGAGATCCAGAGTCCCATGCTCTACCGACCGAGCCAGTCGGGCGTCCCAGTGATATATTTAAAACAGAGAATACATTTAAAATTATTACAGCCAACCAGATTTTGAAAAAATCCAGAGTCATCCAAATTTCCTTTGGCCCAGTCACAGCCTTTTTAAAAGGAAGGAATATTTACTCCTTTTATTCTTCATCATAGTAAATCCTAATATAAAAAGTAGATGATTCAGAAGCACAGATACATAATGTTGGCATCAGACTGAATATACTGTTGTGTAGCTGCTTATTGAACTCTGGGGTCCCAGAAGCACTACCCTGTACTGTTAAGGAGTCTTGGGGCACACGCTTTCTTAAATTCCACTGTGGCAGCTAGTACAGAGGGGAAAAAGACTTACAGCACTAGGATCAAAAAAGTCAAAGACAGTTCTAAACTGGCACGTCTTTCTCGTCCTGGCATCGGTGATTTCTGCCATACCTTCATCTCACCACCCTGGTTTTCCAACGCTCACCACTGTATTCCTTGGGTGCTGGCTGGCTATGGGAGGTCTGCCAGGGAGTAGAGGAATTACCATTAGCCTGGCCTGTTCTGTGGCTTTTTGCCAGCAGAAAAGTGAAACGGGAAGAGCCACAGTTGCTTTCTTTTATATAAACCCACAATAGGTCTATATAACCCAAGAGTAGTGGTCTTATACTAAACCACTTTAACTTCTCTGATCTGGATGCCTGGCCTCTGATAAAAGCCAAGTAAGCTAGAAATTCACATTTCGTTGAGCAAATCCAGTTTAAATCAACCTCAGGGGCTTCAAATGTTAAGTCCAGTTTGCCAACAGATGGAATGCACTGGAGTTCTGAATTGCAGAATAACTGGAAATAAAAGGAGCTTTCATTCTGCAGAATGCAAATATTGAAAATCAACAATAGCCACAAACAAAAAAAAACAACAGTGATCAAAACCCCAAAGAAACATCTTGTGGTGAAGTGAAAAGCCTAGGAGATGAGAAAGGAGCAGATCAGATTTTAAGGTACAGTTTTATTATTAGACAGCTGCCTGTGCTACTTAAGTCCTGTGGGCCTTGGTTCCCATACCTCAATGAGGAAGAAGGAAGAAAAAAAGGTGGCACTGTATTAAGGTGACCTTACAATTCCTCCCGGTGCTAACATTCAGTGGTTCTAAACACACACCCTGTTACTTTGACTACTTAAGGGACAAACGTAAAACTCCATCTATTACCAATGTATCGGCATACATCAGGTCATCTTATTTGGGGTTATATCTAGAGTGATCAGTACTATTGCTCTATGTTTTCTCCCTGTCCTTTCTTATCTGGGGGGGCTGTTGGAGGGAGGGAGGTAAGCGAGAGGTACAGCTGAGAGCATCCTGCAGGACATCGCTGTGGTGTACGGGGATGCCGGGCCGTGCCAAGTAGGCTACGGGACACGGACGAGACGACCCACACCCGAGAGCATCCTGCAGGACATCGCTGTGGTGTACGGGGATGCCGGGCCGTGCCAAGTAGGCTACGGGACACGGACGAGACGACACACACCCGAGCACACTGTAAGGCGCGGGTCTTGTCGGTGAAAGTGTGAATCACAGGGTTCACTTTGGGTTCACACGTGTTAGTTCGCTTTCCGACCCTTCCCACCACAGGCTTTTCCCTGTTACAGTATCTTAAACTGCCTCAGTGCTATGCTAAAATGACTTTCAAGTTAATCAGCTCACAGAGAGAACCGGACAAGATTTTCATTTTTCTCCTTTAGATCTCCAGCCAGTTAGATTCTTATCCAGTTGAGGGACCCTGGTGGGACGTTCTAGTATCCAATCACAGGCATGCTTTAATCACAATAAAGTCACTTCCCTGCTAAGAGTCTTTTATACCTAATTAGAACAACAAATGTTTACTGATGGAGTTTGTAAAGATAACCATAGCACTAAAATTTATTAAGCACTTACTACATTCAGAGCACTGTACCCATCTCTCCCACATACGTTCTCTTTTTTCCTTCCTTCTAATAACCCCATGGGGTAGGTACTACTTTTTAAAATCTCCATTTTAGAGATTAGCTCAGAGAAGTGAAGCAAATTGTCTACGTTACATAGCGAATAAATGGCAGATTGAAACCCAGGCTGGAGTGCTTCTCTATTGAAAACTGTCCAAGACAGTTTCAGAGCTTACTGTGTTTTGTAAATTTTATGGTACGGTGGTCCATTATGCTGTTCAATGCCCCTTAACAGCAAGATGGATGGGACACGTTCTATTTAGAAATTTGCCTTAAGAAAAGGTTGTCACTCCTCTTGAATGATACACTTTCCGTTATTACAAAACGAAAGCTGTGCACTTGGCTGTTCATCTATTCGCTTTTGCTCCCCAGAAGCCCTGGCTTTTATTCTCAACTGCAGCAATGACTCAGATTTTGTGGGTGAACAACACGGTTCTTCCTATTTTGCCTGAAGATATAGTATTATATGCTTTTATAAACTACTCGGAGGCTTAGGACAAAAACAAAAATAAAAACAAAACAGGTTTTCAGTAATAAAGGCAATGTGTTAGTAAAACAGAATTACATTTTAATTATAATGATATTTTCTTTGGCCAGGTAAAGTCAACCTGATGAGGTAGTGAAATAATAGATAACAATTAACTGTGCTGTGCCTTTTTATTACATGCTTTAACATACATTATCACATTTGATACAATGACTGTCAAATAAGACAGGTATTACTTATATCTGCATTGGGCAGATAACAAAACTAGTGATTAGAGAAAATAATTTCTCCAAAGTCAAGTGACAAAACATGAATTGGAAGTCAGTTCTTCAGACTCTATTTACCATACTTCTAATATTTAGTGGAGTAAGTTTTATTACTTGTAAAAAAAAAATAAATAAATTCACAAATTCAATGACAAAGAGTGATTTCTTACATTGTTTATAAAAATATGTTGCTTAAAAAACATATAACTATTTTTTTGCATTCACTTCACTAGAAATTCAAAATGGTCCAATATGACCGAGCAATTTCACTATACATGTATGTGTGACACTTCAGATTAAAAGTATCTTGTTCAAATGTTGATGAAACCCTTATAGATAGATATTACCATACTTTATATTACTGTGAAGATTCATTGTTGCCTTTTCTGTATTCTTTCTTCACTCCTTGGGGAATTCGCTCCTGCCCCTTCCTCCTTCAGGGGTGTAGCCAATGTGGCTTAAGTGGGTTAATTGCACCCCTCGTTACTGGGGTGAGAATCCTGGCTGGCTTAAATCAACCAACACATTAACTCCAAATTCAGGGACGTGCACACAACCCAAATCAGTCAGGCTGATGGGACTTTGGTTGGATCTCCCAGGACAGTGGCCTGCTCTCTCCTCTATCCTTGGTGGCATGAGGCGTGATGCCCGGTGCTACAGCAGCCACTTTGCTAACTCTAAGGAGGTGAGCCTGAGAATAGCTGATAGATCAGACTGCCAAGTGATATAGCAAAGATTGCTGGCAGTGACTCCCTCTGAGTTCTGAATCAAGCCTTGTTTAATGCAAAAATCTATCTCGACATTTTAATTAAGGAAGCCAATAAATTATAAATATAAATTATCTCTCTGTTGAAGCCAGCATGAGTTGCGTTATTCACAACATAGCTCTAAATAAAATATCCAATAAGTCAAGTAGGAATCCTAGTGCTATGTCACATTATCAGATTAAGTACAATGTGGGGAAAACTAGAAATTCAGAAGGGTATACTCAGGTCTGCTGTTTGAGCTATATAAACAGAAGACCAATTCACAGGGGGCGCACACGCACACACAGTACAGGTGGGGGTGTGGTAGGAGAGTGATAAATGTTTAGGGCAAGTGCCAGGAGAAATGGGAAAAGGAGCTGAGTGCAGATGCAAAAAGGATTATGATCGAGGGCTCAGCTGAGATGGCAATGCATGACTTTATAATGACGCCAATTAGCATAATCTCATTTAGAGCATTTGGAAGCAACGTCACATGCGCGCACACACACACACACAAGTTGTGCAGACATGTGGGACCCAAGCATTCGTATATTTTAAAGCACCCCAGGTGATCCTAATGTGCCACTGGGTTTGTGTTAGCTTGTACCCATTCCTCACATAGCTTTAGCAGAAAGCACACTCTGCTTTCAAAGCATTCTCCTTCATTTTATATAAATGGAACATATCTGGGAATAGAAAAGATGTCTTTTAAATATGAAATACGGAAATCCAGTGGAACCACTGCTTGTTCACAGAAGCTTTCTAATTTACCCTGTGTGCACGGAATACTGACGATGCTTCAGAAATGCATATTCCAGAGGACCTGTGTGAGAGACAATCAGACCCTGGAAAAATACCACCTTCTTTAAATTACCTTTTCTTGAACATCTACTGTGTGTCACCCACCACGCTGGTCCTTCAGGGCCTCAGACCCTACTGACACAATGCCTGTCCTCCAAAAGTCCACAGTCATCCAGGGGAGACAGGCGGACAAGGAGGCTGGGGGAGCACACTGAAGGGATGCCTCACCCTGGGGGAGGTGGGGAGGAGACGACAGGGAGGGCTTCCTAAGGACATGGCTGGCTTTGCGTTCTGAAGGGGAGAGATGAAGCAGGTGAAGGAAGTAACAGCAGGTTCGAGAGAGAGGAAGCACCCCGAACACGGACACGGAAAACAGAGCCTCTGAGTGTGGGGTAACTGGGGAAGGCATATCACTTGGTAAGGCTGGAGTACCAGGTACAAGGGGAGAAGCTACTGGCCATCAAGGGCCTTATGCATCATGCTGGGGCTTTTCTTCTGTGACTGACGGCTCGGAAAGTATTTTACACACGGGCTTAACACAATGTGCTTGGCATTTTAGAAATATTCCCAGGAGAGCAGGGAGAGAAGGGACTGGGGTTTGGGAGGACAGTGAGGGTGGAAATGGGGGAGTCGGACTGAGGTAGATGAAGAAATCCAGCAGCCAACTGCTGAAGGCCTGCCCAGAGGCAGCAGCAAAGGGGATGAGGTCTTACCTAGATGAATCACAGCGCAGATTTGGAAAAATGTGACCAACCAAAAGTAGTGGGTGAAGGGAGAGGGAGAAGTCCAGGATGCCATTGTGGTTTGTGGCTAAGTAGCCAGAAAGATGTATTAGTGTGCATCAAGGTAGTAAACACAGAGCATGTAGAGAGAGGATCAGGTCAGCCCCGCATGTAGTCCACACGGCTGAGGCACCACCAAAAGGAAAGGCCCCGGAGTCTGGGGCACGCAGGCCTGGGTGCATGGGGGCAGTGGGGCGTGCTCAAGGAACAGAACCCTGGTGTGCGTGGGCTCGAGGAAAAAGCAATGCAAAGAAGTCTGGAGGGAGAGGCGAAGAAGGTGAAGGAAAGGCCCGGTGGAGATCAATACTCTAAGATGCATTATTACCGCATGAACTTATTCTCTGAATATTATGAAATAAATATACCCAGGTAAGTGTTTCCACCATCCCTGAGGGAAGCTTTAATTGCATGTCTGTTACATATTCAAGATCTGTTATTATGAATACTTCATTTGAAAAAGAGTTTTTTCATGCATGAGTTAAAACCATTTGTCTTTATTTAAAAACGAGTGCTTCTGCGTGTTACAACGAAAGTGAAAATTGGTGAACGCTCAAGCCTTTCAAGTGCCAAAAGGCGATGCTGAGTCACCAATGAAGTAGAGAGAGGGATCACTGCTAGACCTGAGTGTCGGCAGCCGCTGACCTTTCGGGGGCACACACTTGGTGATCGCTCAGCAGCAATTTTAATCTGTGGTTCTAAACCTCACTGCAGATTGTGACAGTATTCCGGTAGGAGAGATTACGTTTGCCTCTCTTTTTCTTTGAGCAAATTTTCAGGTTTTGACCTTATCTTCTTCAAGTAAGTGAAAGGTGAGAGACTGTGAGCTCAGATAAACACATCAGCAGATGGGTCTGTGATAAAAGTGGACTTCTAGAACGTGTGGGAGTGACCTTCCCCCACATAAGGATGCTCGCACGAGAGCAAGAGGGCTTCACTTCCTTCCACAGCGGGCCCCAGAGCAGGGACATGCTATATTGATTTAGCACATAGGTTGAGTTTTCAACAAGACTCTGACCTGAACACTATCGACTAAATGCAAGGTAAAAGCATTCACATTTAATTTCTGAGTACACTTGAAACCATTCAAAGAATTTTAAGGCTAGTAAGAAGGTTGGGAAAATAACATCAGCCAGAAAACATGGGCTGTTTGTGGAGAATTAGGTTATGCCAGCTAATCTTGATATTAGCTGATTATATTTTAGTTACAGTGTGCATCTCTATCTGCATACTTTTATATAATACACAAATATGTACATACAAATATTTATTAGAACACATACTCAAAGTCTGTATTTCACATCTTCCTTTTTAAAGTTACTAAATCAATATTACATTTTAAATTCTGGAAGTGTCAAAACAGACCTATGCTGCATGGAAATATTCTAATACCTGTAACCAAGTTAAATAAAGCAAAGTCTATCGAACCAATCAGTCTGAAATGAGAAAATACTAAAATTCAAAAAGCAGAATGTAAAGGATATATACTTTATGTAATACTGAAGACTTTTCTAAAGTCCACATATGTATAGCCAGGAAGAAGAAGAAAAGGCTTCCCATAAGAGCTCAGGTTCAACTAAAAAAATATATGGTACTTTCAAAATAAAAGGTCTTATTTCTTTATTCTTTCTGTAGTGAATGCATAAAGAGAGCCCAAGACTAGATCAGTTGTAAAAAGAATATATTGTATTTTTTTTAAAAGGGTATAGGGTCACTTATAATCAGATGGAAATTGGGTATAGAGTCTTCATACTTGATCTTTCCTTTTAGTAAATAAAAAAAATTACAAGTTTTCAAGAGCCAAGGGCTGGTTATATTTTCAGAAAACATAATTAGATTAATTCATTTATGGCAGCTTCAAGTTTTTCCTTATTAGCTCCAGAAAATTCACCCACCTTCTGTCCGTTTTTAAAAAACTGGAAGGTCGGCATGCATTTGACTTCACACTCTGATACAACATCCTGACAGTCATCCACGTCTACTTCAAGGAACACCACGTTGGAGTACTTCTCAGACAGGGAATGAAAGGAAGGCTTGATCATTTTGCAAGGCCCGCACCAAGTGGCTGAGAAGTCAACTACTACAAGTTTATCCCCTGCACTGTTCAAGGCTTCCTGAAAAGCATACTCGCTCTCGATCTGCTTTACCATTTTGGCGGCTGGGGTCTGACAAACAACTGTAAGGACCGATGAAAGTGGATCCAAAACGCCGGACAGAGCTTCTGTATTGTATTTTTAAAAGGCAAACTCTAAAATGTAGGACTTACACAAATCGTATCAGATGCTCATTAGGAACCTGTACATATTATATGAAATGCACTTTGACTAGAGTTTAGGAAAAAAAAATTATACCAACAATATCCTGAAGATTCCCCTCTATTCAAAGTTTTTGATTTTATAAATAAGTTTGGTTTTTATTTTTTTAAATTTTTTAAAAGATTTTATTTATTTATTTGAAAGAGACAGAATGAGAGACAGAGAGCACATGAGAGGGGGTAGGGTCAAAGGGAGAAGCAGGCTTCCCGCTGAGCAGGGAACCTGATGCGGGGCTCGATCCCAGGACCCTGGGATCATGACCTGAGCTGAAGGCAGACGCTTAACCAACTGAGCCACCCAGGTGCCCAAAATTTTGATTTTTAAATGTTTACACCGAGCTCCATAGGACTAGGTTTTTTTTTTTTTTTTTTTTTAAATATGAAATCATGTGGTTTGCAATGAGGTCTGGAAGTTTGGGTGAGTACGGGGCAGGGAGAGGAAAGTTAAAGACCACAGAACCCTGAGATCAGCAGCCGCTGCACCTGCTACTCAGGAAAAATTAAGATTTCTACATATACTTCTACTGAAGTTCTGGAGGAAGAACTAGATTAATTTCTTCAATCAACAAATATTTATAGAGCGCTTTCCATATGCCAAGCCCTGTTTTAAGTGTTGAAGAGTAAGTATTCAATAAAACAGACAAAATCCCACTTGTTTCCTAATAACTATAAGTTTGCATTAATAATGATGATAACAGGACCAGTTACTGAGGATGTACTATGTGCTGGATACTAGTGGTGGGGCTGTTTTAATTACTATAATTCTACTATAAGAACAAGAATGGTCATTTCACTGAGCACTTATTATGCACTGGGTAATCTTCTAGAAGCCTTCCATTTCACCCTTTTGATGGTCCTATAAAGCAGGTACTAGCAAATTTCGCTAATTCTAAAAAAGCACATTTCTTGACATTTTAGCATCTCTCAGTTTGAGAAGTGTCTTCTAATCAACAGTGTCTCAACATTATAATGAGCAATGCCTCTTTCCTTCCTTAGTGTTACATAAATTAATGGCAAGACTTGTAATTAATAGTGTTTTAGAGTCTATGAAATACAGTATTATTCTCATTTTACGGAGGAAACAGAGGTAAAGAAAACGTTAAGTATCTTGGCAAGGTCACACAGCAAGGCAAGGTCGAGGTAGCAATATAAAATCAAAGACCAAATTATTCTTTGTTTGTGACTAAGAGGAGAGGATATTAAAACTTAGTTGACACTGTGTAGGGGAGGGTGTAAGGAAACACTGTTTTACCTCTGGAACACCTTGTTTAGTGGGTAACTTGCGATCCTTAGGATTTAAAATGCACTCACCTATGATACAGCCATTCTACTTCCAGAAATTTATCATACAGTTGATATTCATACATACATGAAAGGACCCGTTTCTGAGATTATGCACCGCAGCACTACCGTAAGATGAAAAGATCAGAAGCCACCCAGAGATCCATCAGTAAGAGTCTAGTTAGATATGGTCAACATCTGGTACAGAATATATCCATTTACTTTTTAAAAAGGAACGAGGTAGCTCTTTATGTATGGGTTGAAATTATCTCCAAGATACGCTATCATATGAAAAAAGAAACATAAGAATTTGTAGCCATGTTAACATTTGAATAAAAAAGCAAGTGTCTAAATAAAACCACAGATGTAGGTACGTGCTTATATAGGTAAAAATAACCCTAGAAATCTACACATAAAACTAGAAACAGTGGTTGCTTCTGTAGAAGTGAACAAGGGTCTGTAAGGGTTAGGAGGAGGCTTTCTCTGAATACAGTATTAAGCATCCTGTTACCGACTTTATAATTAAAAACCAAGAACCAACTTAGTACCTGCTCCCCCAGCTGTGGCCGTTACTCCTGGAACATTCCAACTACGCAGTGATGTGGCAGAGCTATAAAAGGGGCATTAAGAGACTGGGTTTTAACCCTGTATTCTGTGGGATGATAGGCAAGTGCTTTTGTATAGTTATGGTACGCAGATCAAAAGAAAAGTAAAATACACTTCATATATACAACACATTAAATTCTAGTCCATAATTCAGGGTCTTTTCTTGAAGAGGGGGGAAGAAAAACAAGATACGATCTCTGTCCTAAAGACATCTGCAGTGTAGTAGGGTGGGATAGTTATGCCAAAAATAAATATATAACAGAGCAACATAATTAAATGCAGTATTTGTTGCCATCTCCCTCTACTGCCCCATTGGATTAGGAGCCTCTTATCCCCATTATTGCGCCTGTCCCCCAGGGAAAAACTTGCGTTTACTGAGTGGAACTGAGTTCTCAGAGCATGACAAGGCAAGTAATAAAGGCATTTGCACGTCAGAGGGGTAGCGTGAGAACAGTTTTCTGTGGGTGTCAGAGAAGATGCAAAGAAGGGGAAATTAAACTAGGTTCTGAAGGATGAACTCAACAGGACAAAGGAAGCTTTTCTTCACCTACACAGCAGAGATGGGATGCGGGCAAGGTGGGACTGCATGAGCTCTGGAGGTGTTCCCAGCTCTATGGTTTAAGACAGTATGTAGGGGGGGCAGACCCCAGTGTTGGGGTGTCAATGACTAGCTCCAGTAGAAGAGAAGTACCAGGATACACCATGCTGCAGGTCCCAAGGGGAAACATTATGGAGGGCAAAAGGTAAGAATATCGAAGAAACTGGGTGGAGAAATGCAAAAGTGGAATAGTAAGAAAATACGAATGCAAAGACTAGATAGGGGAAGATAATCAGCTTGCACCTAGAGACACCTGAAAACAACAGGAGAGTGTAACAACGCCTGGGGGTGGGGGTGGGGGTGGGGGCAAAGGTCAAATGAAACCTTAACCCTCAACAACTTAAAATTTTAAATAAAATCAGAAAAAGAAAGCGTTGATAAATAAAAAGTGAGGAGTAAAGAGAAACAAGCAGCTTTAAAATCATCCCCCTTCAAAAGAAAAAATCTTAAAGTGAATTAGAGATTTGTTTTATGCACAGTAGCTGGATTATTATACTTTACGGTAATTAAAAATGGAATGGTCTCCTTTCTTACCCATGTGTGTTCTACATATTAACGGAGCTAAATTAAAAAGAACTTGAGTTTTTAAAACTCTTTTATTTTTATTTGACACGTGTGCATTTAAAATATCTCTGGAATTCTGAAAGGCACCCAAAGGTAGTATTGAATAATGGAAAATATTAACAGTCATTAGAAGAAGCTAGTTAACTTTTTTTTTCCCCAGATGCTAAAATTCCAGTTTTCCAATTTCAAAAGAAGAGTGTTAACATGTACACTAAAAAAGCACCACAGGGCGCCTGGGTGGCTCAGTTGGTTGGGCGACTGCCTTCGGCTCAGGTTGTGATCCTGGAGTCCCTGGATCGAGTCCCGCATCGGGCTCCCTGCTTGGCAGGGAGTCTGCTTCTCCCTCTGACCCTCCCCCCTCTCATGTGCTCGCTCTCTCTCTCTCAAATAAATAAATAAAATCTTTAAAAAAAAAAAAAAAGCACCACAGATGCTAACTGTAATCCTGGCTTCTTAATCTTGTGCAAAAACCCTTGAGAGAATGAATTATTGGCCCGTGGAAATACTTGCACTTCACTATTTTTGGTCAACAGAATTCTGGAAATTGTGCAAGTCAGACTCTGTATGGCAGGCTGGTAATCACAGGAGAGGGGCGCACAGACTGGGGCCTTCAGCCATTGTTAATAATGTGCTGAGGAAGACACAGGCCAGGCCTGGGGAGCCCATTCCGCAAACACCATCAACCCACACTCCACCAATCACAGGACTCTCGACAGTCTTAAAACTTGAGGAGTAGAGCTAAAGAGAGAGAGAGAGAAAAAGCAGAACTAGCTTCCTCATTTCTCTAGTGACTGCCTACATTGCTTGCTGTGAGCATCACTAGCATTAATGTTTCTCCGCACGTCTCAACAGAAATAACTTCAGCTACGAAGAAGTCATTAATTATATTTTATGATAAAAAGTATTGCCGAGAAACAAAGTGTGCTTTTCAGGGGGGAAATGAAAATTCTTATTCCTTGAAAATAAGGTATGGGTAAGGTTTTAATTTAACTTCTGTTTGTGTCTTCCAAGCAATTTTCCAGACAGATTTCCCAGGGTAAAATGTTGTTACAAGATTTTAGAGAACTAAGGTCAAATGAGTAAGTTGTTTTATCTTCCTTCTTTTTTTTTTTTCTTTTAAGATTTTATTTATTTCACAGAGAGACAGCGAGAGAGGGAACACAAGCAGGGGAAGCAGGAGAGGGAGAAGCAGGCTTCCTGCTGAGCAGGGAGCCCGATGCGATGCGGGGCTCAATCCCAGGACCCTGGGATCATGACCTGAGCCGAAAGTAGATGCCTAATGACAGAGCCACCCAGGCGCCCCTTATCCTTTTTTATTTAAGTGTTTATTTAAATTCCAGTTGGTTAACATACAGTGTAACACTAGCTTCCCGTGTACAATATAATGACTCAACACTTGCCAACGTCACCGGTGCGCATCACAAGTACCCTCCTTAGTCCTACCACCTATTTCTCTCATCCCCCCACCCAGCTCCCCTCTGGTAGGTTCTATCTTCTTTTTCTTTTTTTAAGATTTTATTTATTTATTTGGGGGAGAGAGAGAGAAAGAGAAAACGAGCAGGGAGGAGGGGCAGAGGGAGAGGGAGAAGCAGGCCTCTGGCCGAGCAGGGAGCTCGATGCGGGGCTCGATCCCAGGACCCTGGGATCATGACCTGAGCCGAAGGCAGACGCTTAACTTACTGAGCCACCCAGACACCCCAATTCTATCTTCTTAATTAAAATATCTGACATACGTGTCAGCCTTTGAGAGGAGGCCAGGCATGTTATACAAATAAGGATAGGATGAGGGACAGGAACAAATATTCTTACGTCCTTCTCACCAAATGCAGGGGAGGTTTTAAAATCATTTTTAAAAATTTCATTCCATTTTGAATTTTCTTTTCTTTTCACCTTTCTGTCTCAATTTGCCAAAGTGAAATATGTCATCCCCATGCAGCCTGGGTTGCCAGATAAAAAGAGAACACCTAGTTGTATATGAATTTTCGATGAATAAATTTTTAGTATAACTACATCCCACTTATTGCATGGGACACAATCTATGTTAAAAAATACTGTTTATCTGAAATTCAAATTTAACTGGGTATGCTGTATTTTTATTTGTTAATCCTGGCAACCCTAACATATTGAGTGGATCGTGTCCCAGTGGGGGCGGGAAAGGCTGGTAAGTGGTCGTGCACAGCGGTGATGAGACACGGACAGGGCTGGGACAGGGTGCAGAGACCGATGGCGGAGGACAAGCGGGGGGACTGGTGGAACAGTGGCGGGCAAGCCCGGGGTGGCTGCAGTGCGCACTCGAGCTCTTGGTACAAGGCCGTCCCTCTCCCTGCCCTTGGCTCACTTCTTCCCGACGCTGGTGAATTCCGTGGAGGGGGCATACAACCAATGCAGCAAAAACGGAGATTCCTTTAGGTTTGATAAATAATTTGAAGACACAGTAACTGCCATATCTATGTAGACTTTCTTTTGATTATTATTATTTTTTTAAAAGATTTTATTTATTTATGTATTAGAGAGCGAGAGAGAGAGAAACAGCATGAGAGGGGAGAAGGTCAGAGGGAGAAGCAGGCTCGCCGCTGAGCTGGGAGCCCGATGCAGGACTCGATCCCAGGACTCCAGGATCATGACCTGAGCCGAAGGCAGACGCTTAACCAACTGAGCCACCCAGGCGCCCTCTTTTGATTATTTTTTATCAGTACTTTCATATACTGCATGTTGGCAAAGAATTTCATTATGAACTTTGTTTCTTCCCCTATTATTAAGATTTCTGAGAGCGCTTGGGTGGAGAGGTGGAGGGGACACAGTAATCTACTAAATGCGACATTCTTACCCTGGGATCTGGGAAACTTCCCATTTTCTGCAACATGACCCCGCCTGCCCATAAAAGGAAGTCACAAGTGCCGGCTGGGGTCCGGATAACCTGCACAGGACGTCACCCTAACCTGCTTCTAAGCTGCCCTGCTGGCCTTTTCCTATGTCCATGTGTCATGGCTTCAGATGATTTTCTCCTCAACCTTTCTCAGTGATTTAGACCCTGACTAGGGGTCTAAAATAGAAATAGGGTACTATTTCTCTGGCTTGGACACCTACTACCGTGGTGGTCCTAAAAAATTCCAATCCTTTGGCCGGAAGCCCTGGGCTGTGGCCCTAACCCGCCCCGCCCCCACCCCCCAGGGAGGAGTCCGGGAAGAGAGCAAGTTGGACGGGGCTCTCTGAGGAACAGAGCGCTGGACCAGCCTGATCTGTTAGTCTCTGACGATATTCGCCCCAACATCCGGCTTTATTCAAGATATCTTCGCCCCCAGGCTGACGGTGAATCAGTCACCAGGGCCGGGGAGAAAGGAGGTGAGGGTGGTGGTTTTTAGGGTCTGCTTGGCTGCTTTATTGTCTGCTTTACCAGGAGGCCATTCAATGGAGTCCTCAACGCTCTTCCCCTACTACTGTCTTCTGCCCCTTTTATTCCTTCTCACACCTCTTTCCACCTAGAGTTTACCTACTTAAATTTTGACTCAGAAGTGGGGGAGAGAGAGGCAGGGGAAGAGGCCACTTCGACCCTGAGCTTAAGCTGTCAACCCACCTTTTATTAGAGCATCTTACACTGTGGCTTTTTAGCTACTCGTGGGATGGGAGTCATGAGCCTGGACTCTGGAGCGAGACTGCTCTGTAACTTACTAGCTGTGTGACCCTGAGCAGTCACAGAATCTCTCCGTGTCCGTTTCCTCATCTGCAAAATAGGGGATAATCCGAGTTCTCATAGGGTCAGGATGAAGAGTAAATGAGTTATGCACGTATGTCAAGCTTTGAGGATAGTGCCAGTTACATGGTGTGCACCAAACAGTTGAAGAATAATAATAATAATAATAATAATAATAATAATAATAGGTCCACTCAGATTCCACTGTCTTTGTTAGTCCTCAGGGTGACTGGCAAAGCAGAATGCTGGTATCCACCAGGCTCTGGATCTATCTCTGCCATTTACGCATGCTTCCATACCCCTCCCATCCTTGCAGTTACAGTCACAATATTAATGTGTAAAAAAAAATGTTTGGGTTTTAGATCAATGCCATTTTAGAAGGAAAAGAGAAAAATACATTGATACAGTGGCAAAGGTAGGCTCAAGGAAACATGATGAGTTAGTCCACCTGAATCACCAGCTGAGGAGGGTTAAAAATGAAGAAAATGCCTTTGGGTCAGGTTGGCACAGATCAGGAAGCAAAAGGGTAACTAGACGCATTTGCTGTTGAAGTAAAACACAGCGGAACCATGTCTGCATCTTTGGTAGTAATTATATGATCACCTTGAGAGGAAAGACATTTTAACAAATGGGAGCACAGATCTTATACAAAGGGAGCGCTTTAGTCACGTCCTTTATTTTGAGGCTGAGTTAGTCATTTGGCTTTTAGAGTTCACGGCGCCCGTGAACATGGGTTTACTATTTACAGAAGTACTCACTTCCCCATGCTTTGAGGCCATACCCTGAGTGTGGTTTTAGAATGACATGTGTTACAACAATAAGGCAACTCAATCAGGCGGACATTTATCCAATTGTTCCTGATATTTAGCAACATCCCTAGAATTACTTTTTAAACATTTTTAGTCTTTGCCAAAGATGGGGAATGGAGAGGTGCACAAATGGCTTTGGACGAGCTGCTGTGGGGAACTGTGTCAAGCATGGCATAAACATGCCAAGTCAGTAACTTGTTTCTTTATCTGCACGTGCCGTGCAAATCTGGCTATCGTAGAGTGCTGTATCCATTAAAAACCGAATATGCTATTTCCAGACAGCAGGTAGCTCGAAGCTCAACAGGGCCAGCAGGCAGGGATCCAAATTCACATCTCCCTCTCGAGAAGAACCACTCAAAGCACTCTGTTGCGACATTATGTTCCCCAAAGCACAGGGGATAATGAAGGCTCGACAAAACCGTGGCTGCCCTGGGACGGAGTCAAATGGCCATTACTCTTCAAACAGAAAATGCTGGGCAACGTGACTTGTGTTATCTTAAATCACTAGACAAATCTGATTAATGGAGAAACGTAGATCAATACCGGATTTCTAACGTGAAACGGCCCCTTTCGCTCCAGGTAGGACCTATGTATTTACGAAACTTGATGCCACAGGGATGAACGGTCTCTCAGGGAAGGAAGGATGGTGTTATAACCCAAGACTTTTTTCCCCCCGAGACTTTTTTTTAGGTTTTTTTAGATAAGATCTTATTTATTTATTTGACAGAGTGAGAGAGCACAAGCAGTGGGAGCAGCAGAGAGAGAGGGAGAAGCAGATTCCCCGCGGAGCAGGGAGCCCGATGCGGGGCTCGATCCCAGGACCCAGACCCTGGGACCATGACCTGAGCCGGAGGCAGACACTTAACGACTGAGCCACCCAGGAGCCCCTTCCCTGAGACTTTTAAAATAAATTTTTGCTGTGTGCTTCTGTCCACATGAAGCCACAGACAGTATTTTCTACATTTTTTTTTTATTAAATCATATTTCACTGTGCACTGGTAGGCATGAATTCCCAGATGTGTTTGTATTAATAGCAGTGCTTAAGGTAGTCTTAGGAAGTGTGGGTTATGCAAATACATATCAGCATTTTTTTGTATATTTAATATTGTACTTAAAAGTGCACTGTACTGATACATTACTTACAATTCTTCCACTCAAGTTATGCCTAGCGTACTCTTTAAGATAAAAATATCATATACTTTATTATTTTTACAGTAATTATATAAATAAGTAATTTGGGGGAATATGAATTCTCTCATTTTCTTTCTGCTCGCACACATTTTTTGGGTCCTTTACCCGACTACCAGCACATGTTCAACCACTCTTACTCTTTCTCTGTTATTAAACCACGTTCTATAGCGATACTTCATGCAACCAACCTTAAAAAACCAGCTATTCCTAAGAGTTTTCAAGATAAATAACATCTATCCTTAAAATAGCAATTATTTCTAAAAACAGACCATAGACGTCTCTACTATTCTAAAACATCTGCTTCTTGCTGTAATTTAGGCCCAATTATTTTACTCCGGGACTACTAAAATGTGTAGGGATCTCTGGGTATTTGGGTCCAAATTAAGTGGTCCTGGGCCAGCTGCACTCGGGGAGTACCTTTGTTAAGGACTTAATGCCCTTATGGCCCCGTCCTTGCCTTCGTTTTAGGATGCCGCCACTTTTTAATGGATCTCTGGCTTCTTGAAGCCATAACCACCCTCTCTGTGACTGCTGCTAGGGTTGACTGTTTTTTGGGAAACCAGACATGTCTGTTTGTTAGAAATAGTCTTTTTAAAAGTGGACTGCGTGTGGATGGGGGCCTTGAAGAAGTAAGGATGTGGGGAGAGAGAATGAAACGAGGATGTGGACAGGCTGGGTCCTGACTGGCGGGCTGGCGGGCTGGCGGGCTGGTGGCCTTGGAGCCAGGTACCGGACGGCAGAGGCTCCTGCACGAAAGGCCTCTGGCCGTGTAAAGCACTGGTGTTTGTTTTCTCTGTGCTCCTACGCTGACTCATCAAGCATATCCATACACAGCCGTTTGCGGGGGGGGGTTCATATGAATTTGTTTATAGTTTAGCTGATGTATGTCTGTGTCTATAGAAAAATTCTTAAAATAACACTAGTCACCAAAAAAAAAAAAAAAAAGACAGGAAAAAAGCTTATTCCACCAACATGGTTTCACAACAACGTTTCTTCTCACGTGTGTCCATTCATTTATGTCCACGAATGTAGAAAATTATTGAAATAATAATAGTCACTAAAAGAACATGAGATGCCCACTTCATAAAACAGAGAAGCTGTAATAGTAACCCGTTAAAGGCTCACTTTTAAAGGTGAATATATATAAAGTTACACAGATTAACTGTGTTTAGAGACGGAACTACGCAGATGTTAAAGACCACTAAAGACTGAAACAGAATTGTGTACTTTTTCCTTCCAAGCATTTTCATATTTTATAATAGCTTTCTACATTAGCAGATTATAAACATCTGTGTTTAGCTAATAAACTGAGATTTCCCCCCTGAACACATAACTCTGATAAAATCTAACAAGAAAGAAAAAAAGGGGGGAAGGAAGGAAATAGAGACGGGGAGAGAGAGAGAGAGAGACATCTTTTATATGCATGGCAATACTTCTTTCAGGCCAAAGACAGAAAGCACCTGCTAATAAGCAGAGTTTTAATAAAAAGTGTTCTAATTATAGCCTACTCTACTTACCCATAACTTAGCCAAAGAAAAAATTCAACTTTAGTGACACGGAAGACCTCTGGACCTGTAACCTTTCCTGGTAGTTAGTATGATGTGTTTTCAGAAATTACAAGCTATGTTTATTATGTGTTTAATTAAAATAACAGAGGACAGCATACAGTGCACAAAATAAAATCAAATTACCTGCTGCTTTGGATTCTCTTTACCAATGTTCCCTTTTATTAGGGCAGAAAAATGGGAATTGGCTTTAGTCAAGCCATCCTCTATAAGTGTGTATTATAAGAACTGAAAACAGTTTTTTTTTTTTAATGGTCATGGAACCAGAGATAACACTCCAAAATGAAATTCTTCCCATCTCCAGCAAAATTTGTCATAGAGTATAAAAAATAAATCAGGTATTTTCCTTAAGACTCATTCTGAGTGCACATTTTGCTCTAAGCTTTATTTGCTTTCTGCAACAGCATTTAAGAGAAACCCAACTGACCATGTACAACGTAAACAATGGCTTCAGAGTACTATTAAGAAACGCACCTGGCCTCACTCAAACAACATGTTTGTTTAACCTGGTCACTCTCCGGTGCCTGGGGTCAGGCAGGAGCAATCTTGGTTGGGTTGGGGGAGTTGGGGAGGAGAGAAGAGCAAACATAACTGACTCACTGAGAAAAGGGTGTACTATCCTTTGTAATTACCACCATTTTAACAGTTTCTAGCAGGCCAGGCTATCATTTAAGTGACCCACTGTAATTTGGGATGAAGTCCCGGGAAATTATGCCAACTTTGGAAGAGGAGCTGCATTTCTGAGTTTACTCAGCATAACGAACCCACTGAAATGCTGAGTGTTCCTTCTTTGGTATAAATTTACGTCAAGGGAAAAATTAACAGTAAAAGGAATCTAGCTAGAGAGGAAAAGAATACCACAACATTCACTCCCAGGAAAATTTCCATCATGTTAAAAAAAAAAAAAAGAAAATATGTAGAATAGCATGATGAACCCCCATAAACTCATCATCCAGTTTCAATAATCGTCGACACATGGCCAGTCTGATTTTACTGTATCCTACCCACTCCCTGCCTTGCATTCTTTTTTTAAAGCAAGTTGCAGATAGCCTATATTTTATCTTATATAAGCTTTCATTTATAATGTATGTATATATTTAATCTAAAGATCACTACAGAAATCTCACTGAGCATGAGATGTTTAAGCCAGCTCTAACCACATCTTACAAAACATTCTATGTTAAAACCTATCTGCTTAGAAAGCTAATTTGTTTGAATATAATTGGGTACTTAAAATGACAAAGTAAGTTGAATCACAACCCCCTTGTATTTTATTTATGGGGGAATAAAAAAGACTGAGAAAGCAGTGTCCGTTCCTCAGCCCCTGGGATGCTAGTCTTTGTGGACACTGATCAACAGGAGAAAAGGTTGAAAGTGACCCAGTGAGACGTGTCTGGATGGAGCTGGAGAAAGAAACTTTCCCCTTTTCCGTCCCTACACATGCAGAATGAAGCAGAATGCCAACAGGCCAAACCTTTGGAACTTCAAAAATCACTCATCAAGCAGCCTAGCTCTTTACAATAATTTATTACCGATCTTAAAGCAAAGATCAAAAGGAACTCCATCTAGCACTTATATTCAATTCCTCACTGCCCAGTGACTAATTTGCAAAGGAATGAAGCCTTCACAAGGGAAGCCAAAATAATCCGAGGTAACTTTGATACAATGCCACAGAGGATATGAAGAGGAAGCCCGTAGAAGCGGCAAACGGCTAAGTTCCATTAAGAGTTCTAATAAAAGAATAATGGAATTTCCCTTAACTGTGAATAAAAATGTTAGAAGTGGGCAAGATTTAGACAAGTCAGGCAAAACCTTTGATTTGTCACAGCCTTTTGTTGTTCCCGAGTGTTAACTTTAGCCACTGCTGCATTTATGTTGATTAAATGGCTTCATCTGAAAAACTGCAACTCTCCTATCAGGAATCCAGCCCATCTCCCTCCCTTTGCTGGCATATTACTTATCTACCTGCACCCTCTCTCTACTGACAGGCATTACTGGCTTTCCCGATCTCTTTCAAATAAATTGCCATATTCTGCAAGGGGACTGGTTTAACTTGAAAAATGCAACGTGAAATGGTATCATTTTTAGTACTGTATATTGCCATGGTCACACGATGCACAAACACCTCTTTCACAGATTGTTGGTGCTTAAAGTCAACTGGTCACTATAGAAACACTAGAAGCTATTGAAAATCCTTCAACTTCTATGAACAACTGGCACAGTTTTTCCCTCCTGAATCCAGACATCTCCGTAATTCTCAACTGAGGAAAATAGTTTTCACACTACTTATCTTGGCTAGTTAAAAAATCCCCACCACATGTCTCCTTGTAAATTCATAGATCAAGATTTAAGTTTATATTAGCATTTCAAGTGTGCACATTTTTTGTTCGCTTCTGAAATCACCTCGAATTAACAGATTTACTGGAACCTTACATGATACAGAAGTTGTGCACGAATCTCAGGAATCTTGTAATATATTTCCCTATGATGATGTGGTGTTGAGCATTTTCTTTAAAAACAGTCAGAAGTGTGTGTTTTTTTTTTAAAGACATCTTTAACAAATATATGGTGAAATGCTCATAAGTAAGAAGATGTCTGGGAATTCTTCAAACACAGGGAGTGAAGAGCGTGGGGTGTAAATGAAGCAACACTGGCCATGGGTCTATGAAGCCGGGGGACAAATACGTGGGAGTCACGGCACTATCTGGTCTTCCGTGGGGCAAATCTTTTGGCAGCGGGTATTTCAGATACTAATGTTAGGGATTTTATTTAGAGAAAATAACTCTGTCAGGAGCAATGGAAAACCAAAGAGTTGGCAATTACTAGCTCAACTGTCTTTACGAATTCAAAAGTCAAGTTCATCACTTCAGCGTTTGGAAAGAAAAAGCCAACCAAGTAAATAACACCCCCAAATCTGTCTTTACCTCATCTTTGAGATTTCAGTGACAATGTGTAACTGGATTTTAATGTGAATAAAATATAATTATTTTAGTTCAGAAATAAAGATTTTCTGACTTCTTTAGAAGAAATAAACAGCTGACAAACTAAAATGGAAATATAAATGTAATTGGAAAACATACTTCAAAATCACTGTCTGCTGGTGAGAACTGTGCTCTGCGTTCAGAAAGACTTCTATCCAACACACGAATAACATGCTTCTCTTACCTTGTGGTCATACGGATTGTAGGAATGGAATACCCGGGAAAGATCTTTCGTTCTTTGCTTTTTCTGTGGAAGAAAATGCAAACATGTCAGTTGACAGCTGGCAAAAATATACAGGTGCATCAGTATCTAAATGTCTGTCTGTCTGTCTATCTATCTTTCCACATCTCTGTCTACCTACCCACCTGCATTAAGATACTGTTTCGAGATTCTTCCTTGTGCAAAGTGAGGGGCTACGGTCCAGTCTGAGACACATGGTTGCAATTAGAAATCAAAGCCACTTGGTGGTTTTGTGGGTCGTTGTCACAGACCAGCCAGGAGACCTTTTCCTAGAGGTTTCGTAGTTGAAACACTAATCATCCTCAAAAATCCTATTTTCAAACGCATAACTCAGAGACTAAACTGAAGAGAAAGAAAACTCAAACACGCTTAGGACACTGGCCATTTCATTGTAATACCAACTGCTATTACTCTGACCTGGGCACTGGCGTGCGTCCAGTTAAACAATGCACCTTCACCTGGCTTCCTAGTCACAGCTCGGGTCTGTCTGCCTGAGGCCACCTTTGTTCTGTCCCTGCCGTGTAGCCCAAGGGCCTTGCACGGTGTCTCACATGCAGCACTCGATGCGTAGTTGCTTAAGGAATAACGGAATTTACCTGACGTAGACAGGCGTATCTATGATGATGACATAAGCCTCATATATTGTGAGGAAAAGAGAAGCCTCTTTTCACTGCTAATGATATGTTTTTCTCGAGCTGAACCCGCCACTTGAGGACCGTCTCTACCTCCTGCCTGCCCCGGTGTCTGTGACAGTGAAGGGCGGAGTTCTCTTCTGGTCGACTGGAAGAAGCAGCTTGTTTTCTCGTACACGGAGATCTGTCCACTCACTGTAACCACCACAGGAAATTCTGTGCGTGGCTCTAGATCTTCTGTGCACATATTTTCACATACAATTATCACTTTCAAAGAAAGGGGATCATTCTGGATACTCTGTCCTAAAACTGACTTTTTCCACTTCACAACTGATCCTTGCCAAACTTAAGGACTTGTATAACCAGCTCCGCAATCCCTTATATGGAGTGCTGAAATCCAAAAACTTCTGCAATCTGAACTTTTTTTTGGCATTTCATTTCCATTTTTTCATAAAATGATCATCTTTGCCAGCTTGACAGGGTGCATTTTTTTCAGAAACGATAAATTGTACAAGTGCAGACGCAGAATCAAGTAGCACGCCATGCTGATTACCTTGATGGATGATACCAAAGTGCCTCCTCCCTCCAAACCCTACCCCGATTTGCCTTCCCTCCAAGAGTGAATGAGAGAAGGGACTGCAGCTAAGTCGGAAATTCTTCATTTCTCTTTTCCATTTACAGGTTAGAACGTTTCTCAATTCACCGAGCAGATGAAACATCTTTAAAACAGGTATCGAACATCTTCCCAGGTGCCAGTTACAGAACTGATTTCTTCGATGTCGAGTTAGCCCGAGACCGTATCCTGCAATTCTGGCTTGAGAGTGGTCTTTGCCCTTAACACTGCCCCCATCTGGCTTCTGGCCCCACTCTGCTGTTGTTAATCCAACTACCAGGTAGCTGAGCGGCTTCTGTCTTCACTTGTGAAAGAATCCTTGCCTGGTATTCAGGTTTCCTAGGGAAGTATTTCCGTACTTCCTCCCTTTAAACTCCAGTGTCTGCCTGAGCACATCTGTCCCACCTCCCCCAGGGCCAGGGATCCAAGCAGACCCTCTAGCCTGGGCTCTATGTGGCCTTGGGCAGCCACATGGCTAAGCAGTTGAATCTAGTGTTAACTAGGATTTTATATTCGAGTCATCTGTACACACTCACTGTTGCCCCATAGATCAGTTTTCCTATTTCAGGATGGTCTTTGGAGCTGGCAGGGCTTCAAGTCACTTGGCTTTGTTTCTACATCACCCACTAAACATCATCCCTCCCTGCCGCCAGCCAAAATCCCAGCCGCCTCCTCCGTCCACCTCGAAAGTCGGCTTCTGACCATCCCAACGCTAAAGTAACGTAACACTCCTTTTCCCCCGAGAGCAGGGATGAGCCTCCGACTGACTGGGAACAGTCCCCTGACTCTGCAAGAGCCCCGAAATCTCTTCTGAACAGGTCACTGGTTCACCAAAGTTTTTGTTAGCTTATAATTTTCTCTTTCCTTTCCATGTACCCTCTTAGTTGTATAACAGTTCTTGGCTTACACTTCAATCAGAAGAAAAATGACGGATACTAACGTTTCCTTTGGTAGAAGACTCACTATAAAACATGGGGTGAAATTTTTTTCAGAAAGGAAATTATGCTAGGAAAGATAAAATACGGAGCATGTCGTTATTCAATTTAGGAGGTGTCCAAAAGACTGTTTAGTCCCGAAAAGGTTGAGCTACCAGCTTGAGTTGGCCGGTGGAAACGGAATATTCAGAGGTTGTTTGGTGTGACATTTTCATGTGGTTTTGGTTTTATATCTCTATTTTGACAGCTAAAACCTATACATGCTTTTTACCGTAAGCTAATTCAAATTATTTCGGGAAGGAAGTGGGGTATAAATGACAAGTAAATAACACAATTTGGATTAGCACCCAAAAGAAGTCAGCGAGGAAAAAAATGCTCTTCTTTCTGACAACAAATCTATTATATATAAATACAGGGAAGTCTTGGCTAGGAATCCTGAAGGTTATATGTATTAGTTCAGTTAACTGGAAATTACTGCTGTTTTTCCTGTGAGGTCAGAATCCATATAGCTCAGTACTGTATGTTCAGGGATCCAGAGATTGGCAAATGATGGCCCATGGGCCAATCTAGCCTATCGCCTGTTTTTGTAAGTAAGATTTTACTGAGACACAGCCACACACATTTGTTTACGTGTATCTATGACCACTTCTGTATTACAGCAGCAGAGTCGTGTGGTGCCCACAGAGATCCTGTGGCCCATTAACCCTAAAGTATTTACTCTCTGGCCCTTTACAGAAATAGTTAGCCATCCCAGATCTCGAATCTCTATCTTGGACCACGTCTACTTCTGGCAATAGTCCCCTGACCCCAAACCAAATAAACAACTATTCAGCAAAATTCCTTGCTCCTTCTACTCAATGAAGACAGTTCAAGGACCAATCATAACCTATACCCAAACACATCAGGATGAACACATCGGGCCAAAGAACCATTAGCTGTCTTGCTTCCAGGATTTTACTTTTGGGCATTCAATGTTCAGACAGAGAATATTATGAGTCGGTTTGTAGAACACGCTGAAGTAGACATGGGACTTTCAGAGCCTTCTGTATTCACACTGTAACTGCTGACGACAGAAATGCTGAAATCCTTTAACTGAATTCTAGCGCTAAAGCCGAGGAGAAGCTTTCATGTACAAGGGACAGAAGCATGGCCATTATTGCTAGTGAGCCAGTTTCCAATAGGCAGACGGTGCTAAGAGTCCTAGGCTACAAAACTTGTTGAGCCTTGCTATCAGCACTTTTAACTGAAACTAAAAGCCGAGCCAAAATTGGAATAATTAGATACTTTCCTATTGCATCATAGTGTGTTTCTAAACTACCTCCCACTTTTTAGCCTGTTAAAACAAACATCTCAGTCATGCAACCACCTATTAATTCTCTGAGTGTTTAAAAAGTAAACATGTTGAACAAGGCGTGTGATGAACTTGGAACAAGGGTGGCCAAAGTACAGTGAGTATGGCAAACATCTCCCTCGGAGTTGGACGAGGGACCTTCGAGTCCCTTTCATCATGAATCTCAGGGTACAGGCCGCAGAGATGAGAGGTGATTACAAAGGAACCACAGGCCAAGTCCTGCAGTCTATGTGGGGTGCAACTGGGTTTAGAAGATGAGGCAGCCTGAAAATTTGGTCAAATTTTGAGATTTCGGAGAAATCTCCATCCTAGAAGTGTTTCCTAAACTGCTTTTATATTTCACACTCCAAGAACAGAAAACACTGACGACCCCTTTAAGATCCAAGTTTAAACTCCTTTTCAGACAAAACCAAACAAAACTAAAGGCCCCAATGGAGAATTTTTAACAGTTCGGGTTTGCAGACAATGGAATCATTTCAATTTTTATCAAAGGGATACAAGGAGTTAGATCTGAAAGAGGCTCACATGCAATGAAAATCTGTATTTTGAAGGTGAGGTTGTATAATCAATTAAATCGTAACAATATCCACCAGCTTAACTTCTCCTGGGCTTCCCAAGAGAATTCAATGCTTTCTGTGCTCATTCTCTACTTGTAGATAATACAATATAAATGTTTCAGGATACTTTGTGGTAAGAAGCACAAGAACAGGTTCGAGTTTCAATGTACTAACTTCCTGTTCCCAGTTCCCCACGTAAGGAGCTTGGAAGTCACTGCTCCAGCCTAACAAGTAACAAGCTGAACAGACAAGAGTCAACTCTTTTTTGGATGCATAAGGGAGGGAAAGACAGAAAACACTGCTGCCCCCAGAACTGGGAGAGACCAATAAACCAATATGGGGAATGTGGCTTCTGGAGCATTCTGGAGCGTAAGTAGGAAAACCTGACAGGTAATGGATGCATTGCTGGAGGCTTGGTGCAGACAACTCTGTTAAGGACTTCAGGGGGATCCAGTCATGGGGCAGGAGTGGGGGGTCTACAACATCGTGAGATTTACCTCCAGGAGCTCAACCAGGTTCCCACAACAAATATGGGAGAAAACTCCCCTGTGGCTTCTGGTATGGGGAGGGGAAAAAGAAACATTTTGAAATACACCAGAGTATTCTGTTCTTAACAAGGCCTGCCCTCAGGGGGAACTAGTTAACCAGAGCCTAATCTGCTGGGGTATTATCAGAGACTAGCTAACCTGACAAGGGAAATACCCAACTTTAGCCCACTAAGCCATCCTGTTCCACCCAAGGAGGGAGGAAAAACACTGAGAAAACCTGTTTACAGTACAGAGGCAGGATCACTAAAAGACTGAGATCTAATCATAGGACTCCAGAATGCTTCCCCTTGTCCTTACACCTCATCACCACATTACTAAAGGCCTATTTGTGGCAGTTCCTTTTACCCAGTACATCATGTCCGGCTATCAAGAAAAATTACAAGACATACCAAAAGGCAAAAACACAATTTGAAGAGACAGGCCAAGCTTCAGAACCGGACATGGCAGAGTGCTGGAATTATCAGACTGGGAATTGAAAATATGTTGAGGGTTCTAATGGATAATGTAGACAGTATGCAAGAACAGATGAAAAATGTAAGCAGAGAGATGGAAATCAAAGAATGAACCTCTCCCAAACTTCCCTCCCCAAAATGCTAGAGATGAACACTATAATGGAAATGAAGAATGTCTTTGACAGGCCAAGTAGTAGACTGGACATGGATGAGGAAGGAATCTCTGAGCTAGAGCTGTATCAATAGAATCCTCAAAAATCAAAAAGAAGAGAGAACAAAGACTGAAAAAAAGAACAGAATATCCAAGGACTGTGGGACAGCCATAAAAGGTGTAAAATATGCATAATGGGGACATCAGTAGGAGAAGAGAGAGGGGAACACATGAAATATTTGAAACAATCATGACTGAGAATTTCTCCAAATTAATGTCAGACACAAACCACAGATCTAGGAAGCTCAGACAACACCAAGCACGACAAATGCCAAGGAAACCTATTCTTTGGCTTATTATTTTCAAATTATAGTAAATCAAAGATAAAGAAAAATTCCTGAAAGAAACCAAAGGGGGGAGGAATCCCTTATCTATAGAGGAACAAAGATAAGAACCATATCTGATTTCTCAGAAACCATGCTGGCATGAAGAGAGAGAAATATTCAGTGTTGAGAGAAAAAACCACCAACTTAGAATTCGGTACCCTGCAAAATTATCCTTCCAAAATGAAGAGATAAAAACCTCCTCAGAGAAACAATTGAGGGAATTTACTTCCAGCAGACCTTGTTTGTAAGAAACATTAAAAGAAGTTCTTTGGAGGGGCGCCTGGGTGGCTCAGTTGGTTAAGCAACTGCCTTCGGCTCGGGTCGTGATCCTGGAGTCCCTGGATCGAGTCCCGCATCAGGCTTCCTGCTCGGCAGGGAGTCTGCTTCTCCCTCTGACCCTCCCCCCTCTCATGTGCTCTCTCTCTCTCATTCTCTGTCTCAAATAAATAAATAAAATCTTAAAAAAAAAAAAAAAAAAAAAAAAAAAAAAAGAAGTTCTTTGGAGAGAAGGAAAATTATATAGGTCAGAAATCTGAATCAGAAGGAAGAGCACTGAATAAGTAGTGAAGAATAAGGGCAGGTAAAAGAATTTTTATTTTTCTTATTCCTTTTTTTTTTTTAAGGATTTTATTTATTTATTTGACAGAACGAGACACAGCAAGAGAGGAAACACAAGCAAGGGGAGTACGAGAGGGAGAAGCAGGCTTCTCACTGAAGAGGGAGCCGGATGCAGGGCTGGATCCCAGGACCCTGGGATCACGACCTGAACCGCAAAGGCAGATGCTTAACGACTGAGCCACCCAGGCGCCCCTATTTTTCTTATTCTTAATTGATCTAACAGGTAACAACTTATTCAAAACAATAATAGCAAAAATATATTCAATTATGCATGCTTATGTATATGTGAAATGAATGACAATGACACTGGGGTGGGAGAAAGAAATTAAGATAATTGTGTTATTCGGGTGCCTGGTGGCTCAGGTCATGATCCCAGGGTTCTGGGATCGAGCCCTCTGTTGGGTTCCCTGATCAGCAGGGAGTCTGCTTTTCCCTCTTCCTCTGCCCCTACCCCCCGCTTGTGCACGCTAATAAATAAATGAAATCTTTAAAAAATTTTTAAAAATTTTTAAAAAGATGATTGTGTTATTATTATAAGGTACTCACACTACCTGTAAGTTAAGTCACTACATGAAAGTGGATTTTTGTTTTGCTTGGATTGATTGGAACTGTATATTGCAAACTCTAGGGCAACCACTAACCCAGGTTAAATATAAAAGTATAACTGATATGCTAAGAAAAGAGAGTTTCAAGCCACCTATTTTTTTCTTGTCCCCTTGTTGGCAGGGAGCCTGAGAAGTGGTTAACCAATTGACTGGCAAGTAGCAGCGGAAAGTAAGAGTGAAAAGATAAGAAGCCAAGACAACTCATTAACTGGGCAAGCAGGTTCTGAATAGGTGATCTTTGTGTCATGCAGGGGCACTTAAGACAACAAGGCAATCGATGATGGGGAGGGAGGTGGTGTCTAGGAGAGTCAGGTTCTAAAAAATTCCAAAAAGAGACCAGAGTCAAAATTCTAGTAAATAAACACCAGGCAACAAGAACTGGTCAGTTACTCCCTGCCAGGGACAGGCATTTAGTGGGGAAGTCAGAGAACCATATCCTGAGGCAGAAGGGCCAAAATAGCACAGGTACAAGATAAAAACTAATGACTCAGGGGTTCAGGGGTCCTTGGTGAGACTAGTCAGGAACTAGGAGAACTGCAGTGAGGACAAGGCTTAGCAAGAAGCAATGAGACACTAAAGGCAGGGGTAAGAAATGAAGTAGCCAGGAAACCTTAGGAGGTAAGTGAAGGTGTTAACTATCAAAACTGTGGTCTGACTATAAGGTAGGTCTGATGTTTGCCTTGGGATCTTCGATTATACCTCTTGCAGGGGCAGGTTTCCGTTGTCAGGGGGTAGGCAATGCTGAGCTTATTAAACTTGGCCTGTAATGTGACAGCATTTGGTTGAAGAGGGAAAATATTATAGCTTACTGGAGAGTTCAATTTTTGATAAAAGCAGAAATAAAAGAACTGAGTCTACAGATAGATGATGCCTTTTATACACCGTAAGAAAGTAGGCTGAGTGTAGGCGCCCAGAGCAAGGAAGGAAGTAGCCCTGTGAAAGCAGAGAGATGCCTAAGTGGTTAGAGCGCATAATATAAGAAATGTGACAAACAATCCCACTGGCGGTTCAGAAAGCGCTTCCTCGTGGTGTTAGAGATGGAGCAAGGGTGCAGTGCTAGAGGCTGAAGGTGGTGTGAGAGGCTGCGGCAATGCTCCAGAGAAAAGGACAACACCCCATCCCAGATTCAGTTAGGGCGAGGAGAGGGGGTGGGCTGGATAGAGGAAGAGCAGAGGCAGGATGGACAGCTCTTGGTGACCCGTTAGGGAAGGAGTACAAGACAGGGAAGAACAGTGGAGACTCTAAGATTTGGGGCTCAGATAACCAAGGGAAGAGAAGTGTCCTGCACCAACATAAGGAATCCAGGCAAAAAGTAAGTTTCGGGGGGGGTGAATCAGGTTTGAAGAGAATGCGTTTGAGTGGCTGGCCGTGAGACATTTGGGGAGATAATGAGAGGAAGTCAGATATAAGGGCATGGTGCTGGAGGAGAGATGGGGGCCACAGATTTGGGAGTCATGAGCCTGCTGATCTAATTTAAAGCAGGAGAGGGGATGTGATTACAGGGGGAGCATACAGAACAAAGGAGGCAAGAGGATGAGAGAAGACTGAGGTTAATATCCCAGCAAATCACAGCTCTCTGACCTTGGGCGGCAAGGAGTCCGATATGAGGGAGGTGAATCAGGCCAGTGGTTCTCAAGCCTCGTTGCAGGTTGGAACTAATGAGGAACCTTTAAAATATACCAGCGCTCTGTTCTTGATCCCCCGTGTGAGCTAACTGGCATGGTATGATGCAGGTAAGGGTATTACTTAAAAGCTCTTGGGTTTTCCAATGTGCTGCCAAAGTTGAGAACCACTAGCCAATACGATCCCTGAGGTCTCTCCCAGCTGTTAGCCTCTGTCTCCCACTGTCTTTCAGCTTTCGCCTTTCTGGGTTCTACATTCTATCAAGCATTTTCATTCTTAATCTCCATATTATGTCTGCAGCTTTGCCTCATTTCCTAACCTCTTCCTTTACTTAAAAATGAACTCTATGCGGGAATTCCTCTGGGGCACACTGAGGCTTTGGCTGCAGAGAACGGGCTGCTGATATATATTTAGTTCTCTACTTGGTGAGCGCTTCTGAAAAATTAATGGAAAGCTAATTCAATAAACCTGAACCTTTATATTGTTATCAATGTATAAAAACATCAGAAACTTAATTAAAAGCACTTGACGTTATCAGCACTCAATCACAATCTCACTTTTATACTGGACATATTTGGATGGTGTCCCTAAGAGGATAATAATCACTCAAGATCACTAAGAAGAAAGAACAGGTCCCTGGCATCTAAAACAAGGAAGCTCAAAATTCAGAAATGAGTAAAAAACAAAACAAAACAAAAAAATCAGTGATGTGAAATATGTTTAGGGGTCAAAAATACCCCACATACTCAGCAAAACAGACAAACTTCAAAAATCTCACCTGCTTTTCCTTCATAAGGCACACATGTAATGCTTTTGTGTTCTGTGAGAAATGGTACTGTGAGGAGAGAAGGGAAAATAAAGAAAAGTAGGTGGCTCTAAGTCTATATACATTTTCCACCTCTTCCTTTCTAGTAAGATCTGGAAGGCAATGGACATGACCATAAAATGGTGCCGACTTGGACCATCCTCTTAAGTTTCCTTCTCTCCCTCCAGTTACAGCAAATTCCATGAGCGTTTCAGGTTCTTTAGTGTTTGGAATCTCCACACAGCGGGGCGCACTGTGTGAGCATGTCTCAGAGGACATGAAAACAGCAGAATTCTAAGAGTGGACGTTAGCAAAGGGACGAGTGACTTTGCTCACCCATTGTTAACGGTATTAAAAAAAAAAAAACCCAACCAGGCAAATGTGGAAATGCACCACTGATTCTCAAGCACAGCAGGTATCAGTGGGTATTCTTTTCTTTTCTTTTTTCTTTCTCTCTCTCTCCCTCCCTCTCTCTTTCTTTCTTTCTTGGCTTTATGGTTTCTAAAATAACCTTAGTGGAATTGTAGGTGCAATACTCAGTCCCTCATTTTCATCGTGGGTGTGGTAGAGGTGCAGGGGCACCATTTGCCCTAGCAGGTCCTTGACTGGGCAACAAATGCTGGAGGAAAGTATAAATAGGGAACTCTACATTAATTCCGCTGATAATATAAAGCGTAAGTAGCCATATCTTCTTATATCAAGTTCACCTTATTTTCTAAAGAGAACGTTTGTTTACAAGGAAAGGTCATTCTTTGGCGACAAAGGCATGACCCAGCACAGGAGAAAGGAAGGAGTCTGAACTATTCTTCCCTGGGAGGTGTTGCCAAAATGAGTAGCCATTAGAAGCAGTTAGAAAAGAAACAGCCTTCCAACATAAAACAAATCCCCGTAAAGTTAAAAAGACAAAGTCAAAGGGTACTAAGTACTACCTACCACACAATGGTTCATTCAAAGTTCCTTTGTATGGTAACTTCTGGTGCTCAAAAGTAGCAAGAACAGGAGTTGCTATAAATATCAATTCAGTATCACTTATCCTCACTCTGACCTTCTAACCGACCACAAAAGAGAGCTAACTTTACTTCTTATCTGGATTACTGTAGTACTATTTTCTTTCCCGGACTCTCTGGGTCCAAGTTTCAGCCTCCAAATCAAGAGCTGGCAAAAATTCAGCTGACCACTGTGTACAGTCTGTGATTTGTTTTTACAGTTTTAAGTAGCTGGGGAAAAAAAAAAAAACCTCCAAAGAACAAGAATACTGGTGACATGTGAAGATGATATGAAATTCAAATCCCCACCAACCTTCACTGGAGCACAGTCAACCACTCATACATTGTTTGTGGCTCATTCTGTGCCCGTGGCACGGAAACCATGCGAGACCTGTACCCAAACACATTTACTGTCTGGCCCTTTCCAGAAACTTTGCCAACCCTGCTCTAAATCACTGGTGTCCGACCCCAGCCGCACAGTCGAATTGCCTGGGGATTGAAATAATACTGATGTCTGGGTCCCCTTGCCATGGATTCTGATTGAACTGATCTGGGGCACGGCGTAGGTAGACCATGTCTTGGTCTTCCGGGAGGCCTCTCTCCTGTCCACAAAACGTTATTAGAGTGCCTTGCTCATGGGAGTGGCTCGGCAAATGCCACCATCCCCCTGGTCCCACAACATTTGGCTTTTACCTCCACTGAGTCTTCTAGTCCCTCATACTAAACACTCAGGTCACCTTTTCCCTCCAGTATCTCAATTCATGACCTAACAGTTCACCTGCAGTCACCTCTGTTCCCCCATCCTCTGCCCTCCGTTCTCCCTACAGACTCACTCCCCACCTCACATTGACAAAACCACTCACTTCCGCCCGGAGCAATTCAGAGACCACCTGTGGACTGAGGCCTCGCACCACTCCTTGGCCATTCCTCTGTGAGTGGACAGTCTGCTGCTCTTCCCATTCCTCCTAAGAGCGTCCCAATCAGTTTTTCTGTTTCTCTTCTCATCCTCTATCTCTAAAAGACATTCTCCCAGCTCTAAAACTTAGTTACTAATTGAATGACTCATTCATTCATTGGATACATTCACTGCATGCCCCTCACGCTGCAGGGACCATACTAGGCCCTGATCAGACAGAAAGCAAGCCAGACCAGGCCCCTGGACTCAACAAGCTAGAGGGGAGAAACGAACAATTACCACATTTAACCAGTAACCAAGCACACAGTAGGTACATAAATGTTTGCTGAATGAATTAAAAAAAAAATCTGGGTACTATTATTTGGTATTCACACTGCTCGCACCCAGTGGCTGTGCCGATGAATGATCTGTTTATGATTCTTACATAGATTATTAGATCAAAGGCAAATTTACTCCATGATGGAATTATTTTTATGACTATAAATGGTAGTTCAAGACAATAATCGTAAAAACTCCAGAATTTGAAATTTGTTTCCCATGGGACTCTGCCTTTCAGTTCATTTATATTTTATGCACACACTTTTTTTTTTTTTTAAACATGTTTGCTGTCTTATAAAGCTCAATCCTTTCTCTGAAAAGTTATATACAGGAATCAGGGAATGGCAACTTTCAGTATCTTTTGTTGGGTAGAAAAATATTAGGAAAGGACAAAATTAACAGCTCTATATCATGGATTACCCTTCCCTTAAAAAGAAATGAGTAAACATAACATACAATAACAACCATACATAACAAACATAACAACCAATGAATTTCAGAATGTAGTCAGATAATTGATTTGTTGTCTGTGTAATAGCCACTAAGTCTGTAACATACCCAAATACCTGATAACACAAGAACAAATATTATCTCCCCACCAAACGCCTCCTCCTGTTGGTTACTTTGAATCTAAGTAGTTTGACAAAGCAAAGCAAATAGGTTTTAATCTAATTCCTGTTAAATGTTCTTTCACACAAATTTAGTATTTCTAGACCAATTCATAGGTATAAAGATTACCCATGTGTGAAGAGGTTTCCCTGTTATTTTTAAAATTTAAAACATTCTTTTAACAAGACAACTTTTCTCACAGCCGTATGTTAGAAGAATCAGCAGTTACAATGTTGAAACTCTGGAAGCCCCTCCTACCATCACAACCCAGCAAATAGTGTGGGCAACAAATTTGCTTCTACGTACTACATTGTTTTTATTTTTGTCTTCAAAATTTTACTAGGTTATCAATCATTTGAAATTATGGAGAGGCTAGGGGGACAAATGGTTTTGTTTAACTTTTTCCTATCTACTTAATAATAATGCCTGGTATCTGTAAATTATTTTAAGTAGGGACAAACCATACAATTAAACAAAAAGCAAAAATAGGAAGCCTTATTAAAGACGTGACTGTGAGAGGGTAATATTTTGCAGGTGTCTTTAACACACACAAGGTGGATTTTTCTAATGAGTGCCCTGGAGGTCTCTGTACTTCTGTATTGTCATCACACATCTCTCTTCCTTTTATTAGCGGAGAGATGGTAACGTGCCTTTACTGACTCTAACATTCCATGAGGATGCGCCTGGGAGCCCGACACCATGAAATACAGAGTGGGGCAGTCTGGATCTGCACGAACTCTATTAACGCTCCGAGCCTCCTACCAGCTTCTAGAGGCGAATCCACAGAGCACCCGGGGGGGGGGGGGGGGGAAATGATGAAAAAAAGAATGGAGGAAACTATATTTCTCTGACCTACAGATAAGCTGCTATCCAGTTCTAAAAACTGATCAGAATCAATGCATCTCCTTCATGACCCCGCCTAACCCCTGGTGTCACCCCATTTGAAGAGAAGCCTGAAAACTGTTCTGTGCCAGTTACTGCTGCATCTTCAGATAAGCCCACAACTCATTTTGATTATGATTCCACGGCTGGGACCTGGCAGGTCAGACATGACAACGTAGGGGTGATGACTCTCCTACTTTCTCCATCTAATTTAGCACCTACTGTAAAAAATCATTTCTATCAGCGATGTGCCACCACCGATCTCTCTCCCTGCCCCATCACACCAATAAGAAGAGTCTAAAATTCATTTCAGGGGTGGCTGGGCTTTTTGACCTGTCTCCTCCTTGAGTCCTATGTCAAAAATAGACTGATTTTTGTTCCGTATATTAAACATACATATTTTCTTTTTTATCCTTGGCCTTTATGATCAAAGAGCCTTTATTTGATGACCAGAAGACCATTTAATATACAGTTCCATCTTCTCCCTTCTCTCGTCCTCATGCCACTTGAGAAATCAGGGGATTCTTTTTTATCCTGTGAAGCGAGGTTACTGCACAGATAGCTAGGGGCGAACACTGCTGAGGCTGGTGCCGTGCCCGCAGGAAAGGGTACCACAGGTGTGCATGCGAAGGGGCGGAGGCAGGGGGAGGGATGTTGGCTGAGGGCTTAGGAAATGAGAACAAGGGCAAGGCAGGAGGAACATGGAGTATGAGGTTTCCCTCGAGCCCATTCCAACACCTTGAACAACCCTCGTTATTTATAATCCACGCTGTATAACAGCTTTCATGAAATTAACCCATATTCACACAAATAGGGAAAAGCTGCCCAGTGTAGGTACCAAATGACTGGCCTGACCATTTTAAGTCACGAGAAAACAGGCAGAACGGGATGCTTGGACTCTGTCCACCACCACAGACTCTGGGGACTAAAGCCCTGCTGTCGCATCAGCCAGGCTCTCCACCCTTAGGGGGCCTGTGTCCACCACCTGAGCACATCCTCAGGGTACACGCAGGCCTGTCCACTCAGCCTCAGGGTACCACCCCCTGTCGCTGTCCCTGTTTCCTTCCCTCTTCAGAGAGGGAGAGCTAGGAAGTTGAAAGGGCCCCACCATCTACTTATTGCATATATCCTATGCTTTCAGCTTTTTCATTGGGAGAGGATCCTAAGGTGTTTTTTTGTTGTTGTTGTTTATTTTCATTTTTTAAAAAGCTTTTATTTATTTGAGACTGAAAGCAAGAGAGATTACAGAGGGGTAGGGAGAAGCAGACTCGCCGCTGAGCAGGGAGCACGATGCGGGGCTCGATCCCAGGACCCTGAGATCATGACCTGAGCCGAAGGCAGACGCTCAACGACTGAGCCACTCAGGTGTCCCTGTTGCTGTTTTTTTAAAAAAGACCTATAGGTTTAGCATGTGCACGTTTGGGATGCAAAAGGACAACACTACCTTGGAAAAAGCTCAATCAACTACCTGACTGTGAGGATTATAAAGGAGTTCTGCTTGAAGTAACTTTAATCAATCCCAAAGTCCAAACATTTTTTGGACATTTATATAGTACTTTCTATTTTCAGAGTGCTCCCAACTATATTTTAATGATAAGCACTCATGTACTCAAAGATTTACCGAATGTCTGCTCCGTTCATTTTTATCAGCAATTACCCTCCTTCCTTCACCCAGTGCCTGGACCAACTGGCTTTCTCCATCACCAGGAGCCAAGAACCAATACTCCTTCCTTTCTTGTTTTATTTCAGAGCATTGTTGGACATTATCAACCTATTAACTGTAGGGAAATTGCTCTATGCTCTTTTTACTTCTTTTTTCTTTTTCAAAGGTCAGCATCTTCCTTTGCTCTTTATACTCATGTGTACCTAAAACGTATTTCTGGGTTGGAGAGCAGGCCTTGGTGTTTGTCTTGGGGTCCTTTGTGTGTCTATGTTGCTCAGTTTTAGTAACTTAATCCTAACCATGCCCCCCCATAGGCATTTGCTTATTTTTTTCAGTTGTTTTCCAAAATCAGGGATGCATGCATATAATCTGAAAGGGTCAACCTGCTCAACATTTCCCAACCTCCCTTTCCCCTGTCTGCTTCCTTAGAAATAGCTCCCCTTTGACTCTTTCAGTTTATTGACAAATAACGTGTCCCCATGGTGATTCTGAATTTTTTTTAGGACTAGATACTCTCCACTGGTTTTCCTTCTCTCCCCTGCCCACTCCATTTACCCTTGTTTCCCACCCCCACTTCCCAATACATCACAGACATGCCATTCAGAATTCAGCTGTACAATAACTATGATTACATATCCTTTCTTGTATATTTTATTTTCCTGGGAGTTAAAAAAAAAAAACAACCCTCATTTTCTATTTGCTTGTCTACGTGTGTATCACTAATTCAACCTCAAATTCTCCTCCACATACCTAAATAAGTCTTCAAGAATGTAATTCCCACTAAATATTTATCCTTTTCATTTTCTTGAAGAAGTTTCTCCCAGAGTTTTCAAGCCTGCTTTGACTTAGTCGGGCTGCTCCTAAGCTCTGATGAGGGGCTCTCGCTTTCACCGTCATCCTGGAGATTCTGCTCTCCTCTGTGTTGTTTTCCATTTCCTTTCTCTTATATCTTCCTTCTGAGTGTCCTCTCCAGTTTTGATGAAGTTTCCTGAGCAGGGGATATGCTGATTGACGCTTTGGTGGCATATCAAATTCTAAGATGGAAAGCATTTTTTCTTTTTCTCCCCCAGAATCGAGAAGGCATCACTCATTTGTCACTTGGGTGCTGTTAAGACATGTGAAGCCATTCTGATTCCTGGTCTTTCAAATGTGACTGATGTCGCTCTCTTGTCTTGACGTATGTCTATTTCTCATCCATGATGCTGGATCTAGGATGACTGCTTTCAGTGTGGCCCGTCATGTCTCTCAGTCATAGGAAATGCCCTCGAATTAGTTCATTGACAGCTTCTTCCTTCCCTGTTCACTCTCTGGAATTCCTACTGTTTGAGTGTGGGGCTCTCCTGGATTGGTCCTTTACTTCCCCTTCTTTCTCTACTATTTCTACCTCGTTTCTTTTCATTCTGTTTCCTGGAGATTTCCTCTACTTTATCTCATAGCTCCCCTCAATCTTTAATTTTGCTACCATATTTTTAATCTCTAAGTATCGCTTTGGTTCTCTCTCTCTCTTTTTTTTTTGTGGTATCCTGATCTTGTGTCGTGAATACAATACCTTTACTCATTTCTCTGAGAATGTCAAAGATACATATTTTTTAAACTTTTCTTCTCCTGGAATAGTCCTGTTTCTTTTTTCCCCTCTCACCCTACTCTTCTGTTTTGGTCCTGTCCTTCTTATTAGTTGGTGGCTTTCCTCAGACATCTGGAGATCCCTGATGGGGTGGTTTATTCAATTAAGCGCCTGACTCTTGGTTTCAGCTCAGGTGGTGATCTCAGGGTCGGGGGACTGAGCCCCATGTTGGGCTCTGTGCTCAATGCTGAGTCTACTTGAGATTCTCTCTCCCTCTGCTCTTGCCCCTGCTCGTGCTCTCTCTCTTTAAAAAATAAATAAATAAATCTATCTTTAAAAAAAGGGGTGGGTAAGGGACTGTTTCGGACTAAATTGTGTCTCCCCCACAATTCCTATGATGAAGCCCTAACTCCCAATGGGACATATAGGGCCTTTGAGGAAGTAATGGGGGGGGGGCATCTGGCTGGTTCAGTCAGTAGGGCATGCAACTCGATCTCAGGATGGTGAGTTCAAGCCCCACGCTGTGAGTGTAAAAGCCAACTTAAAAAAAAAAAAAAGAGGAGGATGTAACTAAGGGTAATGAGGTCATAAGAGTGGGGCCTTAAATCCAATAATAGGACTGGAAAAGGAAGAGAGACCAGAGTCCTTTCTCTTCCACTGTGCACTCAGGAGAGGAAAGGCCATGAGAGGACACAGCGAAAAGGAGGCCATCTACAAGCCAGCAAGAAGGGTCTCACCAGAAACCAACCCTGCCAGAACCTTCATCTTGGATCTTCAGATTCCAGAATGGTGAGAAATAAATTCTGGTGTGTAAGCCACCAAGTCTGTGGTATTTTGTTATGGCCGCCCCAGGAGACCAACGTAGGGACTAAAACACTGACTGAAGGTTCTGAGCCGATGGCTGGGCTTGTCAGTATGAGCCTTACTATGGAGTGACCTGGCTGGACGTTTAATTCTGGAACCTCTGATGCCAACAGCTTTTCAGTGTTGGACTGGTCAGGTTTCCCAAAGAAACTCTTCCAAACCCTTGATGGGAAGGTTAAGGCATGCTTGAGTGCTGGAATCCTAGCTGCATGACGGAACAAGGAGGACATCTCCATATACACATGGACCAAACTTTGCCCTCAACTGTGCAGCTTCCCACCCGGGGACCTTCTATATTTCTGTGAGTTAATTTTATGTGTCAATTTGATTCCGCCACGGGGTCCCCAGGCATTTGGCCAAATATTATTCTGGGTGAGCACATTTCTGGATGAGATTAACATTTAAACTGGTAGACTGAATAAGGCAGATGTTACTCCCTAATGGAAGTGAGCTTCAGCTCATCTGCTGAAGGCTCAAACAGAACAAGAAGGCTGAGTAAGGAGAAGTCCTCCTGAGGGACGGACTGAGCTGGGGCACGGGTCTTTTCTGACTTCTGGACTCGAACTGTGCCCCTGGCTCTTTTTGGGTCTAGAGCTGTTAGCTTTAGGACTGTCACTTATACTGCCGGCTTCCCTGGGTGTCAGGCCTTCGGACATGGTATGGAAGGACACGTGGGCGCTCCTGGGTCTCCGGCTTCCTGAGAGCAGATCCTGGGGCTTCTCAGCACCTCTCTCTATATATATGTGTGTGTGTGTGTGTGTGTGTGTGTGTGTGTGTGTATGTATGTGTGTGTGTGTGTGTGTGTGTACACATATACATCCTACTGGTCCTCTTTCTCTGAAGAGCTCTGGTACATTTTCCCTTCAGAGAACAAGCCTCCAGTCCTCTGTCAGGGAGGGTGAGGGCTATCACCTGGAAGCCTGAGTTGGGGAGGCGATGACAGAAATCTAACTGCTTCCTACATAGTTTCTGAACAATTTTTCTAATTTTAGTCCCCTCCCTTCTTGCCTTTTTCTCCTTCTAGAGGTGCCAGCCAATCCTTGGGCCATGTAAGGATTCTGTGGTATATACGTTAGGCTGCTTCTCGGTTTGGGTTTTGGCTTTTCTGTGCTGCCAGGTTGGTATTTAGGATTCTCTAGGGTGGTGAGGCTAGCTGTCAACTGTCCATCTATTTTCTTACCACCACAATTTTGTTGTTGTTTCCTCTCCTGTTTTCTTTAGCCTTGTGGGTTAATAATACCTGTAATAAAAGCCTCTGCACTGTAGTTTTAGAAGGATTTGGAAGAGAATGAAATTTCATCTATCTAGAACTTTCTTTTCAAACCTGAAGCCAAACTTATTCTTGGACAAACCGTTAGTACTCTCAAAAAAAAATCTCTTAATTCACTTAGTTCACATATTACACATCTGGAATTTGTAACTTTCTCTTTCAAAAGATCAATTTAAAGAACAAAGTAAGTGATGATCTAATCTTAGAACCCCTGATATAAGAGTGAAGAAGTTTGGGATAACACTAGAAGTTATTTTTATGTATTCTGTTTATGCATCTTTAAGAGATACATGCACGTGCGCGCGCACACACACACACGTAGCATCCGTTGGTTCTGGAGGCTCTGTAAGAGTAAATAATCCCATTATTTACAAGATCAGTCTCTATCAGCAAAAGGCACCTGTGAAAGTGGCATTTACAACTCTTTTGTTTGTTTGTTTTTTCCCAAACACAACAGATTCTGTGTTTTCTGAAGACTATGTTCAAAGACAGAAGGAAGTGTGTTCTGGCTATGAAAAGGTGTTAAAGTCGAGCCTACCCTTTTGGCCCAGCGGGCACTTATGGTCAGGCTTACCCTACAGCCGTAATATGTATGCCACCCTTTGTAGGGCCGCCATAAAATCAGATCAAATGTCAATAAAATGCTCTGCAGTGTCAGCATATAGTAATCACTCAATAAATGTTAGCTCCTATTATCAACGTGCAAGCTTCTTCATTAGTCTTCCAATGAACTAACTCTGTAACAGTTCAATAATATCACTTGTATTCATTATCTTATTGAGAGCTAAGATTTAACAGATGTCTATTCAGCCACAGTTACAAAGATGGGACCCTCGTAAACTTTCTTCATAAATGACCAGACGTGTGTCTCGATGAAGTCAAGGAATGATGGCGGCTTTCACGCTGACATGCTGTACAGCATCATCCGAAAACATCTCAGGCTGCTGTTTTCTCACCAATGCTTCAGTTCATATGGAAATTTCCATTTCAGTTAGCTGTATCTATACATTTTCAAAATTTCAGAAGCAAAAAATAACTCCAGCATCCTCTGATCTTACCTTCCAGAATGAGTATTGCCTTTATGGCTTATTCTGTTCCACGTACCTTATTCTGGCTTATGAAGTCTGACTTGCTCTGACCCTCATTCATTGTGCCTTACTGCGTTTCCTGCAAGTGTCTCTCCCTCACCCGCGAGACTTGAGGCAGGATGCCTTCCCTCTGGTTTCTCCATGCTCATCCGTCCTGAAGGTCTCTGTGTGAAAGCCAAGGTTGGCTCCTGATTCTGATCAGGGTTCACACATCACCTCTACAGAGAGGTCTCTGCTGATCAACACAATGAATCCACCCAGTCTTTATTTATTATATTAATCTATTAATTTGCAACACACCCTCTGGTATTTTGCTGATTTTTGTTTGTTTGCTGTTTTCCTCCCTGGCTAGAATACAAGCTCCATGAGAAGAGAATCCTTACCAACGTTGCCCACACTGCAGGGTCAGGCACACAGTAGCTTTCAATAAATATCTGCTGAGCGAATAGGGGGAATAAAGATAATAAAGGCAGTCCTCATGATTATATAGGTTTGGCAAAAAACCTTTAAACCCACATTTAAAAAATAGGGGAGACAATTAAGTTTCCAAGTCCTTATGTATAGTTTCTTGGGTCCCTTATATCAGGCTTGGAGAGTCTTTGACATGGGGTCTACCAAAGAATACTGGGCCTGAAAACACAGTTTTTAAGGTAATGAGATTTTATTTTATTTTTTCTAATAACCAGAAAGAAAAGTTTATTTTTAAATGTTACTTTTGGTTCATTTTTTAAACTGTTAATTTTCCGGGCCAAGATTAAAAGAGTACTAAGCATTGATGATTTTAACAATTAAATAGGTGTTCAAAACAAGACAACAGGCCCCCAGTAGAGTCGTTTACGCTAAGCCCTACATTACCAAACCAAGACTTAATTATAGTTCTGGCGCTCCCAGAAATGCACTCTTAAGCCAGTCAGTCAGGAATCACTTGCTCAGCACCGGTTAGGGTCATCTGTCTGATAAGATTCATGCCTTCCCCTAAAGGAAAGTAACCTTGCAGTATAACCAAGCTGCATTCCCACTCCCTTCTGCCTTTAAGTCTCTCATTTTGTATAGCTCCTCAGAGCTCCTTTCTATCTGCTGGATTGGATACTGCCCCATTCATGAACTGTTGACTAAAGCCATTAAGATCTTCAAAATTTACCCAGGTGAAAAATTTTGTTTTTTAACACAGGTTTTATAGATACACACACACACACACACACACAATTTTTGTTTTCTCCCCCTGCCACCATTAGTTGTTGCTGGTGAATAGGTCTCTCTCTCTCTCCTTTTTTTTAAAGCAATCTCTACACCCAACTTGGGGTTCAAACTCATGACCCCGAGATCAAGAGTGGCATGCTCTACCAACTGAACCAGCTATGTGCGCTTTTATTTGTTTTCTTAAACTGAAGACGTTAATGCCATATAATTGGTTTTTAACCTTTTGTGGGATAAGGATCCCTTTAAGAATCTGATGAAAACCAATGAGTCCTTCCCTGAGGGGAAAAAAAACCACATATAGACTCTTAGACTGTCCTACACAACTGTGGTTCCCAGACCCTCTGAAGCCTGAGGTCAAGAAACTCCTGTGTGTTTTTAATTCCCTCTAGAATCTCCTTAAGGCATAGGAATTTTAGAATATTCATCTTACCACCTACTAACCTCATCAAGAACGCCAGCTTATCTTTTTTGTTTTCTATTTTAAAAATCAAGAAAAGTAAATGCTACACTTTTATTTTTTTTTTTTTTTTTTTTTTTTTTTTTTAAAGATTTTATTTATTTATTTGACAGAGAGAGACACAGTGAGAGAGGGAACACAAGCAGAGGGAGTGGGAGAGGGAGAAGCAGGCTTCCCGCCTAGCAGGGAGCCTGACGCGGGGCTCGATCCCAGGACCCCGGGATCAGGACCCGAGCCGAAGGCAGACGCTTAACCATCTGAGCCACCCAGGCGCCCCAAATGCTACACTTTTAATTCCCGGAAACACGAAATACCGTAAAGCTGCATGTTGATGACTTTGTAACCACAGATGACAATGCATAGGTATCACTTAGCACTCTTTACATCTTATTGATTTGCAAGACTCTTAGTAACACAGTTTCAATTTGAAGACAAAAACAGTGTTATAGAGCCAGGTTAATAAAAGCAATTAGTAAAAAATAAACACAGTTCTTAACTTTTAAACGAGTGGTACCTTATAACTTTATTAACTTGGTCATTTGGAACCGGGCCGTACTTTTTCCATTATAAATGGTGATTATATTCTGGTAGAACTTCCATGCCCGCAAAACCCAAAACAATAACAGCAATGGCAACAAACAATCCAGACAATTATTTAACCTGCAGAGCATTTACCTTGTTTCAACTATACTTAAGTACCACTTATAACCTGCTTCTGTGAATGTTCTTCCAGTATCAGGCCATACTGAACTAATCTCACTGTGGTCTGTCTCTGGCTCTGTCCCAGATTCTGAAGCAACTGTCTTTGTTTCTGATCTGATTTTCTCTAGAAGGTTTACCTGAAGAGTATTTACTGGCCAGATGGTCAAGTATGTTGTTCTCATGAATGAGCCTGTTTCTTTAAGTTCGTGTCTTTATCCAGCCTTATTAGCAATTACGTGGTCAGCCTACACTTCATCATTCATTCAACAAACATTCACTGTTGGTGTCTTCCATGTATGAAAAAATGTCCTATGGTGGCTGTTCTGCGGTGGTAGGCAGGGAATAAACTGGGGCAGGAACGAGCCAGTCAGATAACACAAACCACTATGCACAGTGCTCTGAAGGGCCCATGGATGGTTTCATCTGTGTACGCCAAAAATATATTAACATTTTTGGGCAAATCTGCTTTTTTCTGGGAACAGTGCATAGGCACGTGTATATGGCAAATACTACATATAATCAGATTCTCCAAAAATGTTAAGAACCACTGGCCTAGAATTAGGGACTGGTGAAGGTCTCTTACAAACTAGTCATTTGGTGACCATGGCAGCCAATGTTCCTCAGACACTGATGTTCTGAAAGGACCAGCTGAGCACTACAGAAAAGGAGCAGAGGACAGTGACAAAGGGAGAGATGTCCTAGCGCGTTCACTGCAGCTGACGAATCAGCAGACCTGAGGTGAGCCCGGCTCTCCCTCTTTAGAAGGCAGTTATACAAGCACATCCTCTGGGAGTCTGAAGCGCCGTTTCGGGGGGCTTCTCAAAGTTTCAGTTACAACCCACACGTGGTCCAACTCCCTCAGAAGAGTTTCAATAAAAAACTGCTTCCCCCACCTCATGCTATTTCCAGTGATGTTTGGCACCACTCGTTCAGTCTTTGATAGAGTACCAGGTGCATAATTTGCCCATAATTTCATGCAGTTTATACCGTTTTGCTTTGTGAGGCCTAAATGCTGGAAAGAAGAGTCCACAAGACCTACCGAAGGATAAGCAGACAGATATGGTCACATTCCAGAACACCAAGAGATAAAAAGCAAGAGAGTCAGTAGGCCACAGGAAGCCATCCCAATCAGTGCTTGGTACAACAATACTTTGTTTCCTGAAAAATATTTTTTTTTTTGACCGTGACATCTAGATCTAACGAAATGATTAAGAACTGAAGATGAGGGACTATGATGGTTTTTAACTTTTAAGTTTCATCAAAATTTTCATTGTTTTTCTCCTGTTTTCCACAGAGATTAACAAAAAGGTCAAAGTGTAAAAGGAATTTGGGCACAGCAAGGGAGAGCTTACACCCTGGATCTCACTTGAAGATGGTCCTGGGGTGAAAGAAAACATGGCAATCAGTGGGGAGGCAAAGAGAGGTTAAAGACGAGACCCCTGCCAGACCCTCAGCACGCACAGACACCCCTTAGACAGCCAGAACAGTACGAGTGTCGGCCCATGGCCCCCTGTCCACTCACCCATCTTGCCCTTAGCCTGGGGAAGCAGTGGGTCATCGCTGTCCCTCTCCAAGCCTCAGGGAGCAGAGATTCCTACATCTTTAAAGTTGCAATGCCGGTTAACGCATTTTGCCTTTAAATGAATAAGATTTTGCCTCTAAAATTCTGTATTTAAAATAGAAAATCAAGGATTCTGTATTTTAATTAAGTCTCTTAGAGCTTTATTTTAGGCCCTGTTTTTCTTTCTCCCTGGCCACTATAACTTCTAGACAAAGTGGTTAGGAAGCAGAGGATAGAGCCAAAATCGCTTGGTTTAAAATCCCAACTCCACCAGTAGCTGTGTGACTCTGAACAAGTTATTTTTACTCTCCGTGCCTCAATTTCCTCAAATGTAAAATGGGGGATAAGAGCAGTCATTACCTAGGGTTATCGTGAAGATTAAAGGCATCAATATATGTAAAGCACCAAGACCGCCTGGACTACTCAAGGTGGAGGCCACTAGCATCGTCCAGTTCACAGGTCAGGGGGCTTCTTCCTTCAAAGCCTCTCTTGTTCCTTCTTTCTGCCTATTCTTAGATCCACCGCCAACCTCTCTGACCTCACAGCAACACTATTTCCTCACCTGCTCCATTCCTCCCTGCAGCCTTTCTCCATTTTGATGTGTCCGACATGTGGTTTCTAATTTCACTTCTTCCAACATCACTGAAATCGTGCCACTCCTCTACTTAAACACAGGGGATCCTGCCTGTGGACTACAGGTGATGTGCTCCCGGTAGCTCAAGCCTGAGATCATTATCTAGGAACATTGTCAAGGGCCAACAAGGTTGTGTGTGATTACAGAGTCAAAATCCCCTTGACTGGCCCCAAACCACTTCCCAAAAGGATCCTTCTCATTATTCATTGCAAACCTTGCATTCTAGAAGGACTGAACTTCTCATCATTTTCTAGAAACACCTGGCACCTCACTCCTGGTACCTCAGCTCAAAAGTTCCTTTTTTCCTGACAGTGACTTTGATCATTCTACTCGTAAGGCTCTGAGTTTTAACTGCCTTTGTATCATGACAGCGGTTGAGACACATTGCCTTGTATTATCACCCTTTACGTCATCCTCCTCCTCCTTTCTGAATTCTATGCTGCTTGAGACTAAGGAACCGCCCAGAAGTCATCTTGGCATGTGCGGTAGCACCCAGCCCAGCCCCTTGACGTGGAAGTTTATTTGACATTAGGTAAATTAATTAGTGTTATCCCAACTGCAGTTTTCACTATAATTTTTAATAAAACACCAGCAGTTCTGATTGGCAAGGTGATCAAGAAACTAAAACATTCCCCAAAGCCACGTTTTGGGTCATGATGGTCAATGGGACAGCTGTGGTCACTGTTCAGGGGTGAGGAGTGCTGCAGGGAGCCCTCCTTCCACCTCCCACCTGGCCTTGCAAAACTCTGGCTGCTAACAGAAGACAAAATCAAATTAAATTTTTTCACAGTGGTCTTTACGTTCTTTACTGGGATAGGATTTCAGGTACCTGACACATTATTCATTTGGATAACCTTTTTAAAACTTTGGGAGAGGGGCACCTGGGTGGCTCAGTCATTAAGCGTCTGCCCGCTCCCCCCTGCTTGTGTTCCCTCTCTCACTGTGTCGCTCTCTGTCAAATAAATAAATAAAATCTTAAAAAAAAAAAAAATAAAACTTTGGAGAACACACTGATTTTCATTTTAATAGCATTTGAGTGATTCTGGGTTAACTTCTTAAGAAGAATGAAGAGGGCTGTTCTCTGGGGCCCTCTGTTAAGAATTAATATAAAGTTAGTTGGGAAGAGAACCATCAGTTACTGCTTTGCATTAACTCTGAATGGCCCTAGTAATACCACTCACACGTTTTTGTGCTCGATTACAGAACCAGCTGGAAATTTACCTGTAGAAATCTTCCTTTACCTTTTTACATTTGATTGTCCTAACAAAACAAGTTCAAATCATCCAGAAAGTGGTTGCAGAGGATACTCTGTGATTTCAGAGATAACAAAGGTTGAGAGGAAAGGCAGTAAAGGGATACAGCATACATGGAAAGTATGTTGGAATCCAACAAAATGTCTCTGACACTCAGTAATATTCAGAGAGAGAGAGCTGCTCAGTAAGTATCTTATCATTTCAAGAGTAATATTTCACTCATGGCCTATGAATTCCCCCTAAAAATTAAAGATACTTCATCCATTAATTTTCCTCCTCTTGGCGCCTCTTGGCTCACACAAGTTTTTGATCTGCACAGGTTTTGAGGCTGAAAACTCTGTATGTACCTGCTGTGTAAATAGACAAGATACTGCAAAGAAGTAAATTTCTGCCTTTCCCAAGTTTACTTTTCCCTCCCTGTCACTGCACACTCAACTTGAAGTACCTTGCTTAAAAAGAAAATAGTCTAAGCATTAAAAACTGTTAGAGGGGTGCCTGGGTGGCTCAGTCATTAAGCGTCTGCCTTCAGCTCAGGTCATGATCCCAGGGTCCTGGGATCGAGCCCCGCATCGGGCTCCCTGCTCAGCGGGAAGCCTGCTTCTCTCTCTCCCACTCCCCCTGCTTGTGTTCCCCCTCTCACTGTGTCTCTCTCTGTCAAATAAATAAATAAAAATCTTTAAAAAAAAAAATAAAAAAAATAAAAACTGTTAGAAATAATCCCAAGATTTAGAATGAATGAAAACTTAGGAATGAAAAGTCTTTCAGACTACGTAACTGTGGAGGTCCACCCAATATAAAATGGAAAGTGTGAACTACACTAAGATTTCTGAGTTCTCGGGGCCTACTTTTTCTTTCTTCTATGATTCTATTACATACTTGGGGTTAAAAATTCTTATGCTAAGAATGGTAACTACACAGTGGAGAAGCCAGACAACACCTTAACCAAGGGATCAAAGTTAGCAGCACCAATAAGGACGAAAGGACACCATGCGTCTCCAGATGTGACATTCTGAGAAGGACAGAATATCATTTACTCAGTTAAACAGGAATCTAATCATGAGGGAAACGAAACCCAAATTGAGGGACATTCTGTCAAGTACCTGGCCAGTATTCTTAAATGTCAATGTATCATGAAAGATAAAAAAAAGCTAAGGAAGTGTCTAGGTTCAAGAAGACCTAGAGATGTGACAACTAAGTTAAGACCCGATCCCGAACTGAGTCCTAGATGGGAAAATGACAGCTGCAGAGGACGTTGCTGGGACTCTTGACAGATTGGAATATAAACTGCAGGCTCAAGTCTTGTACCCATGTTAAATTTCCTGATTTAGAGAACAATATTGTGATTACGGAAGATTCTCGTTCTTAGGAAACACTCACTAAATATTAAGCAGTAAAGGGGCACGATATTGTAATCTACTCTGAAATTGTCCAGGGGGAAAATGTCAGCCAGTCTGTCTGTGTGTCTATCTAGCCAACTCTCGAGAGAAAGCAAATTTAGCAAAATGTTGGAGCTTGGCAAAGGGTACACTGGAGATGTGCTATTCCTACAACTTCTGTTAAGTTTAAAATCATTTTAAGGAGTTTACAATTTTTCTAGGGTCTATAAATAAAAACTCACTGCTATAATAGAAAAATAAAACTGTGGAAACCAGAACTTTTTTGGTCAAAATGTTCTAAAATTATTTTGAATTTCTGGGATAAATGTTTATTTTACGGTTTTATAAGTGCATGGCGCAAAGAGTCAGAAAGAAGAGCCTATGTCTCGGGCATTTTCACTTAATTGTTATAAAACCTGGGGCAAAATTACTTTTCTTTGAGCCTCACCCAGCTCGTCCATAAAGTAAAATAATAATAATAATAATAATAATACCAGATATGTAAAAGCATGGTTGGAAGAATAACATGAGACAAAGCACATGAAAAGCAAAGACTATGTTTCTTTCTGGCACATACTAACATTTAAACAATGGAAGCTGCTTTTCCCTGCCCATATAACTTCTAATCTTATAGACCACTTCTATAGAGGTACTTCATTATGAGTAGCAAAAAGAAAGCGTCAGGATATTCATCTTAGATTATAAGCTATCAGAACATAATTAGCACAGTATATTTTATCCATTTGAATGCTTCTCTGCTCATATTTGATATCTTAGTCCTTAATTATGAAATAAACATGGTTCTAAGAGGCAGGAGTTAGAAAAGCATGTCATGTTAAATTGCCAAATATATTTTGTTGACCTAAATACACATTTAATATTAGCTCTATTACTGGGAACTATACTTAATAGGTCCTTTGAAAAGTTATAAATATGAAGTTATTAATGAACCATAGTTACCACAGAAAAATAATAATATAAGATCAAAAAATAAGATCATTATAAGGTTCTTTATCTTTAGAAGTTACTCCAAAGAGTCTACTCACTTCTAAAGTTGTTAATAAAAAGTGAATTCAAATTGAATATTATGATTTTAATAAATCAAGTTCATATAAAAGGCATAAAAGAATTATGTAGATCCTTGCAATTTTTCTGAAACTTATACAAAACAAGGTATGTAATCACCATCGAAAAAAAGTTGGACTAAAATATAATAAAGATGACTTTCCAAAGGATAGAATTTATATTCACTTGATTTAATATAAATTCACTCAGTGCATCTCAACCCTGATACCTACCACCATTCGGCATCTGAGAGAAAAACTTACGACCACCTACCTCCCTACCGTTTTGTAGTAATTATAAATTCACAAAAGAAGCAAGATAAAAATAAATGCCAACAGGAAAACAAAAAATTAATCATAAGAAACAAGTTGAGTGTATTTTTTCTATAGAAGTTTATTTTTTTTAATGATTTTCTATAAGCTGACTACAAAGTACAAAAAGATTGCTATCATCAAACTCAAGGCTCTCAAATCATACTGGACTCTTTGTTGTCCTAAAGTTGATCTATACAAACCATGGTTCCAAGATAGAGTCATCACTGATTTTTTTTTTCTTACAATGGCTTGTAATTAACAGAAGAGTCATATGAAAGGACTTTAGGTATCAACAAAAATGGGTATCTTTCTTTTCTTATCTTTACCATCCTAAACAAAAAACAATTCCACAGAAACATGGCTCCATCCTGGGGTTATTGTCTACGCATGTCTAGTACAGGTCTAGTCCTGTGGGTCTGACTACACGAAGCTGACGTGCATGACAATGAAAGTCTGTTCATCACTGTCAGTCAGGACTAAATAAAAAGTCAGGCAGTGCTCTGTGGTAGGCAGGCAGGAGGTCAGATTCAGAGGGCAGAGAATTTGGGGGAGCAGTGAGCATACATGGAGAGAACGTTGGTGTTTTCCGAAAGAATGATTCAGGATCATGATGTTTTAAAAAAAAATCACTTGTGGCAGGAAAAGTAATAAAGACATCAGCAGTGATCTCTCCCCTGAGCTGTTTCGCTGGGTGCCCTGGCCAGGTTCCTGGATGGTGAGTTACTGCATCAGCCAATAGCCAGGTATACTTTTTATACCCCCAAGAATACTTTCTTCTTAGAAATAGCACTTATTTTCTTTCACGAGATCTTGACACAACATTCTGCTTTTATTTTCTCCAAATTAATCATATTTGTTAAATTTTCTAACACTTCCATTTCAAGATGGTAGACAACCAAAGGGCTTAAGAGTACTGGCAAGGCCAAGGGATTATCGACATTGGCCGACTTCCCTCTACACAACTGAGGCTGAACAATTCTTGTTATTTTCACATTCTTCAAAGCTCCAAACATTATCACCCTGTTTTCCTTCACTCTTGTAGTGTGAGAGTGGGATAAAAGGAAAGTACTCAGTTTTAAAAGGATTTAAAAAAGAATGATCCCTTCAGAGCGCCAGCGTCTTCAAACGCTCCCAAATTCAGTTTTCTACAGGTTCAAAACACGCGCACACACACACACACTCATACACACACAGTTGATAAGCTTATCTTACAGCACTTAGAACAAAAACACAAAAAAAAGATAAAGAGGCTACAAGGAAAAAGCCAATCCCATATCTGCCGTGTAGAAACAGTTTGGGAAGAGATAAAACCATGTTGGGGGAGGCACAGAGAACAGACAAGGGCAGGGGTCTGGAGGGTCTGGCATTTCTCCTTCTGAGTAGAAGAGGCCAAGGCCTGGTCTAGTGAGCAATCTCGTGGCTAAGTCAGAAACAGAACACCAACAGCGCCAGCAAGAACAAAGGCAGAAACGAGATGTGATGCCCTACATTTCTGGCCCGTTCAAGGCTCCTTGTAAAATGTTCTGGCCGACCAATATTTGTCCGTGAGCCTGGAATCAATCAAAAGCCAACTAAGTGACCTTCTGCACAGCAAATTAATATTCTCCACTGAACACAAAATAACTTTGCTGACATGTAGCGAAGTCTAAGACCTGGAACTATTAAGTCCAGAGGAAAAATGGGTCTCAGGAATAAGTCCTAGAGACTTCTTAAAACTCACCTGTTAAGTCTCCAAACCTGACTTGTGCAATTTCCTAATTAGGCTTTCTGACTCTTTTATTCTTTGCCCACTGCACCTAGAAAGAGTTTTCAAAAACAAACACAGGATCACGGGTATTCGGTAGCTCCCTCCCACCCACAGGACAGCCTGAGGCCACGTAACATGGGTGATAAGGCCATTTAGCCTAAGGCTTGCCTCTAGCACCTGGCTCATTCATGGACAATACTAACCTTACACTCTTAGGCAGCTCTCCACCCCCTGAAAAATAAACAGAAAACTGCAACACACCTTACTGTCCTAAATATCATGCTTGTTATGCTCAATAAATGATCCATGTTTTCTGTATTTCCGGGGCTCTTCATGTGCAGCTCCCTCTAGGGAGTTTGGGGCAGAGGAGATGAGCATGGGTGCACGCTGGCAACTCCAAGCCGCCGGGCACTGTGAGAGCACAAAGTGTGTTGGAAGGAATTACAAGACCCAAGAATGGAGAGGGAGGTGGGAGCTTCTCTGTGTACTCTTGGGTACGTTAGGTCATTACCCTGTGCCTGGGTTTCCTCATTTGCAAAATGACTCTAATAATCTGTGAGAATGAAATTAGGTAATACGCACAAAGGGCTCAGAGCAACGTTGGACATATGCTGATTGCTAAATGAATGTTGATTCATGCCATTATTTTTGTTCTGGCATTACTGTGATTAGGCCTATAGATGACCGTGCCCGCTGGGTAGCAACAGGGTTAGTGTTCACAGACCTGGGAACAAGCCTCTGTGACCCAGGGGTACAGCACAACTTGGGCAGCACGAAGAGCTGAAAGCAATTCATTACCTGCCTCCCAAAGCTAGACAATGCCCTCAGTTCAAACCATCCCACTGTCGGCGTATTAATTTCCTATTGCTACGGTAACTAATTATCAAACTTAGCGCCTTGAAACAACACAAATGTATTATCTTACAGTTTTGGAAGGGAGAAGTCCAAAATGGGTCTTACGGGCTAAAATCGAGGTATTAACAGAGCTGTAGTCCTTCAGGAGAGCCTAAGGGAATACCTGTTCCTTGTCTTTTCCACCTTCCAGAGGCAGCCTGCATTCCTTAACTCCTTGTCCTGCCCTGATCTTCAGAGCACATTACTCTGATCCTCTGCTTGTGTCCTCACATCTCCTCCCTGGAACTTGAACCCTCCTGCCTTCCCCTTCTAAGAACCCCTGGACTACACTGGGCCCGTCCGGATAACCCGCAACGATCTGCCATTTCAACGCATTAATTTAATCACATTCTCGAAGACCTTTTTACTACTGTGGTAACACACTCGCAGGTTTGGGGATTAGGATGTGGCTATCTTCTGGGGGCCCATTATTCTCCCTAGCACAGCTGGTCCCACTGCCGCCATTTTGAGCCCTCATAAACAACCAATTTAATTATTGTGTTTTAGTATTCCTAGTCAATTAATTGATTATACAGGCAAAAAGTTTTCAGATGCATTATAAAGTAAAAGATAAAAGAACTGGGAAATGCAGATTACATACTTAGGCCAATGATCTAGAAAAAGAAAGCAGACTTTTAAAATATGGTTTGAAAGGTGGCCTTATAACCATATGATAGAGAATCAAAGATTATTAAGAATTTCAAGGGGTCTTAGAGATCATTAAATTCAATTTTCTATTTGTTAAATGAATAGCCTTTCAATAAAAACCCACACAAGGTAGGAGGTTCCCAACCATCTCTCTGGATTAGAATACAGATCATTCTTTACTGCTGTTACTACAGAGTCTTCATGGGAGACTATTAAGTGATCTGCTGAAGTCTATACACAACAGAACTATGGTCAGGCTAAAAACTCTATCCAAAATGGAAGTAAAAAGAGAAACAATATGTCCAGAAAAGAAGAACTTAAAAGATTAACTGTATTTGGAGGGATCAAATACAATTAACTGCAGAAGAATCCCAAGATATTCCTCCTTAAAAAAAAAAAAAAAAAAAAAAAAAGTTAAAATGAAAAGGATCTTGAGAAAAGGTGTGTCCCTCCAGGTGTGTTTGGGAATCAGTTTAGAATAAAGAGTACTAGCCAATCTAGAGTATAAAGACTCCTGAAAATATTTTTACCTCTCCCCCAAAGAAAAAAGCTTAGTTTGAAAATAGGAGAATGTGTAAACAATGCAGTTATCTTATCAAGTAAGGCAGAAGAGCTAGGATATAAAAGTGTTCTTCCATTAAGGCAACTTGATGTACTCGAACAAGAATTTTAGGGACATCTAGAAAAAGTGACAAAGCTCTTTCTGTATGCTATATTTCTGTTTTGTTTTTTAAAATAAAGTAGGTCCTGGACTCATATGCAGCTGGATTTGGGAGAGCCATTATATGTCATTGAATAAGCTCTGTATATGATTTAAGAACAATTCCTTATTCAACATCTGTTCCAAACGGTCACTTTGCCTTGGTTTGAAAACCTCCAGCAAAAACTCAGTCCCTCACAGGGAAACCTACTGTGGACACTTCCAGAGAAGCTGCCTCTGTCGACCCCAAGGGTGGCCCTTCTAGATCTCTCAGGAACACATACCCGCACACCTCAGGGCTGAGTCAAGAAGAGTACCAAGGCCTTGTTATCCTTAGGGTAAATATTCTAGAAACTGCAGCTAAAAGTTATGGTTCTTTTTATGCTCACATGTATCTAAAGACATGATCTTACTCTCTGGTTCCAAGATGTGAGACAAGCAAGCAGGTGGATTTAGATCACAATTTTAACATTTTAAACCAATACGAACATTCCGACAGCCACTCTTGTCACCTAAAGAGTTTTTTTTTCAAGTCACAGGCCTCAAAGATTTCATCCCAACTGCATTATTTTTCATCAAAATTTTCTTAAAAAGAAACTCTGGAATTGATAGCTAAGGATCCAAAGACTTCTTAAACTTAAGTGACCTTTTCTAGGCAGATTAAGAATCTCAGCAACAATTTGAAAATACTATTAGAGTTACTTAAGATTAATGAAGACTAATGAAGGAAGACTCAATCGAAAAGAAAATATAAACATGCAAATTTGACCTTTCATCTAAAAGTTTAAGGTCACTCTCGTTTAGCTTAGGTGATCTTACTATTAAATCTCTTATACATTAATAATCTTGCAAATGCTAAGAAAAAATAAATTTTAGTTTATCTTATTCATGAAAATACACTGTCTAATTGACTTTCATTATAAATTTAACAGAATTATACTCTTTTTTCAGCAGGCAATCGAAGATTGGAGAAAAATCCTCCCCTCCCACCTATGCAAAATCAAAACTCAGTTGGGCTTTATCCATTTGGTGATTTAAATGGTTAAGAAATACACATAATTTGGTTCATTTATCAGAGCTCTACTAGAAAACATTAAAAACTGGAATTTATTTATATTAATACTAGTATTCATGTAAAGGTAGTTACGAAAAAAGGGGAATTTACACTGAAATTCTCTATTTTACATCATTTATGGCAGACGGAGAACATTTCTGGGTCTTAATTTCAGTGAAAATAAAGTATGTCTAAGAAAACAAGAGACTGTCACCAAGAGGCATTCTAAAGCCAGGATAAAAAGCCGTTACTTGAAAACAATGGAATTGTGCTTTCTTTCAATAATGGGTTAGATTCTACCTTTACTGTTGATTTTTTGGGGCAGGAATATGGGAAATAAATTAGGTAAGAAAGAATTGCTATCTATTTGCAGCTGTGTCTTACTTCAGTGAAGTCTGGTTGTTAAGCAGTTTCATCAAGTACCTGAGAGAAATAGGCAATTATTAATTTTTGGTAAATTTAAGAGAGCCATGAAGAGTCAGTGCACATCATATATCCTCTCCTGGACTGCAGATCTCTAAAGTCTCATCATTAATGTTTAATTCCCCTTATTCAAGGTTCTGAATGTTATAAGGTGAACCCCTTCTGGGCTGCAGTTTTTACCTGGAGCATAATTACAGAAGGTAGAGAAGTGCTGTAGACTGCCTTGTATCTCCCCCCTACCCCAGAAAAGATATGTGGAAGTACTTCACCCCTGACACTCCAGCATGTAGCTTTATCTGAAAAGAGGGTCACTGCAGAGGTACCTAATTAAGATGAGGAGTAGGGTGGGTCCCTAATCAAATCCAACAGGGGTCCTTATAAGGAGACAGTCATGGGAAGACAGCTACACAGGGACACCATGTGACAATGGAGAAGAGACTGAAATTATGCATCTGCAAGTGGAGGAAAGCGATTACCAGTAACCTGCGCAGAGCTAAGAAGGAAAGATTCTAATACATGGTCCAGAGGGAGCAGGGGGCCTGCTTTCGACTTCTCATTTCTAGAACTGTGAGGCAATAAATGTCTGTTGTGTTAAAATGAAAGCCATGGAAAGACATGGAGCAAACTTAAATGCATGTTACTAAGTGAAATGAGCCAATCCGAAAAGGCTACATATTGTATGACTGCAACTCTATGACATTCTGGAAAAGCAAAACGATGACGACAGTAAGCATCAATGGTTGCCAGGTGTTAGGGAGAAGGGAGGGATGACCAGGTGGAACACAGAGCGGGGAAGAGCAGTGAAACTAGTCTGCCTGATACTATAACAGCGGATGCATGTAATTACACATTGTCTAAACCCATAGAATGTATAACACCGAGAACAGAATGTAATGTGAGCTATGGAGTCCGGGTGATAATGATGTGTTCAGTGTAGGTTCATCAATGTTAACAAATGGGGTGGGATGTTGACACTGGGGGAGGCTGTACGTGTGTGGGCAGGGAGTCCATGGGAAGTCTGTGTACTTCCCACGCAATTTTGCTGTAAACCTAAAACTGCTCTAAAGTATAAAGTCTAAAACAGTAAAAGAGGTTCTGCTATACCAGGACTGGGTTATTAAGATCTAAAAATGTAAAGAAGACATTAAGGGGTTATGTTTAAAAGATAAAAGACAAGAGGAAAAGCAAAAGCATCAACAAAAGCTGATTTTATGCAGTTAGTCTTGCTTCTGGCTAAGGCAAACGAGCTTGTATCAGACTAGTGATCTTGCCAAGAACAATTAGAAAAGGTGAATAAAAATATATAATATGTCCTGTTTCAACCTCAAAAACTAGCAAGACAGTGAGGACCTTGAGAGAAGGGAAGTCCATGAGCTTAACACTTGGAGCCACTTTTCCCTTCTACGTGTTTATCAGTTTGTAAGCAGTGGCCGGGAGGCTGAGGAGCCAAGCAAAAGCTAAGAGACTTAGAGACTATGCAGAGCCTTCGGCATTCTCATGAGCCTGGGGAGACAAAAATTCCCTGGTAAGCACCACAGAATGTCAGATGAGGCCCTGAAGAGGTACACTGGATGTGGCTTTCTACCAGCTCACAAGAGCGGACTATGGGCATCTCTTCCCAATTCCATGTTCACGTGTGCCACACAGGTAGTTGGAAACTGGCAGGAGTAGATGTATTTACATTATGGAAATGAGCAAATGCTACAAGGAAGAAGCCTTCCCACTGAGAGTCAGTCATTCAATACCCAGCACACCACTGGCTGCATTCAAAAAGGAAGGGCAAACCAGAAATAAACCAATCCTCAGAAAGGCTGAGAAACAGATTCAAAAATCAATCTCAGACCAAATAAAATAATCAATCCTTACCTGAGAGCCTGGTAGAAGCACAATGAAATCCTCCTGGAGGAAGATACATTACTGTCTAGAACCTATCATTTCATTTTGTTTTTTAAACAAACAATGGTCACCATTTAACAAAAATGATCAGGTACATGGAAAGAAAAGACAAATGATCAAAATCAAGAAAAAAAAAAAAAAGGACAACAGAATCAACCAATATTAGATCCAGATACTGGAGAATTCAGAATGAGCTTTAAGATAACTGAGTAATATGTTCAAAAAATACAAAGGAAAATATGAGGAATTTTATTAGAACACTAGAATCCATGAAGAAAAAAGTCAAATCGTACTGCTAGAAGAAGAATAAATAAATTAACTAAAAATTAGAAATTCCATAGATGGGTTGGACAGCTGATTGAAGACAGATGAAGAGAGGCTTAGTGAACTAGAAGAGCACCTCACAAATATTAATGCATACACAAATCACCTGGAGACGCAGACCCTGACTGAGAAGGTCTGGGGTGGCAGCCCTGTGGTGACAGCAGTGCCCCTCCTCCAGGGACCATGGCATGTTACTTCTGCTGTTGTTGGCCCAGTGACTGCTGTGAGTATCAGGAAACTAAAAAACAGGCAAAGAGAAAAAAAATCCAGAAACCCAAAGAGAACAAAGAATGAAAAGTATAAAAAAGGACAGCGTAGACATTGGGGAACATAATGAAAATATCTAACATATATAATTGAAATCCCAGAAGGGATAGAAAACGGAGCCAAAGGAACACCTGAAGAGAGAATGGCTGACGTTTTGCAAAGTTGATGAAAGAGACTGGGGTGGAGTAAAGAAGCCCCAAGAGTTCCAAGCACGATACAAAGAAAAGTACCCAGCAGGGGGCTACAGGAGAGAAGGGCTTGGATCATAAAGATCTGTAGATGTGGCTTTGGTCTAACAGAACCAACTCTAGGGAAATCTAGGTAAGACTCACAAAGGTTTTGAGAAAATTGTGCTACCCTCCATGAAAAAAGCAAAGATGACTCAGCAGCAGAACCAAGAAACCAAAGGGCAGAGCATATATCACATTAACAGTCCCAGGGCTTATTTAGAGTCTGTACCCTGGTTGGAGCTGAGGGGTTAAGGGAGTTTGTGGGGCCATCTTGGAGTTCTACTTACCATATTAGGCAATTCTGTCAAACATTTAAAGAAGAAATAATACAAATTCTATACAAACTCTTCCACAAAAATGTAGAGAAAGAAATACTTTCCAGTTCATTCTGTGAGGCCAACTTCACTCTCATACCAAAATTAAGAAGACATCACGAGAAAACTACAGATCAAATCCTCCACAAAGATGCAAAAGTTCTTCACAAAATTTTAGCAAATTAACTAAAATAGTATATCAAAAGTAATACATTATGACCAAATGAAGTTTCTCCCAGGAATGCAAGGTTGATTTAAACATCTGAAACCATTCAGTATAGTTCATAGTATTAACAGATTTAACACAAAACAAACTATATGATTATTTCAGTAGTTGAAGAGAAAGTGATGAAGTTCAATTCCATTCATGATTAAAACACACACACACACATGCACATGCACGGGCACACACAAGCATGCACACGCACACATACACACATGTGCACATGCTCACACACACAAGCACACACACAAATTCTGGGTAAATTAGGAACAGAAAGGAACTTCCCTAATCCCAAAACCATAGTCAACTTTTATACTGAGTCTTCAGAATTTCTGAAGACTCTTCCTCTGGGTTTGGGAAGAAGAGATAAATGGCCAATTCAATTCAACAGCGTACTGTAAGTCCCAGCCAGTGCAGTAGGACAAGAAATAAAAGTTATGAAGATCAGAACTGCCACTATCAGCAGATGATGTAATTGTATACATAGAAAACTCTGAAGAAAAATCTATAGAGAAATTATTAGAATTACTAAGTGAAATTAGCAAAGTTGACAGGTGAAAGATAAACATACTAAAATCAACCACATTTTTAAATAGCAATAACAATCAAAAAAATGAAAATCAGTCATTCCAATAGTAGCCAGGGAACACGCATGCAGGAACAGAACTGATAAATGATGTGCAAGGCTCGTATACAGAAAACTATAAAACATTACTGAGAGAAATTAGAGAAGATTAAAATAAAGAAGAGATACTTTATTCAAAGATGGGGAACCAGATATTATTACAATGTCAATTTCCCCCCAAGTGATCTATAGAATCAAAACAATCTCAATCAAAATGCCAGCAAAATATTTTGGTGTAAGTTGACAAAATTAGAAAGGCAAAGGGCCAAGAGCAGTTAGGACAATGTTCAAGAAAAAGAGAGTTGAGAGGCGCATACAGCAGTGTCAATAGCTATTATAAAACTATGATAATTAACATTGTGATCTGGTAGAAAGATGGACAAACAGATCAAAAAACCCGAGTAAAGTTCCAGGAGAGATGCACACATACAGACAGACACCTGATTTATGATAAAGGGGACCAGGAAGAGAGTGGGGCAAGGATGAGATTCCGTAAGTGGCATTAGTGCAAGTGGATATCCCCATAGAAAACAAAACAAAACAAAGCAAAACTCCTGACCTCCACACCTCATGGTGAAACAGACACATTCCAGGTGGATTAAAGATCTAAAGGTAAAAGGCAAAATAATAAAATTTCTGGATGAGTACACTGAGGGGTGTATTCATGGTGGTGTGGGGAAGTAACCTGAAACAGGACCCAAAAGCACCAAAACAAAAGGAAAAATACTGACAAATTCTACCATATTAAAATGGACAATGTCTGGTCTTCAAAAGACACCAGTAAGAAAGTGAAAAGACTGGTTACAGAAGGAAGAAGATATTTAAATTACCATGACTAACAAGGGACTTGAGCTCCGAATGCACAAATAATTCCTACAAATCAGAGGAAGGGGACTGGGGGTGGGGGACAAAGGAAAGAGGTAAACCAACAGATAAATGGGCAAAATGTTTGAATAGAGACTTCATGAAAAATTATATCCAAATATCCAGTCAACATAAAAGCAGGATTTGATATCATTAGTTAACAGGGAACTATAAAACCACAGTTAGATTACAGTACATTCCCATCAATATGGCTAGTAACAGAAACCTAACAATGACAAGTGTTGGCAAGAATACGGAGCTACTAGCATGCTTATATATTGCTGATGGAAATGTAAATTTACTCAAGTATTTGGGAAAACTATTTGGCAATACAAAGCAGATCCACTGTATTTCCTATGACCCAGAGATTACACTCCTTGCTACACACCCAGCAGACATGTTTGCGTAGATGAGTCAGACAAAAGGTCTAAACAGCGCGGACAGCAGTATCAGTTGCTATACTAGTAGGAAGGTTGGACATACCCAGTTCTCTTTTCACATGAGGATGGATAAATGTGTGTGCAAAGGAATACTATATAGCAATGACAATGGATGAACCATAGCTACCTGCAAAAACAGACTAGTCTCACCAACATAATATTGATTAAAAAAAAAAACCAAAAAACCCGGGGGCTGGCGGGAGACGCTCCAGGACAGCCGGTGCCTATTTCAGGACAGATCAGAAGGATGGTCACAATGCCTGAAATAAATACTGACAATCCCAGTAAGCAACAGGTTCCACTCCGGGCAGAGAGACATATAGATGTTTCAGACGTGAAATCTTAGGAAAGCTGTATTATCCTCAAAAGCAGTATAATAATAAACAATGAAGAAAAGGATGAAAATTATTTATTGACCAAGCTAAATGTTTTATAAAATTCAGTAGAAAAAGCCACTTCTTGTTAACCCTGAACAGTGAACTTAAGACTTCAGGCAAGAACTGTGTGGCAAATATTAATTTTACTGAAACACGAGGACAATAAAAAGAATTACCACATTAAACACACAAAAAGCCAGACATTCAAACACTAATGAATTCTTCCATTTATATCAAGTTTAACAACAGGGCAAATGAAGGTCTGGGGTTAACATAAGGGATAGTGGTTTCTGGTAGGGAATGGGAAGGGCAGGATGGGGAGCTCTGGGCTACCGGTAACGTTCTGTTTCTTCCTTTCCCCCGGGGGGGACACGGGAGCATTCACTTTAGAAAAATGTACATGTACAGCTGTACATGTTTCTGTAGGTATGTTACAAATCAAAAACCTTTCTTATTAAAGAAGTAAAGTTTAAGTAAGAATGGACTGAACTCTAAGGACAAGAGATCAGTAGTTTCCAGGACGTGGGGAGGGAGGGAGGAAGGAGCTACAAGAAAGCAAAAGGGACATTCTGGAGAGCTGTTGGAACCATTCCAGCCCTCAACTGTGGGAGCAGTTACACTAGTGGGTGCATTTGCCAAAATTCGAAGAACTGCAGACCAAAAAAAGGGAATTTTGCCATATGCAATAAAAGCAATTATAATTTAGATATAAAAATAAGGAATTAATTTGACTTATTTCTATGTTTGTGAAAAGTTGACTGTCCATGGTGTGATAATCTGCTTTCTTCATGGATTAAATTAGAAATAAAATTAAACAGTCTACCTGTGAAACGTTTTCTTACCTTTGTATACACAGAAACTTGTCAAGTAAAAATGTCAAAATTTTTGAGAAAACAAAGAATGATATTCACTTCAGTTTTATTGGGGAAAACAGACTTTAAAATTTATTATATCTGTCTATATATACAAATAAAAAATATATTTGGTTTTTCAACCAAATGTTGAAATAAAAAATCTGTATGTTTTATGTTTGATATTCACATATGGCATAATAGAAAAAAATAACAAGCTCTGGGTTATTCCTTTTAGTATTTATTCATGTAAGCTTTGAGGAAAATTAATGGTAGAGCATAATTTCTTTTAGTTATTTGAAACAAAACAAAAATTTCAGTTAAAAATATATGACTTCCTCTTAAAGTTTATTAACATTTTTTCATCTTTAGCCAACAAATCTAGAAACTAAATTACTTTAAGAACATTAATTTCTGAGGCATTCTGGAAAACAGGTTGCCTTTACTAGATCTCAAACTTTTTCACATTCATTTTAAATTATCTTATTCTAATACATTTCTGAACATGTAAGGATGAAATTAAGTTGAGGTTCATTTGTGTGAAAGCAACACAAATCTGAAATAGACAGATGGATGGCAAACATCAAATCTATTCCATGGAAAAGAAGGGAAGACGTGGGGCCCCCAGTAAGTAACAAATTATGGAACTCAGCTAAACATGACACTTCTTTTGCTCAGAGATGTCTAAATGTTGCCTTCTTTTCAAATATCCAAGATTTCTCTTACCAACACGGGTGATACCAGATTATTATTTTTTCCCCAGGGTCATCTGAATCCCACTCCTCAAAAGAAAAAAAGGTGATATTTTAGTTGCCTAAAGTTATTCAAGTCATCCAATATTCCCCTGCCCCTGACCCCATCTTGAAAAACTCTCTAAATTGTTTAACTTAAAAGTGATACTATGAGCCAGTTGTGTTTATTTATTTGAGAGAGAGAGAGCACAAGCAAGGGGAGCGGCAGAGGCACAGGGAGAAGCAGGCTCCCCGCCGAGCAGGGAGCCCGATGCGGGACTCGATCCCAGGACCCTGGGGTCATGACCTGAGCCGAAGGCAGACGCCCAACCAACTGAGCCAGCTGGGCGCCCCTGAACCAGCTGTGTTAAGGGAGGCAAGCGAGCTGCCTTTCTGTAGCTACTGGCTGATGAACCCAATACTTTGCAAGAGAAGTATCTTACCACTTGTGCTGGAACCTGTGCCATTTTTGCAGCAGGAGTTCCTGGTCTTGGGTAAAACTGGTTAATAAAGAGGCTTGGAAATTTGTACTCTTCCACAAGCTTCACTGTTTCTTGAAAATCTTGATCTGTTTCTCCAGGAAAACCACAGATAATATCTGTAGCAACAGTTATTCCAGGAACTCTAGAAAATAACACGACAAAAATGTAGAAAGCTGAATACAATCCATAATTATTCTATTTCTCTGACATTTTAAATGCCATAATTCCTTTTAAAACTAAATTTTTTTAGGAAAGGGACATTTGCAAAGAGTATTTATAGAGTCCTAAATATTAAAAAGGTTTATGGGCAACAGTGGCCCCTGTCATCCTCAAGGGACACTCATTTTTAATTCTTTTGAATGTTTGTTTTTTTCTATATTTTAAAACCCATGCTTATTCTGCTATTTCCAGACTTACTGATTTTTAAGCAATATTTACTAACTTCTCTAGTATGGTAAATGAGGATTTAGCCCCTTAAACAACTCTCTCTCCCCCCTCCTAACATTATCAATGCATAGTTGTTGTTGTTTCTTTTTAAGATTTTATTTATTTATTTGACAGAGAGAGACACAGCGAGAGAGGGAACACAAGCAGGGGCAGTGGGAGAAGGAGAAGCAGGCTTCCCACCGAGCAGGGAGCCTGATGCGGGGCTCAATCCCAGAACCCTGGAACGATGACCTGAGCTGAAGGCAGACGCTCAACGACTGAGCCACCCAGGAGCCCCATCACTGCACAGTTTTAAAATTAACTGCATTTCCATTAGTATAACTGCAAAGATATTGTCCACTGCAGAGCCAACTGGTATACTTCATGTTTTCTTTTGCTACAATGTTTAATTTTTCCAAGAGTTAATAACACTCTTTTAAATAAATTTTTGCCTCATATTCCAGGTACCTATGTTCACGTTTTCTAGAAGCTCCATGAGATCCATCAAAAACCAATACTGTTTTCCAAACACTCAATGTACTATATACATAATTCACGGATTCCATTTTTTTCTGCTGGAAATGCCCCTCCTACTTTCTTCAAGTGTGTGTTGCTTTCATAACAAACCGGGTGTCGTCCTTCTTTGTTGTTCTTTGGTTTCTTTCTTTCTTCTTCTTTTTTTTTTTTTTTCATTTCCCTTTTTCCTGAATGCAACGTATTCTTATTTCTTGATTATTCTGCTTAATTCTGCTGAAGCACTCTTTCAGAAACTTCACCAAAAAGAATGCCAGGGAAATTCTGTTGTTATTGTCTTAGCCTATCTGAACACGTCTTCATCCGTACCACTGACTGATGGTGCGGTTGTGCTCAGCACTCCAAAGTGAAAAACACTGGCCCTCAGGATTTTGTATTCTTTCTTTTTTTTTCAAGCTGGCAAGGTTCTGATGAGATGTCCAGATTCACTCATACAAACTTCTTTCTACGTGCTCCACTCTCTTTTTGAAAGCTTTTAGGATATTTATTTTATTCTCAATGTTTTTACATTTCATGATAATAGGCCTTGGATTAGGCATGTAAATCTTTGTACAGAGCACAACCTGGACATTCATGGTCTTTCAGTCTAGCACATTTTCTTATGTTACCATTTAATCATTTGTTTTAGAGATGCAACATCTTTCCTCATCTTTCTAAAGACACCAGTTAAAATTTCTGTACAAGTTTTCCTCTGCTCACTGCAACTGTGCCCATTTCCTCCAGGTTCTATATGTTGGTCCCTCTCATTCATGGCTGACACTTCCATCAATAAATAGCGACTCTGCCCTTTAATATTAAAGAATAAATCATCAAGAGCTTCTCATCATAGATTGATTGGGTAACAAGCTGCCTTTGTTTTTGATAAGCTCACATGTTAGCATCTTGGATGTCCTTTCTCTGTGGCCGAGGAGTTTCTCCATCAGTATGCTACAATATTCTACTGTGTATTAACAGTATAACAATAACAAAATAACATGAACAGTATTCACAACTCCAGTATTATTCTCAACCCATAAACAATAGGAAAAATAGCCTCAAACATCACAAACCATAGGATACCTGCCTATATCAATTTTTCTATCTCCTAAATGTAGTTCTATATGGATGAATAAAACAGTTTATCTCATTTAAATATGTTAGATATTTGGGGGCATAAAAGAGAACAAAGAATGTGACAAAGGGAAGTCAAATTATTGGCTGCCTAATACAAATAGCATCATAAAAACAACAGCTTTTCCACATCAGGTTTGGATAATACTTTAATGCCTGTGTGAAAGGAGAATGACATTTATTTTAAAAAATATTTCTTTCTTGATTTCTACTTAGTCTCATCCAGCTATTAATTTGGCTGACCTTGAATTAGTGAGATAAGTTCCAAAGGCTGGAGCTTTTCTCTGTGATGGTAAATAGAAAAAAGAGGTAATATGCATAAGAGAAAAATGAAACTGTATTTGAAAAAAAAACTTTATTTTTTATTCTGATACAAAAACATTCTTTCTCCTTCAAGGGTGATTATCAAAATTACATTTGAAAGTCATGAAAAACATGTTTTTGCAGTAAGCAGTAGATAAAAAGACCATTTTCTAGACTTAACTAAAGCATGAGGAATAGAAAAAGTATGTCAATAATTTTAATTAGAAAATGTTTACACTTGACTTATAACTACTCCTGAACAAAAGAAATCCACAACTAAAACTATAAGTAATAGATCATAGCAGAAATGACAGAAGAGTCCAGCTCCCCTAGGAAATTAAAAAAAAAAAAAAATCTTCGAAACTGCCTGTGAAATATTATAGAAACCAAGACAATTGGTTATTGTCCTAGGCTATGAATTGCAATGAACTTGGCACTAGATTATGGGGTATTCCCAAAGGAAAGTACCTTACTGATTCGCCTCCCCCCAATCCTCCTTGATCCAGGATAGCTGAGCTCAGTATTACGCAAGACCTGCTTACTTTGGCACGAAGGTCACCAGTGAGAAAAGAAAAAACTTTACAGAAGTCATCTTAAATGTTAAAAAAGGGGATGTTCAATGTGTGAATATATCTGATAATCTACGCAAAAAGCTGACTGATAACAAGGGAAAGGGTAGGTAAACTATGAATTTGTGAAAGACCTAGGTTAGCCAGGATTTAAAAGTAAAAGCAGTTTAACTGGTTTCAAAGTATGTAAGAATATAAACTGATTTAAAAGTAAAAGCAGTTTAACTGGTTTCAAAGTATGTAATAATATAAACTGATTGCCTATAAAATGTCTTCAAAGTAAAGACTACACTTTAATGTTAGATGAGGCTCATCTATACATTAATTTTATATATGCAAATGATGCTTTTAAAAATAATTTGGCTTCTTAGGTGAACCAACTAAAAAAAACTCGTATTTACACTGTTAATTTACCTAAGTAAATAATTCTCCTCAGTTCATAAGAAAATCAAGGAAGTCTGAAGTGGACCCAATTCTAAATTAATTGTATATGATTTAAGTGGCTATGAAGAAATTATAAGGAGTGTAAAATAGAACATTAATCCAAATATTTAATATGCTAATTGTGAGTAAATGCTGTTTTTGAGAAGCAATGAATTTTCACAATACTAAAATTTTTTTAAGTGATCATTTCCACATGTGTATTGAAGCTGTGAGTCTAATGAATATAATTACCAGGTATTCTATGTTTTTAAAATTTAAAACACCTTCTATATTTATGTTTTCATAGCAGTACTGGAGAATAATTCTGAAAGAAGATGAAAATGTTCAATTAGCTTAAACATATGCATTCAGACCCAATATTTTTTCTGCTGTATACAAGCTTTTTACTGGCAAAATGGGTTCATTAAGTAACTTGGGAATAGCACTGATGAGAAAGATTTCAATTAGGCATCTCCCTTGGCAAAGGTGGTGCTATGATCAGTTACGCAAATCTATCAGGAGGGTATCGGGAGAGTACGACCTCTTAGCTGGCCCTAGGCTAGGATTTAAGAGAGCCCCAAATATTTCAAGACTTTATTATTTACCATGAATAAAAATAAACACATACATACACCTACTTAACTACTTAACATGCTGTACTTTAATCATCTCAAGACTTTCGCTTGCAATTTGGTGTTTTACTGGCAAAAAATGAGAAAAGGATGATTCTATTCATGCTTAGAATGATAAATGAGCTTCAAATTCCACATGTGAAAAAATTAATATTTATACATGTGCTATTTACCTCAAAAGAAAGAAATAAAAATAATCGGAAAAAGAATCAAATCCATTAAAATGATTAGGCATAAACATATGATTAAAAGAAACTTTTTTTAGTTCTGAATGAAAGTAAAAACATATCTCAAACTATGGGATGCAGCTTAAAGAAGTGCTTAGAGAGAAACTGACTGACTTAAATGTCTGTGTTAAAAAGAGGTAAACTCAATAACCTCAGCTTCCACCTCAAGAAGCTAAAAAAGAGGAGCAAATCAAACTCAAAGACAGACAAAAAATAAATTACTAAATAAAGGTTAAAAAATAAATCAACAAAATAGAAAATAGAGAAAAACTCAATAAAAGTAGAGGTGTCTTTTTGAGAAAAACAATGTAATTACTAAACTTAGCTAGACTGAGAAGAAAAAAGAAGACACAACGACCAACTTCAGGCCTGAGGGAGGAGGCCGCACCACAGGTGCTATCAATAGTAAAGAAGTACTAAGGGTATATTTATTACGATTTTATGCCAATAAATTAAAAATTTAAGCTGAAATGGGCATATTCTTTAAAAGACATAAATTATAAAAACTGACTCAAGAAGAAACAGAAAATCAAAGCAGTCTTTTATCTATTACAAAAACTGAATTTGTAATTAAAAATCTTGCCATCAAAAGAATACAAAACAACCCAGACCCAGATGGCTTCACTGGTGAATTATATCAAACATTTAAGAAAGAATAAAACCAATTCCATAGAAAGTATTTCAAAGATAAATGGGAAAGGAACTCATTGTATTAAGTCCAGCAATAGCCAATATAAAAACCAGAGAAAGAGATCAGAAATAAACTCCAGGCCAAAATCTTTTTTTAAGATTTTATTTATTTATTTTAGAGAAAGAGAGATAAAGAGAGTGCATGCATGCACTCAAGCAGGGGGAGGAGCAGAGGGGGAGGGAGATCATCTCCAGCAGACTCCATAATCCCACGGCCCCGAGATCATGACCTGAGCCGAAACCAACAGTTGGACACTCAACTGACTGAGCCACCCAGGCACCCCGAGACCAGTATCTTTTATGAATATAGAGACACTTAACAAAATATTAGCAAACAGAGCCCAAAAACATATAAAAAGAATTATTTATCATGATCAAGTTTTAATCCCAGGAATGCAAGGTTGGTTTGACAAACATATCTTAATTAATGCAGTAAGCCATATTAAAAGGATAAAACCTCCATGGTGATCTCAGTACATGCAGAAAACTCAGTTGACAAATCCAACACCCATTCATGATAAAAAAACTCTCTGTAAACAAGGAAAACTATCTCAACCTGATAAAGAGTCTACAGCTATTCTCATAGTTATTGGTGAAAGACTAGATACCTTTCCACTCAGATTATTAACAAGGCAAGGATTTATGTTCTTACTTTTACAACTCAATATATTATGAAGGTTCTAGTCAGTGCAAGAAAGGCAAGAAGAAGATATCACAGGCATACAGGTTGAAAGAGCAAAAGTAAACTTTTTTTTTGCAGGTCCTATGATCTTGTATGTGGAAACTCAAAGTAATACAATAAACCTACTAGAATAAGCGAGTTTAGCAGAGCTAAAGATTAATATATAAAAGTCTAGTGTACTTTTTACATTAGTAATGAACAATTAGAAAATGAAATCAAGGAAAGAATTCCATTCACAATAGCATAAAAAATACTGAGAATAAATTTGGAAAGTAGAAGACCTATACTCTAGAAACAGAGAAATTAAGGAGATTTTCTTAAAATTTACTGCACCCCCCACACCACTCGTGCTCCCTCTCTCATGTGCTGTCTCTCTCTCTCAAATAAATAAAATCTTTAAAAATAAATAAATAGGTAATATCTAAATAAATGGAAAAATACCTAATTTTCACAGATTGGAGGATTTTACTGCTGTTAAGATTGCATGTGTCCTCAAATTGATACACAGATTCAATTCAACCGCTATCAAAATACCAGCATATTTTTCTGTAGAAATTGACAAGCTGATTCTAAAATTTATATGGAAATGCAAAGAACTTAGAGTGGCCAAAGCAATTTTGAAAAAGAACAAAGTTGGTAGAATGGATGAATCTGACTTAAAGACTTACTATAAAGCTACAGTAATCACAACAGTGTGGTATTAGTATAAGGACAGATTAATGGGATGGAAGAACAAAGTCCAAAAATATACCCATACATTTATACATTTATGGTTACTTAATTTTAATAAAATTGTCAAAGCAATTCAATGAGATCAAAAGACAATGTTTTCAATAAATCATGCTAGAGCAAATGGATGTCATATGCAAAAGCAAACAAACAAACAAAGGAACTTACTGGACCCTTACCTTACACAAAAAGCACTTCAATATCAATCTCAGATCTAAATGTAAGAGCTAGAATTACTAAGTTTCCAGAAGAAATATGGGAAAAAATCTTTGTGACCTCAATGCAGTTAGACAAAGATTTTTTTCTTTTCTTTCTTTTTAATTTTTATTGTTATGTTAATCACCATACATTACATCATTAGTTTTTGATGTAGGGTTCCATGATTCATTGTTTGTGCATAACACCCAGTGCTCCATGCAGAACATGCCCTCTTTAATACCCATCACCAGGCTAACCCATCCTCCCACCCCCCTCCCCTCTAGAACCCTCAGTTTGTTTTTCAGAGTCCATCATCTCTCATGGTTTGTTTCCCCCTCTGATTTCCCCCCCTTCATTCTTCCCCTCCTGCTATCTTTTTTTTTTTTTTTTCCTTAACATATATTGCATTATTTGTTTCTGGTATAGATCTCTTTTCTTTTTTTTTTAAGATTTTATTTATTTGTCAGAGAGAGAGAGAGAGAGCACAAGCAGGGGGAGCAGCAAGCATTGGGAGAAGCAGGCTCCCCGCTGAGCAAGGAGCCCGATGCGGGCTCCATCCCAGGACCCTGAGATCATGACCTGAGCCGAAGGCAGTCGCCCAACTGACTGAGCCACCCAGGTGCCCCTAGGCAAAGACTTCTTAGCTACAACACCAACACCAAAAGCACAATAAAAAAAAAAATTGGATAAACTGGACTTACTGGGAAAACACCATAAAGAAGATAAAAAGATAAGCCATAGACTGGAAGAAAATATTTGCAAACCGTGTATCTGATAAAAATATCTGTATCCAAAATACATTAAGAACACTTATGGCTCACTAATAAGAAGACAAACAACACAACTGTACAATGGGCAAAGGATTTTAACCAACACTTCACTAAAGAAGATATATGAGTAGCTAATAGGACCATGAAAAGTTGGCTCAACATCATTTGTTATTAGGGTTAATGTAAGTAAAAACCATGTAAGATGCCACACATCCAGGAGAACGGCTATATTGAAAAAAGACTGGAAAAATAACAGACACTGATGTGCAGCTCAAGAAACTGAAACCCTTACTCACTGTAGGTGGGAATTCAAAACGTTGCAGTCACTTTGGAAAACAGTGTGGCAGTTTCTTAAAAAGTGAAACATATTCTTACCGTGACTAAGAAAGTTCACTTCCCAGTTATCTACCCAAGAAAAGTTAAAACATATGTCCACACAAAGACTTTTATGTGGATTTTTATAGTGGCTTTCCTCATAATAGCTCCAAACTGGAAACAGTCCAAAAGTCTGTCAAGCAGTAAATGGATCAACAAAATGTGGCGTGTCCATACAATGAAAATTTTACCTCCAAAGGAAAGAGAACCAGCTATGGATACACGCACCACACAGATGAGCCTTGAAAAACATTCTTAAGTAAAAGAAGGAAGACACAAAGGATTACTTATTGTTTGATTCTATTTATATGAAATTTCTATTAGAAGCAAAACTACAGAAACAGAAAATAGGCATTTAGAGACTTTTTCTCATAACTAACTGCACTATGATGACGGTTGCAGAAATTCTTAATTTACTAAGAATCTTCGAAGTATACACTTACGTTGGGTGCATACGATATGGTATCTAAAGCATACCCACAATAAACCTGTTAAAAGTGGGGGGAAAAAAAAACCCTTTCTGAAGACAGAGAGATAGCAGGAATCCCCCGTTAAAAACGCTCTTCGAAAAAATCCTAATAGCTGAACTTTTGACAGGATGTAGTCAAAGAATTAAATATAGCCAAATAGGAGGGAAGGGCAGAGATAATAAAAGACAAGGTTAAGGTGGAAAGGAAATTATCCAGAATAGGACATCGCGAAGGACTGTGTACCAGCTACCAAGAGATGACAACAAGGAATCATTGTTCATCCTGAGAGAGGAAACTGAAGGAGAAACAACATGACATCTTCAAGTAAATTTGAGAAAATTCTCAGCAGCTTTAAAATTATCATCATGCTTTTATGAAAACCAATTCTTTCTTTTTTAAGATTTATTTTAGAAAGAGAGTGTGTGCGAGCAGGGGGAGGGCAGAGAGAGAGTCTTAAGCATTGACTCTGCACTCAGTGTGGAACCCCAGGTAGAGCCCCAGGTGGAGCCCCACGCCGGGCTCAATCCCACAACACTGAGATCATGATCTGAGCTGAAATCAAGAGTCAGATGCTTAAATGACTGAGCCATCTAGGTGCCCCATGAAAAACAATTCTTAAAGGACCTGAGCTGAAAGAGAAAAAGCACCTAAACATTAGGATGAGGGGTGAAAAGCCAGAATGAGTCACTAAGACAACGAAAGACTAGTGTTGGCTATGGATCATCCCTCATCTTTTAACACGGCTTTTATATGCAAGAGAAGATGTTCTCTTGCATATACAACTAAGAGGCTCTGTTACTAACGAGCTGCATGCTCTAGGGCAAATTACTTAGCCTTACTACGTACGCTTTGGTTTCCTTTTCTCTAAAACTGGGCTAGTAAAAGTTAGTACATATACGGATTGCTCCGGACGGTGCCTGCCACACAGTGCCCGAAATCTTTTAGCTATTATTAGTTTAACACTGTCAAAGAAATAACCGCCACCTCTTATATAATACTAAGTGCCAGGCGATGTGTTAGCAACTTACATGTTCTTTAGTACAACCTCCCAATATGGCAGATTTTATTTTCATCTCTCTGAGACATAGGGAAAGTACCATTAGGGAAGTATGACTGAGAGGTAAATTGCCCCTAGTTGCAGAATCACTAAATGATAAGGCAGTCTTATCTCTACGCATGTTACTGAAGTGCTCATTGAACTGTGGTCCTATAAGCACTGGTTGATCATAAGTTTACATTAAAAATATTCCACAATATGGGGCGCCTGGGTGGCTCAGTTGTTAAGTGTCTGCCTTCGGCTCAGGTCATGATCCCAGGGTCCTGGGATCGAGCCCCGCATCGGGCTCCCTGCTCGGTGGGAAGCCTGCTTCTCCCTCTCCCACTCCCCCTGCTTGTGTTCCTGCTCTCGCTGTGTCTCTGTCAAATAAATAAATAAAATCTTTAAAAAAAAAAAAAATATTCCACAATAATAATATTTGCAAAGCAATTTACTACAGTAAGTAAAACTTGCCTGTATCGGGGCGCCTGGGTGGCTCAGTCGTTAAGCGTCTGCCTTCGGCTCAGGTCATGATCTCGGGGTCCTGGGATCGAGCCCCGCATCGGGCTCCCTGCTCTGCGGGAAGCCTGCTTCTCCCTCTCCCCCTCCCCCTGCTTGTGTTCCCTCTCTCGCTGTGTCTCTCTCTGTCAAATAAATAAATAAAAAAAACAACAACAAAAAAAAAACAAAACAAAACAAAAAAAAACTTGCCTGTATCTTTGGAATTGCGTTTTAAAGAGAGGGTAATTGTGGTCTCAAAAGGTTAAATGATTTATCAAAGGTCACCAAGCTATTGCTGGAGGGATCATAATTCAAACCCAAACCCTTCCACCTGGTTGGTGCTCTTTCCAAGAATCTACCCTGGTGAGTATAGAGGCATTTAAAACCTAAATGGTTATGTGCTAAATTTATTCTTCATAAGACATCTTCTTGTTTTTATCATTATCATCACTCATCAAGAAACAGGTAGATGAAATTATTCCTACTTCCAGACGGCTCAGAGAGAGGAAGCAGCGATAGTAACAGTAGAAAGAAATCAGATTTTACATCCAGACAGATTTGAGCCCCCAGTTTCTAGCCAGGTATCACAAGTTATGTTACTGTTTGGAGCCTTAGGCCCCTCTCTTCTACACAATGGGGATAACAACACATCCCTTCCTGGACTGTTGTGAGGTCAAGTGAAGTAATGAATATAAAGCATTTACAACAGCAGCAGTGAGAAACACCACCACACCAAACACCTTGAACCTGGGCTCCTTCACCTCCTACTACCCCATAGCCCATATTCTCCCTCACATTTCTTTTGTGTTTTGTGCTGTGGGTAAGTACTAGTGGAAAATAATATAAGAAGTGTAAGATCAGCATATGAGAGACAAACAAATAGAGTTCACATAACACAATCAGTCTGATATTCTTTATCACAGAAAAAAATCAGAAGACACCAACATTTGGTGAACTGATTTATGTGTAAAGCATAAAAAAAATCCCCAAATGCTCTAGATATGAATAATATTCTGGCTGTAGTGCAACCTGACAAAATTCCTAAAATAGCTAACGAAAGAATTATACTAGTACTTAGCTTGTTTCTGGAATTTTAATCAGGTTAAAACTGTACAAATGAAAACTGGTTAACACTAGTTGAAAACTTAAAACTAAGTATAAATAAATAAAAAGAGCACAGGTAAGTTTTTACTGAGTAGTTGGCTTAGTTAGCAGTTCTGTATATAATTTTCTTTTTGGTGAAGTCTGCTCAAATGAATAAATACCTGTGTACCTGTGCATCCATTTGTCCATCTATCCATCCATCTGTCCCTCCATCCACCCATCTATCCATTTATTTCTCTCTCTATGGTATTCGCCGTTTAAGTACCTAGGATTACTCTCCTACTGGAAACTCGTTAAGAGGGTGGTGTGTATCTACAGTATGCATTTCAGGTAGCCTTGCTTATAATGAATAAGAGTTAAAGAAACAGAAAACAAAAGAAATGCCAACACCAGTAAAGTCCTTTCTTTATGTCATTCTAGGGTTTCTTCTCTTGGAGTCTCTGGACTCCTTAAAATTGCATGCAAAATTGTATGTAGATATTCCAGGGGGAAAGGCCTACAGATTTCTTCTGATTCTTAAAGTCTTCTGTGACCCAAACACAATTAGGAGATACTTCTGTGAATGCTTTTGGACCCACCAAACAATATTAGGGAAAAAAAAAAAGATAATAGGTAACCTCTGACCTAATGACAGTGTGCATTAGACTTTTTTTTTTTTTTTCCAAACAGAGAAGGTTCATCTGACTAATCTGAGTGAAATCATCATCTTTGCAGTGGTAGATTTAGTATCATCTGGAAGCTGAGTTACATATTGCTGTTTTGTTTGTTCTGTGTGCAAATAAAAAATGGTCAGGATGTTGTCAATTTCATGAAGTTTAACCTCATAGAAAGTCCGTGATATAAAATGTGTCCCACTCTGTCAGATACGGTATTACTTCAGACATGATGAGAATTGGTGTTACTCCTACCATCTCTTAGCCTCAGACTCGTGTATTCTTACTGGTATTACTGGGGCTCTACGTCCAAAGAGTACATTTGGTTCCTGGGGCAGTTGTGGCCTCCTGTTAGGCCCTGAGAAAGGAGGCGTGACAGGAGGTCAGAGGCTGGGAGCAGGGACAAGCTCCGGAGTCTCTGAACGTGGTCCCTCGCTGCTGGGGAGGCAGCAACCCCTGGTCAGTGCTCCCAGGTTCCAGGGACACAAACTCTTCCTTTCTGTTTCCCTGGTCTTCCACACAGTGGCTGCTTTCGGTGCTTAGTCCTCTCTGCTTCTCTTTACTTTCCCAACCTTCTAACTTCTGTGCCATAAATTTCCTGCATTAAATATCCTCTGGTAGATACACCTGGCATGGTTTTTCTTCCTGAATGGACCTAGACCAAAAACATCAAACTCAACGATGCCCATATTCTGTGACCTTGATGAAGTGACAGTGACACAGACCACACCATCTTGGGATAAAGTAACAGACGGGAAATAAATGGTGAAAAAATAGGGTCAGTAAAACCTTGATGCTATTTGTTTGGAAACTGAATACAAAGAATATAAATGTATTCCCGTAAATGAGTATCTGTGATCTTCAAACTAGGACACATAAAATTTGTGGCCTTTAAAGAGAAGCTTACATCTATTTGGTTGAAGAAACTGTTTTCAAATATTAGCCAAAATCTACAGGTAATTCACATATTAATTGAAAGTGATATTTATAATCAAAGATAGCCTGTTAAGGCCTCTCGCTGAGAAAAATGTAGTAGCAATTAGGTTTTTAAAAAATCATTACCTCTCTTTAAAAGTAATAAAACTACTTTTAATATGCTAAAAAAATATCCAGATGGCTTATTTTGTTTAAATGTGGTACACTTTTAGTTTTTGGAATAAAAAAAGGTAGTATGTCTAAGACAGGAAAAGGAAAAAGTATATGAATGAAAGGACAAATGACTTGCTAATGCTCTGCAAATCTTTGGATATTCTGAGAAATCAGAATTTAACACGGTAAAAAATAAATTATTAAATATCCGTGGTAAAAAGTGATCAAGTATGTGAGAAAGTGCTTCTGAAACTCAAAAAGAAAAATGACAGTCACAAAGGCCAAAAAAGGGATAGGGGGCCACGCAGATGCACGTGACACCAAAGAATTTAGTGTCATCCATTACATTACTAAACCCAGCATAAATCATGAATATACAGTTTGGCTTCAAGTGAAAAACAAATGAATCATCACTGTTAACTAAAAATTAAATAAACACTGTGTAAAGTAAGTTTTTTATCCCGTAACACTACACTTGCATTCCACAGCAAATATTTTGCAATAAGCACAAAGCCTTACATAAGACCAAAGATATTGCTTTAAAAAGTGTAAGTAAGCATACTGGATAATATTGTTATAATATTTAAAAGGAACCACATTAAATCTCAAAGAATTTTTACACATCTGTTATTAAAATCATTTTACGATATTGCTGGTGGAAGTGAAGGTATTTACTATCTATGGTACTGTTAACACAATTCTTATATGAGTTTTTCTGTTTCTATGGTAACATGAATTATAAGGTTCAATGAAGCCAGATTCAGTAATGTGTATTTTTCTGTTATTCAAGGTGAAAAGGAAATGAAACATTTCCAACATTCATAAACTGCAGCAAATGTCTGAATTCCATTTAGAGATAAGATGATAATTACTAAAGTAATTAGAATTCTTCCTGGATGGAATTATTTTGCACACAGTGGAAATTTAGATTTGGGAATGAAAGCAGGGGCCAGGGTATATTCAGCATCCGTAATTAATTACAACCAAAACCAATATGGTATTCTGATACCTTGGAACAGACTCTACCTTCTTCTGTCTGCTTCCGATGACAATGCGAAAGAAAACTGGTCCCCCCACCCCCATCCCTTAAGCCAGAAAGATAACGTGGGTGAAATAATTTTATTCAAGAGAAAATCCAATTACAGAAATAATCAACTTTTCCTTCCTGCTTTATTTTTTTTTTCATATTTGAAAGGGCATTCACATTAGCAGAACCAATTAAACGAATATCAGGACAGGGCAAAAACTATAAAGTTAGGCAAGTTTCTTAAATCTTTTAAAATTAAACTTTGAAAAAAAACCCCACTTACTGAGATTTTAGAGACTCAAACCCAGATCATAGTATTCTTTAACAGGAAAGCATGATTGGAAGGTGGTTAAACGTCAGGTCTCAGGAAGAACAATTTCTAAAATTATATGGTCATAATGCAGTTGCCTCTAATATCCTGCCCATTATAAATAACAAATCAGGCAAAATTTTTGCTTTTAATGGAAGTGTTGTCATCATCAAGAAATGGTACTCAGAGATATTACATTTTAAGTCTTCTGCCATCCTAAAATGCAATTTATATAGTAGCATCATAAATAATACTGAAAAAAAAAATACCTAGAGAGAGAGTGTGTACACACACAGGACAGAAGCCATCAAATCAAAACACGGTAGAGCATTATTCACAATTATATTCTTTATTCCTTATTAGTTGAACTCTCATTTTGTTTGGTTTAAATTCAGTCTACCCTAAATATCATTATCAAGAGTTGACAAACTATGGCTCAAGGATCAAATTCAGCCACTGAATGTTTTTGTAAATAAAGTTTTATTGGCATACAGCCACGCCCACTCCTTTACGTGTTGTCTAAAGCTGCTTTGGCTACAAGAGCAGAACTGAGTAATTGTGACAGTTGCAACTGAGACCATATGATTCACAAAGCCAAAACTATATATTGTCTGCAGAGATTGTAGCCGACCAGGCCCGCAACCCTGATCTTTGTTAAGTACTCCCAGAGATGCTCCAGGGTGAGTTTGAGAGGACAGTGTGCATATGATGCTCTCCAAAATATAGCCCCAGTCAACCTTTTCCCCTGTCACCAAATACGCACGTATGCAATTCAAATCAGCATTTCCTCCCTGAGCGATCCTGGTCCATCACCTATGAGCACCTATTCATATGAGTCATGGCTACAGCCCACGGCTCAGATGAAGTCTTCCCTGGTTTTCTCTCTGCATCTCAATGCAGTCACACTCCTTCCTATATACTTCGGATGGCCCTGTTATGATCTGCTTGGTACCTTTCACATTTCAGTCCTTGTCTTATGCCTCCAAGTAAACCATAAGCATCTGCTGGTCAAGGATGGGGTCACGTTCATATTCTTCTACTCTGCAGTAATGAGGCAGAACACAGAGTTCGTGGTGCCCAGTGACTTAAAGGGGATGGGGAAGGGAGAACAGGGCAAAAAGACAGAGAGATGAATAAATGAACTCAACAACGAACAGGCTTTAGTCACACCTATTACTGATTAATCCCCATTTTATCTAGTATCAGTCTTGGTATTTCACTGTAAGGTCCTCACGGTGAGCGTCTAGCCTTTATCTATCTGGCAGGGGAAGAGAAGAGGCAAAATCGGAGGGCTTCACAAGGGGCAGCCTCTCCCTGGGTAAAGGCTGCACAGTTGCTCTCTCAATACTTCCTGTTGGAAGTGGCCTGTCCTGCTTGCAGGGAAGGCATTTTTCTCAAATGAGTACTTAAAAAAAAATTATTAGTTAACGAACAGTTGTTTCACCTTAAATTTCTATTTCTAGAAATAACTAAAATACTGACGGGACTGAGGCTTATTATAAATGACCTGAGTTTACTTGCAACTTTTGATTTAAAACTGTGTGGAAAGGGGTGCACGCTGGAATCCCAGAAGCTGCAGACCTGTGAGACTTGGAAGAGGAGTCTTCATTCTAATTCCACGTCACCGCTGCTCTCCTCTGTTTTTGAAGGTAACATATCCCATCATTCAGACATCATTTGTTGACTAACTGCTATGTTCTTGGCCAAGTTCTGGGCAGTCAAGATCCACGAGGGCTTCTGCGGCAGGGAGACAGCATGTGGTCACGAGTCCTTTCCTTACGAAACACACAGGAGATGTGTCTGGTCGTTAGGCACCGCAGCTTTGACACGGCCTGCTGGATCCCCACGTGGCCCAAAGCTCCACCTCCGAAACGGCAATTCCGCTCAGCCCCACGCCACGCCTGGCTGGCTGGTCGGCGGCAGTAGCCCTGCCCGGGACACGCTGCACCAGTCCTGAACACACTCCGAGCCTCGTCCTGATGGTGCATAACCCCACTACTCAGTTCTTGCCGCAACAGCTCGCTGGGGGCAGCCTGCCTCTTACAACACCGGGTCGGTGGCATTGGGATACTAGGCATTGCTGTGATGCTGGTGGTAGCCGGTCCCAAACCAGGAAACAGTTGAAAAACCCAAGAACAAAGCCACTACATTAGGGACCATCAGGACACTACAACAATCCCCAAAGTCATCGTTTAGAGAAAAAAAAAAATCCATGAACTACACACACATGAACCAGCTCAGTATCAGATTGATACGGTGGCATTTTTGACACCAGCCTCTCTGACCCTTAGTGAGCACACTGCCAGGCACTCATTTAAGTGTTTTTCATAATATTGACTCCTTTAGTCCTCAAAGCAGTTCATGAGGTACGTAACATAGCCCCCATTTTATAGACGTGGCAATGGAAGCACAGATTAAGTAACTGTCTGTTTTCAGAGTCTGTGATTTTGAATGATAAACTGCCTCCTACTGATGTTGGGCAGTGAATATGAAAATGCCAGATACGTTTATTCCAAAAGGCCTCCTTTCTCAGAAATAGGAACTATCAGGTGTCCGCATAGAGTAAGATGTTTGAGACTCGCATTTAGAAGCACCAGTGCGATCAGATGATCTCACAACTACCAACCCACAAAAATACCCTCTTAGCATTATCTTCTCATTCATTCCTCAGTTATTCAATTATTACTCTCATGTTAAATAAGTACACATGTACTCATCCTTTTAGCCAGTGAGAAGAAATGTAGGAAAAAAATATCCTTACCAGATCTCCTATCTGTGCCTCCAGCAGCCAATAAAAAGATTCATGACAGCTCAGATTTTATCACACACATTTTCAGTGGTGCCAAAATGGGGCCCCATGAGACGAGAAACATTAATAGACATAACTAGCCTTTGGCTCTGAGAGGCAGTGAGAAAACTAGGAATCCTGTTAATTTTTAACACTTTGCACCATGTCCCAAGCCATGCAGGGTCTAGAAAGTGGTTTGATGACATCATCTTTGGCAAGAGAATCTGAGGAACATTTAGACAGCTACATTGGTGCCTGATACCAAGTCCTGAAAGGTTCAGAGCCTGGCACGGAAGCCAAAGGATCTCTGTCTTTCATATAATTCAGATCCAACCAATGGCTATAAAGACCCAAGAAGGGTCACATGCTGATGATACTCCTTTTCTATGTTATGTCACAGTGAGCAACCCTGAGAAGGAAGGAGGGATATGTTTACTTTGCAGAGGTTCGGGAAGATGAAGTATTTGCACAGAGGACTCAGGCTCTGAACACTAACTACAGCCTCTCCAACCTGCTAAACTGAATAATTCTCAGGAATGACAGCCCGTGCAAAAGATCTTGGTGCTATGCTGTCAGAGAGACCAGGAGAGGACAGAAGTTTTGTCTGTGACCACCAATGTTAAACGCAAGTGTGACGCTGCCTTGTAGGGCCGATGTGGTAAGGTCTAGTAGACAGAAGCCTGATTTAAAGATGGTTTGATTCAATCCAACTAACACTAACTGAATACCTACTAGTAAAGGGCCAAGAAAACAGAAGCCGAGTCCCCTAGAGGGCTGTGCACCATTCCCAGCCACCAGCAGAGGTGACAGGACTGAGGGTGTCAAGCTCAATACAACACAACGGTGTGGGACAAGGATGGGAGGTGGAGTAAACGGGATTATGAGCTTTACAGAAGGAACAGCACCAGGGTGGGGGGTGTGGGCAGGGTAGGAGGCAGGAGCAACAAGGGAAAAATGCAGAGGTCTGTGGGCATGACCAGCCCCGGACTGCCACCTCCTGATGGCAGAATCCGCCGAGATGAACTGAAACAAAGTGTGATATCATTAGCATTTATATTCCACCTCAATCTGTGTATGTGGCTCCAATGACAGAAACAGTTCCTTGAGCAAACAGCTTTAACAAAATCAATTTCTGATCAAAACAGTAAATGAAGAGACCCCAGATGGTAAAAGACAGCCAACGACTCTCTCGTCACAACGAGACCCAGGCTTCCTGCACAGAGCCCTCTCCTCCTCAGGACAGGGTCACATTCTCCAAGCACCCTGACTAAGAATCGTCTCCAGTTACATAATGATATTTTTATAAAATGCGCACATAAACAAGCTGACTGTAACAGAAAATCACAAGAGAATGACACTGAGAGCAAAATGCAAGTACTGGCATTAAAATCGGGATGGGGGGGAGCAGAGTAATTCCCAGAGATACGGGAGCACATTCAGACATGACATACTCTGAAGTGAGTCCACAGTGCTTTCTGGAAGGAAGGAAGGGCGGTCTTAGAGTAGTTCTACCTAGGAAATATCCCTGAGGACAGTAGAATAGGACGAATGAAGAACCGTTATCACACATATTTGGGCAGCTGAAAGAACATTAAATGTTCATGGAGTTCAACTCTCTAGTGAAATCATTTTTTTAAAAAGATTTTATTTATTTGAGAGAGAGCGCACGAGCATGTGCAGGGGGTGGGAGAGGCAGAGGGAGAAGCAGACTCCCCGCTGAACAGGGAGCCCGATGTGGGGCTCGATCCCAGGACTCTGGGATCACGACCTGAGCCAAAGGCAGACGCTGAACCGACTGAGCCACCCAGGCGCCCCCACGTTATTATTTTTTTAATGTTGGCAGAGAAATCACTTTGTGTTTTGATGGCTTCTCAAGGAAAATTCAATTCCATCGATAGCATCGATTAAATCGACAATAAATGGAATCAGCGGTCAATTTAAGCCATGTTGCAAAAGGAGGCCCTGCATGTCCTAGCCCTGTGCTGTGCACAGGGAGGTGCGAGCCGGCCTGGGAAGATCTCAGAGCGCCATCAGGCGCACCCAGAGAAACAGTGGCAGTGAGTGTTAGTAACGGACAAGGTTTACAGTGCATTCTGCGCCAGGCACTGCTCTGAGTGCCCTCCACGTACTAACTCATCTAATCCCCTGGTAATCCTGTGAGGTAGGTGCTAATGTCACCGCGATTGCACAGAAAGGAAACTGAGGCTCAGTAGGGTCCACGACCCCGCCCCCGAGACACGAAGTTAGGAAAGGACAGAAGTGTGACGTGCATTGCACGCACCTTCGTTTCAAAGTCCGGGCTCGTCACTCAGTGCCACACTCTTTCTTCATAAATAACTATAATTTGGGGTGCAGGGCTTAAGCGCTACACGGGCACAGTAAGGAAATGCTGCAGTAATACGATGCAGAGGGCAGAGAAATGCAAGCAGCCTTCGGGAACGTGGCTCAGAGGGCAGAGGGCGGCCATGTCCAACAGCAACAGAATGCAAGTGACATACGTAATTTTAAGTTTTCTAATCATCATCTTAAATAAGGAAACAGGTGAAATTAAAAATATGTAACCCCAAATACATAAAATATGGTCATTTGAACATGCAATCAATATAAAAATTAATGAGATATATTTAGATTCTTTGGTCATACTCGGTCTTTGGAAGCTGGTATGTCTTTTCCGCTCGGACTTGCTACATTCCTCGTGCTCAGCAGCCAGACACACCTGGCTCCTATCCTGGACAGCACACCCAGAGAAGGTGAAGCAGCACTCTCCACCGAAGGAAGAAGCAAGAGCAAAGGCATTCAGGCAAAAAAGAAATAAACAGCAAACACCATAGGATGTGGCATGCATGAAGAGGAGTACGGGAACCGCTAGCTTTTACAAAGGAGGTTAGGACCACCAGGTTCAAGTGTGGCGGAAAGGCGCTACCAAAGCCTTCTGGGAGAAGTGGGTGGAGCGGAGCAGAGACGCTAAACACGGGAGGCAGTGGACTCAAAGTGTGAGGCCCCGGGGTGAATGAAGGAGAGAAGGGCTATTAATTCAGACACCGAGCAGAGTACCCAGCATCACTAGAACGGTGCTCGTGGTGTAACTGATGGACTCAAGTGCGGTGAGGGGTGGGACCAAGTTGTAGCTGGTTTTTATATCCCCAGGGCTTGATGCATCATGAGGTTCTAAAAATGTGTTCTTTATTAGAGGAGCAGGGATAGGGGTGAATGTGGTGTTGGTGGGAGTAGAGCAGGGTGGGTAGGAAATAAACTTACAGTTAAAAGATAAGCAAGATGACCAAGTTATAAGAAATGTTGGGGAGGAAGCCACAGTAGACTGAAAATGGATTAAGACTTGAACACTTGGACTTAATTTTCCCTGGTAGTGAAAAACATTAAAGGGATAAAAAGAATGTAAAAGAAAGAAAGAAACAAAAACAGGAGGAGGGAAAAGACTTTCACTGAAAAGCAAATTGCACTCTAGGTGACTATTCCCTTATTTAAAGTCGAAACTGTTACCCATGCAATTGATTGTATTAAAATCAATTTCACTGATGAACATGAAACAATAAGGAAATGTGTCTTTGTACATTGACTATAATAATGTGATGTTTACAAATCTGTGTGCTACTAACCATAAAAATGATAACCCGGAGACACATTAAACATTGAGACCCTATTAATCAAAAGTTTAAATGCTACAAAAATCTTTATCAAATCATGCAATGGGCAAGTCAAATATTAGAGGCAGGTATTATATGTTGTACATTATAGTATTTTAAAGCAAAAAATCTGAAATACCAAGAAAAACATGATTTTCAGAGTTACAGTGAAAAAATCTAAAATAGAAAGGTAATTTGATGCAAAACCTGTATTTTATTAAATTAAAAATTCAGGTTAAAGGAGTTACATGATTTTAAGCCTGAGCTTTTACTCAAGCCTTCTGTTTCGATTACTTTTTACAAATTTAAATCTGCCGATGGTGTGCGTATTTCCAATAAATACAACAGCATGAGATTCCATACTAGCAGGACACCTGCTAACATCTTTTATTCATGTACGTGTTCTCGGTGCAAAGCAATTATATTATTTCAAATATTTTAAAATGTTTTCTATTACTGACTAACATAACTGCAGATCCCCTCACAAATCATCGCTTTCCTTTTGCACTCCCTCTGTCTAAATCTCTGAGAAAAAGACTTATTTGTGGTGTTGTTTGCAGAAGTCAATAATAGCTCACAAGTAATCTCAGTCTGGTTTCCTTGCATCTGATTGTGGATGTGAGAATATAGCTTCTATCAAATGCAAGAGAAAGGCATGCATATATAGATTTTGTTTCTTATCCTTGATCCAGCTCTTTGGAAATGGTTCCCAGTGTTATAAATTCAGGAGAAAGAAATAAGTGTTAAAAGCTAGTTATTGTAATTCTGAACACTGCGCAATAGTCACTAGTCTCCCATCAACAGCTCATCCTTACAAGGGCAACTGATGGTCTTGTCAGCTTCCTATGCGCAGGTGTGGGCAGAAAAGTACATGAAGGTGCAATGCTCGAAAGAGTGGAGGAGGGGGGTACGAGGAGTGCATGTTTTTGTCATATTTTTCTATATTTGTTCAAATGATAATCATTTAAGTATAGTTCATAATTGAAAACAGTAAATCTGAAAGGCAATGAATATTAATTATAGGTCACTTTATTATAGATATATCATGCCATTCATTCTTAGCATAAGTATTTGGGAGGGGGGAAGTTAGCTTTGAAGGTGAGTAAAGAAATCTTATTTTAGGCAGTGAAATAATGCCCCCAGTGTACAGAAATAATTTTTAAGAAATATGAAACTATTCATTGACATATTCCTAAAGTGAATGAAGATTTTTCACGAAGCTACTCCATCTTTTAAAATCCATTATTTATATGACTTATAAAGTATTAATTGTAGCTAGTTTCTCATTGTTAATGCCTATTATTTACCCTATCTCTTTCTCACTGAATTTTCTCAACGATGGTGACTACTCAACAAAAAGATATTTTTAATCTCAGTTTGACTGAGATTCTCATCTGAAAGAAAACAGTCTCACACAACACTTTATCACATAAGGGGCACAGGACTTCAGACCATTATTGTTTTATGACTAAAAAATGAGTGACTTAAGACAAAAAGCTCAACATCCTTAAACTTCATTTCTATTCATTCTCTAATAAATACCATCTGTTGTGTACTTTAGGGATATAATACCCGTCAAAAACTCCATCGTATTATGAGAACCGGCACCAAGTTGATCTGAAATGCATATTTGAACAGATGTGTTTAAATTACATCTCCGTCTATCCACATGCATAAATTCAGAGCAAGCGTGTGTTGATTTAAAATGCATAAAAAAAGGGATTTGGAGATGCATCAAAAGTGAACAGCATCTCAATGGATCAAGGCTCACATTACGAAAGGTCATTACTAAAAATAAAGTTTGCATTTATTAAGGGTTGCACCAGGGGGCTGTTCATGGGAACTGACTTAATGTTTGCTGCACAAAATCAGCCACTGAAACTAATTTTTTACAACTCTTCTATGTAAAACATTAAAATTGTCATGCATGGACAGAAAAAATGCAAAAGTAGACATCAAAATAGAGAAAATTATATGGCACGTCTATTGACTGACATTGGTTCATATGGCTCAGTCCCCCATGTTTCAACCAGACTTTGCATTTCTCTAAGAAAAAACATCTGAGCGATTTCTGTAGGCATAATACTGTTCTGATCCCATTTTTTACAGATATGCTTTCAAAAACTACAATTAATTAAGTCCTTTTGGTATTATGAAGCCCATCCATGTTTAGCAAGAAATTAAACACAGAGGAACGCAAGTGTGAAGGTACAGATCTTAAATGTTCTCTGTATTCCAGCAGGTGCTAATTCCCATGCTGGCTTTTCAAAAACTATCAATATAAAGCTTCATGGTGAGCTGCTGAGAGTAGGGCCCATGCTCCATAAGGTGATCAGTATAAAGAGAAGAAGACAAATTGCTGAATGAAATCCCTAGTTATCAATATCAGTAACAAACATCAAACTGATTGATACTATTTTACACAGCAGCTTCTGCAGACTCAGCTCTCAACGAGGAAGTTGAGTGTGAGAATAAAGGTGTACCACACCTTTGTGAATATTCTTTCTCAGGTAGTACTACTGCCCAAATCAGTGCTAAATATACTAGAGAATTAAGAGTTTCTTTATTTATATTTTCTTTATTTATATTTATTTATATTTTATTTATAAGGAAAGTAAGGATTACATGTAAAACTGACAGAAGACAAAAGCTTTACATACTGGCCATCTTTCAAATAAACCCTTAAGGCTCTGTAATACGGGAGGGCAATTTAAGAAAAAAAAAGGAATGACCGTTTCAAGAGAAATTTCAGATCTGTACAAAAAGATCTCTGAAATGCAAAAGGAAATCAGCTTTTTCAGAGCGCATCTTAAAGGTGTAGACGAAGAGTTCTTCCTGATCGATTCAGAAAATTCTCTGAAGCCTGAATTAATTCACCAAGGGATAGTAAGGAAAGTAAGCACGGCTAGTAGGAAGTGCAGTGATATCATTGTGAAAAACTTTTTTTTTCTTTTTATTAAATTTAAATATCTTCTAGGTTTATAATCTGTGCTAATTCTTCCACTGTTCTCCCACAGCCTCCCACCCCAGCCAGCCATTCATGCCCTCTCTGCCCTACTGCGTGCCCCAGAGGCTGACCCCGACAGGGTACCTCAGGCACGTTCCACGGCTCACACAGTAGAGTCCAGCCCCACTGAATTGCCGGTCCCTTCTCTGAAGCCCCAACGTGCTCTAGCCTGTAGTCATCGACATCTACAACATTCTCCCCATTGGCCCTTCCAAACCTGTTGGGCAGAGCTAAGTCCCACTCACCATTTAGGCCTCTACTTAGAAGAGCACTTCCTCTAGGAAACATTCCCTGAACTTAGGCTGTATTTAGAGCTTTTTCTGAGCTCCCAAACACCGAATTTCCTAATATTCTATTAGACTTGCTGGTTGTTTCTAAGTTTTCTCCACTGGGACTATGGAGTTCCTGGAGGACAGTGGCCACGTCTGCCTGGTGTGCTGCACTCCCAGGGTCCAGTGTAGTGCTTGCCATACGTAGGTACTTAACAAATATTAATGAGTCAATGAAACACTCATCAGTTCCCTTTAAAGGAAGAAAAGTCAAATCCCATATAAAATTTTTATTGAGACCTGATTGTCAACTTCGTAGTTGAAATAGGTGAACTTAAATGTGATACATTCAACAAAATATTCTAAGATAAATATAAACTACAGAACAATCTTCCAAAGCAAGTGGCAAAGACAGAATCACTAGAGAACAAATACACTCCAGAATCACTTGGAGACTGTTATCTAGACGTGAACTTTCCAATATAGTAAATGCTATCTACTTGTGGCTATTAAAATGAAAATGAATTAAAAGCAAATACAAGTTAAAATTCAGTTCCTCATTTACACTAGCCACCTTTCAGGTGTTCAATAACCACATATGGCCACTTCCTACCATATTCGACGGCACAGGTACAGAACATTTCCATCACTGTAGGAAGTTCTGCTGTACTGTCTAGAAAGTTGAGATCCTATAAATAACAGTACTCAAAAACCCCTGTATATTTGAATCTTTTCTTTGTTTTATAAAATGGCAATGACACTGATCACGTTGCTGTGAGGATGAAACAAGATCTTTAAAAAGACTTAGCTCAGTGTTTGATACCTAACAGCTGATCATACAGGCTCCTACCTTTGCTCAGAGTACGCTGTACCCCGTGTTCCCCAGTTGTGCTAAAAACAGTGGTTTTAGACTGTTCTGCACAAGACAGGCCAAGGGGCAGGGCCTGAGCGGCACCTCAGGCCTGTGGGGCGCTGGGTCTCCCACCTCCTGACTTTTCAACCGAAGCGACTTCAGACTGAACTGTTACAGATTGAGTTTCCATTTCAAATTATTATTATTTGTTCAATAAAGGACTGTGAGGTTAAACACACAAACTTAATGAAAAAAAAAAAAAAAACCCCAAAAACAAAAAACAAACAATAAACCAACCAGTGTCCTGGAAGATCCGTCTCCAGCCTTTATGAACGGTAACAAGTAAAGCCCGTCATAACCTGACTCCTCTGCTCTCCTCCCACTAGTGTTTCAGCCATGCTGAGCTGACGTCACCGGGACCAGTAACAAGTCAATTAGAAAACAGAGCAGGGGCGCCTGGTGGCTCAGTCGGTGAGCGTCTGCCTTCGGCTCAGGTCGTGATCCCGGGGTCCTGGGATCGAGCCCCGCATCGGGCTCCCTGCTCCGCGGGGAGTCTGCTTCTCCCCCTCCTTCCCGCTCATGCTTCCTTCTCGCTGTCTCTGTCTCTCTTTCAAATAAATAAATAAAATCTTAAAAAAAAGAAAACAAAGCAAATGACTTTGAGCAGGAATCTTTGGCTCTGACGAATCAAGAGACGTTATCAATACTGGTAAGTTATTTGTATTTGTGGAGTCAATGCCAAAACTGAAGTGACCAAAAATTAGCCTCTAAGAATAGTCCGCACGGAGCCACTCCCAGTGGGAACACTGTCAAACAAGCTGAAGAAACACTATTTCGTCACAACCTGAAATGGAATCTGCTACGACCTGTTACAACCAACGGCAGCTAAAGCTATGAGTGAAACACACACACAAAGGCTCAGAAGACTGACAAGCTTCTGCAAATGAAAGCCCAGGACGTTAATTCCGCAGGTACTCTGGGGAAATATCTGAATTCCACAGGACACGGAGCCAAGAGTGTCAACAGGGAGTTTCATTCACTCTTCTGGACTTAACCTATATAGGTTTGAATGGTCTTGAAAATTAGCTTTTGTTATAGATGTGATAATGTTCCGTAACGAATTCAACCTGATATTACATGGCAAATAATGTTTTCAGGCAAAACTTATATTTCAGTAAGGTCATTTTTAACAATTAAGTTGTTCAAATCATAAGCAATGTGAAGGTGTTTTGTATATATTGCATGCTGTCAAAACTTAAAGCGTTAAGCATACTTACTCTCCATTTCTGCACAAATCTACAGCAGATTCATTTTTCTGAGCTCAAACCACCATACCAGCAGCGTTTTTCAGGTCTCAATACAAGTGCAAAGGAAATGTCTATATTTGAAAGTCCATTTAACTCTGTGATTGAGGAGCTTTGCCTTAACCTTCAGCTGGAAGTGACTGATCTGATAAAAGGCAAATATCAAGAAGAGGATCTAATGCAATTCTATAAATCCTTTTCAAGTGACAAATATGTTCAATTAAAACCATGATAAACTGGTATCATGAATGGATACCAATATTTGGCATTCGTATCTGGGTGAAAAGACATTTTCAAAAAAATACATAAATCTCATTATACATCAACATTCACGAGGGAACACTAGCAATTGGTTTTGACACTAAGGAATATTAAACCATGAACCTCAGTAAGTGAAATGTTGTCCAAATAAAGTAATTCCATTCTTCTTACCAGTAGGTCTATATTTTAAGCGTTAGACTACATTATTATATTTTTATCAATAAAAAATTTGTGGAAAATTTGTTTTCCTTATAGATAGACGGTAGATAGATGGACAGATAGTTTATTCTTCATTTTGCGTCTTGGTCTACAAAGTCGAAAATACTATCTGGCCCTTTACCAATAAAGCTTACTGACCCCTAGACTAAATACTTCTTTAATGACTCTGAAAAGTTTAAAAGATAGATAAAAGTAAAGTTTTCCTTTCAAATATGAGTTATGCTCAAAACAAAATCTATGGCTGCTGTATTTTTTTTTTAATAGTAGAGAAATGCATCAGAGTACAGGTGATTCCCAGCAGGGTACGAGGCTTTACTCTCAATAATTCTATAAAGAGAATTCCAGTGGATTTTCAACAAGCCCAAGCTCCAATCATGGGTCTCAGAATTTTGCTTATTGAGAACTCTTGAGGCAATATTTAATGTTAACTAAGTATGATATGTTCCTGTGATTATATGTTCCTATGATTGCCTAAAATTGATGTTGATAGAAAGATGCTGGAATAAAATCTGTATTGAATCTCAAGCACAAACATCAAATGCACAAACAATAACAGAGTATTTCAGCATGAAAAGTTCTTAATATGCTATTTCAATTTTGTTCTATTTCATCAAAATGAGCACCAGTAAAACATATTATGTATTTATATGTGATGTATAGACAATCCACCAAATTGAAAAATTTATAGATTAAAAGATTTAGAAAGTAACTGAGTGTACAATTCACAAATAAAGTTCTTAAAATGAAATTTTGTGCCCTTGTGCCTTTTGTGTAGATAGGGGAAAATGTCATTCATGAATTGCTCATATTTGATTTCTTTATGTTTATCAAGTTGAACCAAAATTGGTTATTTTAAAAACAACAACAAATATAATTTCCTAAGATTAGATTATCCATTTTTTGCTTGGATGAACGAACAGTTGTACTCAACCAATCCTATGTTCGCACGAACAAGTCTTTCATGTGCTGAACTTGCAGGCAGTTTGTCTTGGCCTGATAACGAAACAGATGTTTTCCTTAGTGATTTTGCTAGCTTTATTAGATACAGACCCACCTTGGGATCCAGCTACGTGTGTTCTTTAACAAACTGTATTCATCTCTGGAAAACAAAGCCTATCAGATTAGCTCATCCATGAGCTGCTTTAATTGGCCACTTATTTTAAATCAAACAGGTGTGATTCCAAACAGTTACTTTTATTTTATAAATATATTTTATTGAAAACATGTCAAGGATGTAAAAACCTCCAGAGATAAGACAGTGATGGCTCACAGGGAAAGCTGGGGAGCTCACAATTAGGAGTAAGAGTTGCAGAGCCAACAAGTAGACACAGAAGATGACACAGAAAGTGGAGACCATCTGGGAGCACCAGGACTTTGTCTGCATCCACATACCTCACTGTGGTTTGGTTTAATTTTCTGTATCCTCCTCCCAGATTCTGAGGAACACATTTGCTGCTTTCTTTATCACTGTGCTCTACATTTCATTCTTCTAGAATCCCTGCTGGGCTTTCTTATCCTTCATACTTACCTCTTTCTCTAGCATTACCATATTCTTCCCCATGCCAGGGCTCACCTCTACCAAGGAACAATTCAACCAGCTTGTCCTGCCTAACTCCTCCCTCCCCTTCCCCTACCTGCTTCCAAATATTTTCCCTTCTTCCTTTCCCTTCCAGACTTCTGGAAAAACAGTCTATCATTGCTGCTTCTACACTATTAACTTCCTGATAAACCCTCTATAACTTGGCTCCTGCCCCAACACAGTGATGAAATTATCTCATCACTGGCAAATCCATGAATGTTATTTTCTGTCCTAATTCCACTTGACCTACTTACTGTATTTGACACTCTTAATCATCCTTTCTTTCATTGTTCATTTGACAAATGATGTGATGGGGTGAGCTTAAGGTCCATGGGTTGTCAGTGTATACACGGCCTTAGGATGATAGAAAGAAGCAGTTGAGAAAGATGGAACTTGCAGGAGCCTAAACGGTATGGATAGTGGGTCTACATTTATCCTCCAAACACAGACCCTGTCGAGTGAAAGTGAGGTGCTATTAATAAATACGCTAGGACAGCAGGAATAAACCAGGATGGTCCTGGGCAAACAAAGAAAAAGGTGACCCCAAGTATTGGAGGAAAAAAGGGCTAGCTGGCTCCACACCATCAGGAAACCTTGGGACACTGAACTATTCAAATAGTATTCAAAAGTTATGCAAATAACGCGCTGAAAGAGATTAGGCCTTGGTATAAAAGCACAGGAGATAAAGGGGTTGTTTGATCTCTATAACATAGAGTGGACTCAGTCATGGAAACCATCACTTTCACTGGGTTTCACCCACCTCCAATACTGACTTCTACCCCCTAAGATGTATTTTTCCATCTTACCTCCTGGCCAACCCAGCCGTCATAACCCAACATGAGGCATAAACTAGAGCATGGTAGGCAGAATTCTAACATGGTCCCCAAATTCCCCAGCCCCTGGTGTGTAGGTAGCCGCTCCTAGTTTTGCAACCAAACACTAAACTAGCTGTTGCTGGGAAAAGATCGTGCAGATGTAATTAAGGTCTCAATCAGTTGACCTTAAAATAAGGAGACTATCCCAATGGGCCTGACCTAATCAGGTACCTTTTAATAAAAACCAAGAGATTTTTTTTTGCCATTGTCCACGGTATGAGCCATCTCTGGGGACCACACAGCAGGGAACTGTGAGTGGCCTCTAAGAGCTGAGAACAGTACCCACACGACAGACAGCAGGAACACAGAGAGCTCAGTCATACAGCTGCAAGGAAATGAAGTCTACCAATAACCAGTAAGGCTTGAAGAGAACCCCGAGCCCCAGACAAGAACACACCCGACCCCTGAATTTCAGCCTGCGGAGAGCCCGTACCAGACTTCAGGTCTACAGAAACTGTGAGACCACAAATTTGTGTTATTTTAAGTCATTCAGTCTGTGGCCATTTGTTACACGGTAATAGAAAGTGAACACACAGAGAACAGAATGAGGGAAGCAGTTTTACAACTACCTCTGTCAGCTTCAAAGCAAAGAGAATGCGCCAAAGGAGTCATGAAGTCAACTCTTCCCCCCAGTTAAGAACACCCTGGAGGAGAAGGAACCGAGGGGCCAGGCTAAGGCCTGCTTTCCAATGTATCCCCTTTGTACCTCGGTTTCCCCCCATGTTCCCTATTATGAAATAAATAAAAATAAAAATCATCATGACCTATCAGCAAATGTTTTAAGGAAAGAATCAAAAGGAGGAATTCAACAGAAAGCTGAGGCTTATACCCACGTACGACCATGGAGTTAGGCAATTAACCTGCGTATCGTGCCCACCCTACGTATCCTACCGGAATTCCTAAACAAGAAAATCTCCAAGGAAACAGGGCTTCTCCAGGACACCTCCAACACTCTGACTCCCAGCACTCTCTCCCTACCTTTACTTTCATCTTGTCTCCTTTTTCTCTCTTGTTCATTCAGAGAGTGATCAACATTAGAGGAAAAAAAAAGGAGCTTGTGACAAGGAGTTGGACCCTGGATTCAGGGAGCAGGAACAGCACTGTGTTCAGTATCGACACATCTTGAGTTGTAGTAACTCTGAAAGCAGAAGCATAATAAGATGAAATACCAGAGCCCGAGAGCAGTGAGGCTGGCTTGGGGAAGGGAATTACATGATTTCTGTCTTAAGCTGAACTTGAAGTGTCAATGGGACATCCAGGTCAAAGAGTCTAGCAGGTACTTGGCACCCAGCTGTGTGACCTGAAGCCTCTTGAGGCCTCTGTGTTCTAGTCTACACGTTGAGAAGAATAGCTGACTGGCTGTGTGTGGGGAAGGTGAAAGGAGACTAACATCTATGCAGTACTAAGATACCGCCCAGCACTGAGCCAACCCTTAAATGGTAACTATTACAATTGTTGGAAATGGGGGAGGTGAGTCAGAGTCAGGAAAAATACCTATGAGGAAGTTCTTTCAATAGTTCAGGCAAGATATTTTATTGACATACCCCATGGGTTCTTATCTTCTTCACAGTGATTCCACTCTGCCCTATCACCCCACTTCCTTCAGACTCCCTCCTCTCTGGGCCCACCTGCTTCATTCGTGGACTCCCCAATTCATCCTCAGTTCCTGTGTGCAGCCCACTTGTATTTCTACATCTCCGGCCCAACTTAGCGCCCCAGGCCTGGTGATCTCCACCTCAGACGCGTGAGTCTTCCGCTGACTCTGCTCAGGCTCTTGCCCCACTGACTGTGCTTTCCAGAACACAGTCAACATGGAACCTGGCACTCCTCTCACCTCTCTAACTGGTAGGGTTCCCTTCAGTCTGGCTGAAGAGAGGAGAGACACATCCTCAGGCAGGAAGGGCTGTGGAAAATGGCCAGCATATAACCACATTCTGAGCACGGCGAGAGGGGAGAGGAGGTGGTCCTTGTTGGGACCTTGCTGCTGAACAGGTTATGTTAAGTTGGGGGACTATCTTTGAGATGGATGAAAACGACTGGCAGTGGCTACTGTGAATACAGAGAAACAGTCTGAAAAAGAAAACAGACACATGGGCACCCCAGAGGGCTCAACAGAGATCCAATAATAGGACGCCTTTAGTCAGGTTTAGACCAGGCTTCTAGAGGCATATATAGCAATGGAGGTAGGGAGAGAGGGTGCTAGCGGCAGGGCCAACGCTGGGGGGTGGGTAGGACTAGAAGTAAAGGAACACCAAAGCTATTATCAGAAGACACCCCTAAAACCCAGGCCCGGTGGAAGCCAGACGACTTTAGAATTGGGAGAAGTTAAGTGATGGGCATTCATGATGAGGATGGAGAACAGGAAGGAGAGAACAGGAAAGGACTGAAATTCACTGAAGAGTTATGGTTCACCGTGTGGCAGCCAGCAGTCATTGTAAATGGACAAAACAATGCATAAAATCATGTCCAATGACAGATTTCGAAGTGTCCAGAAATGAAACCATTTTCTCTGATAACATCTTAATTATGACTGCATATATGTCTGGTTTCATATATGGGCAGTCTCCACTTTCCTCCAAAATGAATTCCTGGAGAATGCATCATAAAAGTCTCCCTTTTTTCATAAGAGCAATAAAACCATGGGTTGTTACCCTCCTGGTTGTGACTTGGCATTAATTGCAGATAAGACCAAAAATAAATCATAAAAGCAAAGATACAATAATAAACATGCATAATCATTTAAAACAGTAAAACTGTTCCAGATTATCACAATGAACAATTTTGGAGCAAAAGTGAACATTCGAGTTTGTGTAGTCTCTTCTGCTCCTTCAAAAGATGAGACTCAAAACTACAACAACAAACTTATTTCCTGATGCCCAGTCACATAAATGTTTGCACAGCCTATTTCAAAAGAATCCCATGAGGTGATCCATTGTACAGGATACTTTGAACATAGAAGGATATACAATTTACTTACAGTGAATCTACAGAACAGAAAAATGCCACCGGACTGGATCATAGTTTTGTATTATCTAACATTAAAATATTAGCTACAAATAGCTACAACGAATCTTACCTTGTGATACAGTCTCCACTTCAAAAAAAGGAAAAGGAATTCTTAGCCAACTCTTTACATGACAGAAATTGAAAACAATCCAAGTGTTTAACAATGAGCAAAGAAGGGAATGTAAACTTAATGAAATGTTATATAAGCTTTAAAAATGATAAATATGCGGACAACAGGGAATCACAGAAATGTGTATTCGGAATAATGATGAAAGTGAATATAAATTAATAGGTGTTCTGCAGCAAATTCAGAGAACAATATAAACAGCTGAAACTTAACCTTCATTGCATATATATTTTTTTCTATAAAGTTGTTTCATGTCCATAATATAAACCAACAAGAGGCAAGCAGATAAATGAGCAAGCTGTTAGGCAAGTTTGAAATAAAGCTTTCTTTCTCTTGATAAATTTCTTTGCAGCTGGAAATAGGAGCAGGGGTTTATAAAATCATTTTACTATTTGTTTATTTTAAAGAGAATGATTAGAGCACTTAAGTATTCAAAGAATGCCCTAAAAACTTTAGTTTCCAGGCCCTTGAGAAAATAATCCTTTGAATTCTTTTTGTTCATCTTCATTTCATTGCTCATTACCCTCCTATCCCCCAAATAAACAAACAAACCAAACTCTCTATGTCTCCAAATGGAAAAAGAAGTCAGAGGGGGTGGCCTGAAAGTCTTAGAGGAAGAAGAATAAGAATATTCATCCACCTTTGCATTTCTTTAAAACTTACTGAAATTTATAATAAAACAAGTAAAACCAAACCAAACCAAAACAAAACAAAAAAACTAAAGGGGACGAGTACGACCTTAAGAAAAACTGAACTGGGAAAAAAAAAAAAAAAGAAAAGAAAAACTGAACTGAGAATACATAGAAAAGCATATAGATAAGAGTATGCTTAATCAGAAAAAGTGTATCTATTAATTACAATGATAAAAGATATTATCTTAGCCCAGCTTTATAATCCAAGAAGCAAAAAGAATTTTGGGGAGGGGAAAGAATGGGGTAACTAATTGTACAACTGACAATTAACCAGAACCAATTGTAAAGTGATTTAAAATGGTCTTTCACATCAACTTTATAAGGATTAAAGTTCTATCAGAGAAGTGGGCTTTTAAAGCTTGTCGATCCATCTTTAAGGTGCAACAAAATACATCTTTATTCAAAATACATCTATCTATTCTTCAGATAATACCATATTAAACTTTCTGCAATCCATGATTTATCGATAACACAGCTGTGAGTAATGGCAGAGGACCGGCTGAAGCATGGTCTCAATTTCTCCTCGTATTAAACCAGACAGTGAGAAGACTTTGTACTTGGATTTTTTCTGAACTGTGACTGACATTCTCTCACCTACAGTGAATAAAAAAGAGGCAGAGCGCTTCCACAGGCCACCGACAAGGACATGGCGTGTTAGGAGAAGCACCACAGCAGAATTTTTGGGCAGTCTCAATATTAGGAACAGCTAAGTTCCTGAGCGCAGACTTTTTAATCCTCCACAGTTTGTGTAAATCGTGTAACTGATAGTATTTCTGTGTTTGCACTGGCTTCCACAAAGCCAGTTGTCAAATATTCAGTGCCAGTCAGACAGGCTTATATGACTAGAGGACCTGTGGTTTAGATAATAACTTCACCGTTGGCATCATCTTATTTTTTCTACTTTAATTTTCTTTCTCTTGATTTCTTCAAATGCATTTTTAAAAATCCTGCAGTTTGCCCATTTGCCTACAAACTACCCAATACCTGAGTGCAGGAATAAATAAATGAGTTGTGTTCATAGTTAAAATCACAGACTCATGTCACGTATCCAAGTGCTCCATACGTTGTCCCAGGAAAAGAAAACTGCTTCTAATGTTTATACTTTTTAATGGCTCATCTCTCAAAATTATTCTCATCTCACAAAGTCAAGTGAAACCCAGCAAGTATAAATACAAGAAAAAATATATAATTACTTTCTTGGTTAAAATATAACCATCAAGTTATTTTTTATTTACATATTAACATAAAAGGAAATGCCACAGACTAAAATTCATGCAACATTCTTCAACTGAACACCGTTTCCCTCATTTGAAGATACCATGTAAAACAAAGAAAAACAACTAACTTTCCTTTCCCGCGTCACACCATGTGAGTAACTAACGTACCCCGTTAACATGAATGACATGGGGGAGAATGAATGAGTCATGACGGATCTGTTCCCATTTTGCCACGGAAAAGCGAAATGAGTATGACCCATGGTAAATAAAATATATTGTGCCATTCTGTTTATTGTTCCTATTCTCGTGAAAATTTGCACTCTGCTCTAAGACAAATGAAAACTAAACTGCTGGAAAGTAAAATAAGAAGCAGGGAAATGTTTAGCAGACATTCTCTTGATAACAACATTCCAGTCATCAGAAAACGGAGCCATCCATAACTGAGAAGCAAATCGCTGAAGTGACTTAAAGACTTTCAAAGTCATAACAGGGAAGAGACAAGGCTATGAAGTTGATAAGGAAATGAAAGAAGAAAATCAACTTGAAGTATGTATTTAAAAGGCTTGAGCTTTCTGGCTTTCCATACCAAAAACTAATTTACAGAAAGAACACAAAGGCTGTCCATGTCAGAACTCAGACGCTCAAGGTTTCCTGAGACTCAGCCAGGTAGGAACAGGAGGGTGTGAGGTTACACCGCTTGGAGCGCCCTGAGATTCAGTTCCTCATAGCACTTCACCATTAAATTAAGGCATTGTTTGATCGGACCTACTGAAAGAAACATACCTGTCTAGGGCTTTAAATCACCTCAGAGTAAACACATTTAAATTGGTATCCAAGGGGTAACAAATTTTCATTTGTGTGTGTGTCTAAATTGCTACTACTTATTTTCAAAGGCTAAAGGTAGAAAAAAAAACTGAATTACGTATTGAGAAACACCTTCAAACTTAAAAAAAAAAAAAAACTCACATTAAACAAACTGCTAATACTTTGCCCACGTTTATCCTCATGCTTTCAACCTTAGATCACTCTTTCAACCAGTATTTAACCTGAATGATCTAATCAGAAGGCAACAAGGATGATTAATGCTGATGCAATGTAATTCCTGCTCTGCTCTAGCCTAAAATATACTGGACAGATGTGAGTTCCCCGTGAAAATCATGAAATGCTGCAGAGCTAAATACCACCAACACAAGTTAGAGAAGACTGGAAAGCGCACAGTTGCGGGCATTCCCACAGGCACGCGGCTGGGTAACCGGGGCTGCACGTGAGCGCACGCTAGGAACACGCTGAAGCCCCCGCACAGCAGAAGTCAGAGAGCGCGTGAGCCAGGCTGCGGAGGCTGCGGTGAGCAGGAGGGGATCATCCTCCCCCTCCTCGCACACGCAAGAAGCCTAGTTTACTGGTAATGGTTTACAGCTAAGCCAGCTGACCCAAACTGGTGTCAGGTCCAGCTATGAGTCAAGCTCTCTTGACAACTTAAGTCAACAGTTTGGGCGCAGTCAACCCAGCACTCACCTGAGTTCTCGCCACCAGCTATTGTTTAGAATGAACTGAAACTGATTACATCTCCCCGGACTCCGGGCAGTGGCCAGGCCGTAAGAGTCTTAAAGATCATTTACCCCCTGTAAATCATGCTCAAAATTAACTGTGGCAACAGGCACGAACCTGTGGAACGACTCCAGACGATATTTTGATGTATTTATTCTTCAACAAATTGTGTAACAAGATAATGTTTTACACCATTCCAGAGATTAGAAAATTAATTCTGATTTTCCGCGCAACAAAATGTCGTATGTGGGGACCTAGGAAAGGGGAGGCAGTGCTGGGAGTCAGAACCATTCCATACACTGGCAGCTTTTCTAAAATGTGTTGGTGGGTCCTTATGAAAACATACAACTTCTGCTCAGGGGCAACAGGGGCTGAAATTTCTTTCTGCACAACTATCTTGCCCACTGGCCCTTCGAGTCCCTAATCTATTCTTTGTTATGCTTTCTTTTCCTTTAAGATATCACAAGACCCCAGCTGAATGCTAATTTTATTTAGGAAAGAAGCTGACAGGCATGATCACCCAAGGACTCTCCAACAGAAATGACTTCATGCAGGATTAAGCACCAGTGACCAGGACTGTGAGGAATTCCAGGAAAGCAAAGGTTTACAAGGAAGAGGAAAGACTAAAATAAAATGTTTGGAAGACTGGCACTACTGGGGGTTGAATTAGGGTGGGGAGTGAATAAAGAAAGGACTAGAAAACAGCGATGAGAACTCAGGTCGGGGGAAAAAAGTGTCTAATTTCAACCCCAACTGATAGCATCACTCTTGGAGACATTAGTGAACCTTGACTAATATGTAACTGCTGCAGGGGCTCCTGGGGGGCTCAGTTCGTTAAACTTCCGACTCTTGATTTAGGCTCAGGTCATGATCTCTGGGTTGTGGGATGCAGCCCTATGCTGGGCTCCACCCTCAGTGGGGAGTCAGCTTGAAAGTCCCCCCCCCACCCGCCCGCTTGTGCACATGCACACATTCTCTCTCTCAAATAAATAAATAAATCTAATGTGTAACTGTTGCATATTCATTCTGCTCTCCCAATCTTCTGGATGAGTTCTGCCAACTGAACTATACTTTTAACCTAAGGAGAGATTTTATAAAAATCTGTGAGAAAGAAAATAAAACAGAAAAATGTCTTCAGTGTGTTTTTCTTCCTCCACACTGATCTTTTATATATTTTAGATTAAATATAAGCCATGTGCACTGGCTTCTGCCTAACACGTATCAAATCTCTTTATTTTTTAAGTATCGCTCAATGACTGTGTTCTGTGTTGTAGGGGTGTTTTGTTGTTATTATTGGGAAAAAAAATAGCAATCATTTAATGTAATGAGTGCCAAGCACTGTCCTGTCTACTTTAATGCATATTATCTCATTTAAATATCTCACCTGCCTTAATGAGAAGGGTATTATTATCCTCATTCTACAGATAAGAAAACCAAGGTCAGAGAGGTTAAGTAACAGGTCAATATCACAAAACTAGAGAGGATTTAAACTTAGTTTATCTGACCCTACACCTGTGCTCTCAATTACTGGGCTAAATTAAAATCTCTGTCATCAGTGCTCTGACTTTGATTACTCCCACACAAAAGTTCTCACTTGCAGGAAAATTATGACAGCACCTCACTTAATATCTCTACCAAAGTGGCTGAGTTCACAAAACACTTAAGCTTGAGCATTCTTCTCTTTCTCCTTTTTTTTTAGACATCATAGTACCTTTGAATTTGCTAGAGTTCCTTTCTGTCAAAAATTGCAGAAATTAGTTGAAGATGTGGGGTTGTCTCCAAAACAACCACCTTATATAATTCGGTCTGACATTTTGAGAGCATGAGCCTTTCATGGCAGCTGGGTGGTGCCAAGGAAAACCAGAGACCGATGTGGCCATTAAATTTATGTGGGAAAAAAAATTAACTTTTCTGGGCTTTGGGTAAAAATGAGGGAAGGCAGGGCTATGATTTTCAAGGTGTCTTCTAATTCCATGTGTTATGATCATATTAATTAAATTCTCATCCTTTACTTTTTTTTCTCATATCTCCCTTAATTTGTTTTCCTGCCCCCCTCCCTCCTTCCCTCCCTCCCTCCCTTCCTGCTTGCTTGCTTGCTTGCTTTCTGGAGGAAAGAATGAAAGAAGAAAAGAGAAAAAACCATTTGTTTCTGATAAGGCTAGCAGCATAGCTTCTAAAACGTTGAGACGGTGTCATTTAGGATATTGGGGATAGAGGAGCTATTTTTACTGTGGAGATAAAACATTTATTGGGTAAAGAAGGAAAAAAATGAGATAATGGCCATTTTAAATACAACGCTTTGAAAGAAGGTAAAAATTAAGCCAGAAGCAACTTTTAAAAGCTTCTCTCCTCAGTGCAGGTTGAAACAAGTAAATTAAATGGGCCGTACTGTTATTTAGCATCTCCTAGTGGCCCTGCTGGCATATGAACCATTTTGAACATCGGCTTTAACAGCTTATATTCCACTTCCCATTGTATGCATGATTCCTGTATCTAATTAAGAAAAAAAAATATTTTTAAGCTCTCCATAATGCACACAAGACAGCAGTTCATCCCTCACAACAGCAGAGCCGTAGGCCGTGCTACGAGCGAGGGGCTTCGGAGGCTCCTGGCCAAGGCGTTATTTAAATTTCCTATATGTAATCATAGCCCAAATCAGTAATATTTATGCTATCTAGCCTCCAGTCTGTTTTTCTAATGCAGAACCACACTCCTTTAGGAACTCTAATTGTATACACAGTACCTGACAAGGCGGCAGAAAGAGTACCACATGGGATCTCCATGTGGAGAAAAATGTAATGTATTCACAGTGCTGTAACAAACAGGCACCCGGATAAATAGTTTCTCTTAAAAGTAAGAGAGAGAAGAGAAAATAAACGGAATAACTGGATGATGACAACTGACACCAGGTAGTTAAAAACAAAACAAAACAAAACAAAAAAACAACAACTATCAAACATACAGATGACAGAGCAAAAGGGAGAAAATAAAGCAGGCTGGATATAATCTCCCTTTGGCCACTACGAACATACACTAAGAACAACATTATATGAGGATAGGACTTCATTTAAATGACCTACGAGGCAGGACTGAACAAAAAGACTTCATATCCTACCTTCACGAAGAAAAAACTCACCATAATAAGTAATAAAAAGTAATGTCTGAAAACAAAATAAAAATGAAAAAGCTTATTGTGTAATTTTAGTCCCTTAAAGGTTTGCTTGACCTAAGAGTTAATCTTCACCAAAAGCATCCAATGTCATAATCTTTGCAAAAAGGTAGCCAATCCTTCTATTTTATATTTAAATATAACTTCCATTTTTTAGAAGCTTATTCCAGTGCTTAGTAACATTCAGGATTTCATTTTTATAAAAAAACATTCTTTTAAGGCAACATAAAATAAATAGCCATGAGCAAAACTGCAACATATAGATATTTATACTTTAAGGATCAACTTTGGTTTTAGCACTTTGTTTTAGGTAATTAACAGCAAATCAGTTCACTTGGAATCATCTTGTCTTTATTTTTCTCATTAGCTCTTATAGCAAAAAAAAACGAACTCTGAAATCCTATCTTAAAACACACAGTGTGGACCAAACGGAGACTGTCTGCACATGCTTGACGAAATTATTAGATTTAGTTCTCTTTGCTGACATTATTTCTAGAAAAATAATCGTGGGCCCTATGTTGAGCTGTCTAAATAAGAAGTTCTATTAATCCACATCTCTTAAGCAGTGAATATTCTGGCAATTCATCTGAAGAAGGTGTCACTTCATTCTGCCCTTTGTGCTGGTGCACAAATGCTGCAATGGTTTCCCCAAGGGAGACCATACAGAGAGAGCAGAGACTCCTGTTTGACCCCTGCTGGCAATCAATCTATGGCCTCAAGCACAGAGCTCGACAGCCCCTGCAATTCTATGTTAGCTTTTGTAACTCTCGGTATTATTCTTATTCATATAAATGTCAAATTCCTATCGGTAACCTGACCCAAAAGTGTTTGTAACCTCAGTTTACACCCTTTAAAACATCTCAGAAGTGGAGGGACTAAATTAAATTTTATATGTTTTAAACTAAACACCCAAGAAAAGGAATTAAAAAGAATAGTTTTTGCTGCTAAACACAGGATACCATGCTGTGTGAAGGTTGATAATTTAAGAAATACAGATGGCTTGGAAGAGCAAGCTGTCTTACGATAATAACGAAAGAATCACAGTCTTTCAGTAAAGGGTCAGCGGTGAAGAATTAGACAAACCAGAGCATGGAAGGCAAGTGACTCTCCAAGACTATTTTCTGTACGATACAATTATTTTGCCTGAAAATATGGCGCATGTGGGCGCTGCTAGTAGTGGGCTGTCTGCACTGAACCAAACCACAGGGGCAGGCATTTCTGCCCATTCCCGAGTCCTGCTATATTCAGGTGATGATGCCGTCCTAAGGACTGGAGAGAAGTGGCTGCGATGCGTCACGGGACCTTTGGTTCCCCTGACCTGACCTGGGACTATATTCTTCCCAAGCCAGCCTGCTTCCTGTAGGCTTTTCTCCTACAAGACTCTACAGGACGCCCCCCATCCTACAAGTGAGCCTGATGATGACAACAGAACTCATTCAACAAAGATGTAATGGGTTTGTGTTTGTAAGCACTGTTACAGGCGCTGGAGATACGCACACACGAAAAGCCTCATCGAGTTACATGGGGCGGGTCCCTAGTGGGGAGACCATACACCCATGCACAGCGAGGTAAGTACCATAACAGCAGTGAACTACAAGGAGGTTAGGTATGTAAAATACTTTGCAAAATGGTGGGCGGTAGAGATCAGTCAGTGGTAGGGGGTGTAACTGCTGCTGTTAATCTTTCTTACACTGAAGGCAATGAGGGAGCCATGGAAGAAGTTTTGTAAAAGAAATACAGGGTTTGTATTTCAGAAAGAACATTTCTGGCAATGAAGGGAAGAAGGGTGGATTGTAGGGAGTGAGCCTGGAGTGGAGGAAGGGATTTGGGAGGTAACACAATTCGAAAGAACTTTCTCCCTGAGCCACCGACAATGGGGATGGGGAGGCGGACGTGAGTCACTGGGCAGACCAAATTCATGGGACCTGGTGGCAGACGAGATTGGGTGGGAGAAGGCAAGAGGCAAGTCCAAAGAGCAAAAAAGTGCCTCTGATTTGGCTGGATGAATAATGGGGACTTTTACTAAGATAAAGAGCATGGCAGAAAGAGTAATATGAAAGGTGGAGACCCAAATGGAAAGTTCCCATTCAGAAGCCAGTCAGACAGACGGACGGATGTGATGGAGGGAAGACGGGGATGGAGGGCCAGAGGGATGTTGGGAGGGAGGGACTGGGACCCAAAGTGATTCAAGGAGGAGAGGGTTGGCCAACGAAAGAGAGAAGAAAAAGAAAGATGGAAGGCTGCCTGCTGGAGTCCACAGTTTGGAATTTAACCAGAGCAGCTATAATGAAGGAACGTGAGGAGAAACCAGTCCAGAGGATCAAGGAGTGGAAGGACAGTGGGGAAAGCGGAGGCAGGCAGCAGGGGAGATCCTTCTGCACAGAAAGTGGGCCGTGAGCAAAAATACAGAACACCGAGGTAACAGAGGTAAACACAGGCTCGGTGAGGGGTTTCTGCGGAACGGCAGTAACTGCAAAGTAGAAAAGAATAAAACTCATCAGGAGTAAGCTAAGAAACGGTAAAGAAACCACAGAATTTTTGAGTTGACTGGAATTTAAAATCATTTAGCTCATCTTTTTTATCTTACAGACAAGGAAACTGAAGGAATGCTAACTCACATCCTGCCATTACAATTAGAAATAGCGGGAAAAGATCTGGATTGTCCATCCTAAGTAATATTTACTAACTAGGGCTGCCAATAAACATTTAAAATATTGCCTCTAATAAGTCACAATGAAAAAATAGCTTAACAAGGATTAATAAATGACCATGTTGTATTTTTCTCTTTAGGGTTAAGGAGTCTTCAAAATTTTTAAATTTACTTACTCAATCTAAGTTCTCTTTTATAAAGATAACTGGGAAACAAGAAAAAAAAAATGTCTTGAAAGGTTTCAACCGATTTACATAGGTAATTAAATGTTCCATTGTGGGGGCGCCTGGCTGGGTCAGTCTGTGGAGCGTGGGACTCTTCATGTCGGGGTTGTGAGTCTAACCCCCACTTTGGGGATAGAGATTACTTAAAATTTTTTTTAAAAATCTTAAAAAAATGTTCTAATATGAATGTCACTAGGGACAGGAGAATATAGTTTCTATATTTTACAGAATAAAGATGAGGCTTTGAATTCCAGATATACCACATATATCCCTTCTCTGATCTTTAGTTTCTCAACCTAAGACATAAAAATAGCACCACATACTTTGCAAGGTTATTGGGTGAGCTAAGTGAAATTACGAATTTCAAAGAACCTAACACCCCATAAAAGGCACTCTACTTAGAGTAGAGCTTCTTGAATTATCTGTGGTTAATAACCAGTCTTCCCTCAAATTCATTATGGACTGATACATTTTAAAAGCACAACGACAAAAGTGAGTTACTAGAAAACATGTCATAAATTTGATGTCTTGCAAATGCTAAATTACTGGGAAAGTTCCTAAGTGCTTACTTTTGATTTCAGTAATAACGTTGTACATCGATGACAAGTTTGCAGACGGGCACTGGCCGATGAGCAATTTTTTGTGCAGCACTTCTCAGAGCAGAGCACGTACGATCAGAGAGCACAGCAGTGAAAGACCAGCTCTAGTACTCGGCAACCTGGACTCGAATTCTTCTCGACCACCCACTACCTATACACCTTCCTGCTTGCTGTTTCCTCATCTGTGAAACGCGGAGGAGGTCAGCAACACCTCTCTCGGGGGGTTGTACGGATTAAACAACTTCCTACATACCAGCCAATCTGATATGGAACGTTTCACTATTTATTTATTTGGAATATTTTAAATGCTCAGTATTAGAAATTAATATAATTATTATTTGAAAGGAGTGAGCATTAGTGTGAGTGTGTGTATATATAGTACACACACACACTCACTCACATACACACTCACACACTCACAAACACATACTCACACGCTCACACTCACACACACACTCACACACACACACACACACACACAAAGTCTTGGCTCTAAATATTTTTATGCTAGTGTTGTTAATTTGTGTATTTTTATTTATTTCTTTTTTGGAAAAACAGATTTTAGCCAAGGAAAATGGAAAATATTATGTCTTTTATGTACAAAAACAGTTTTAAAAGTCATTAAAATTTAATCAATAGCTGTTTTTTTTTTAAAGCTCTCCAATGTACCAGGATTCTTAAAGTTCTCAAGAGTTTTCCGTTAAATTTAGTTTCTTTTATCATTTTAAGTACAATTCAGGGAATTATACTATAAAACTTTCTAAGATGCAATGTGACTTTTTTCTAAGTAGAAAAATGGTCTTCAAAATTTAATTATATCATGATTCTTGAAAGTACAACTTATTTAAAAGGGAGAAGGGGTGCCTGGGGGGCTCAGTCGTCCACCTTTGTCTCAGGTCATGATCCCAGAGCCCTGGATCGAGGCCCGCCTCAGGCTCTGGCTGTGGGGAGTCTGTCTGAGGATTCTCCCTCTCCCTCTGCCCCCTTCCCCCACTAAAATAAATAAATAAATTCAAAAAGAATAAAAGGGAGAAAAAAAAAAACCCAACTGGAACAGTTGATAAGAGTTAGAACTGGACAATTACATTTTTTTTTCCAGAAAAAACCTCAAAAGAATAATGTATTTTTCTAATCACACAATTAAAAGACTGAATCACAATAAATTAGGAAAAAGTATATGAAAAAGAGTCATTATTGCACAGTTCAACTAAAATGGTATTTTCTAAAAAAAAAAAAAGTTTAATGCTTTGTCTTATTTACATGGCTGGACTGAAACCATCTTGCTCTAAATAATAAGGGAAGAGAAATCTGTTCATTTTCAAGGCTATTATCAATAAGACACGGCTGGTTTCATTGATCAAAATAGATTTAATCCCTTTTAGGGGCAGTTCTCAAACTGTAACAAGAGAGCATTTTAAAAAGCACATGAGGTAGCAGAGACTAGGAGGGCCCTCCATTCCCTTCCCTTATTCTCCCACAGAAACAGGTTTTCAGCCATTTACACGGACGTCTGGGAGACACTATTATTTCCCGGTTTCCCTGGCACCTAGAGATGGCCATTTTCTACTCGAAGAGACAGTAAGTGGAAGTGTCACGTGCGACTCCAAGACAGGAGCTGTAAGGTGCACCTTTCTCTTCCTCCTGTTTGCTAGCTGGAATGCCCACCTGAGGGATGGACTGCAAGCAGTCACCATGGACCATGACCCAGGAACTCACGGACAGCTAAGCAACAAGAAAGAATCCTGGGTCTGCGCTACTGCGGACCATCCCACCAAGTGCAGGACGACTACCTACTAAATGTTCTGGGGTTTTCCACCTACTTTGTTGGAGATATTTTATGTTTCTGGTCATTCAGAGCCCAAACCAAATCTATCTGAAGTTGATAGTACAAGTGACAGGATCTAAAAGTGCGGCATTAGTTTAGCTGTGCGGCACGTACTGATACTCTCACTGCAGACCGGAAAGCTAATTAACGTTCTATGTTGGGCAAAATGTTTGGTCAGATTGTCAACTGCTGAACCTCGGTAGCCAGACCAAGCGTCAACTAAGTCCACAGAGGCAGAAGTGCTAGAAAAAATCCGGAATGTTCAATATTAGCCTGCTCCTTCTGATCGCTCTTAGCAACAAAGAACTCAGACTATGAGCAGCCAGCTGCAGGCTGAGATTTAAGAAAAGTCTCTCTGTGTTTGTGAGTCATAGTTTAATTTGGCTGAGAATCCTGTGATTTTGAGGTGTGCAAGTCTGCAAAAGCCACGCAAAGCAATTATAAGCATTGACTACAAGGCCATCGCCACCTAAGATAGATTAGGTGCCCCATCAGATACTGACCCAGTTGCCCGGCAGCATTGGGATTAGGAGTGCTTCAGATGGCTTCCAGGAAGTCGTCGCTAAATTCAGAGTCGGGGGGAAGGGCATAAGGTTGAGGCCAATCTTCTTTATCCATTCATCTGTCAGTCCCATTCCCCCATTTTTAAATGGGACTTTTAAAAATTATGTTCTAATTTCTACTCCACTTTAAATGGGGACTTTGGACCTTCTGAAAAGGAGAGAGCATCGACCATAGACCATGCCTGTACAGAAGGACAGGGTAACTAGATGGGGCTTGGGTTTTCCCTCCTAGACAAAGGTAAACTCTGCATGTAGTAATAAGGGCGGCCAAAAGGGTGAGACCGTGGCAGACTTCTGTTTTCCAATCTCACCTCCCCTTATTTCCAACAGAGCCCCAGGTTTTCATTTGGGCAGAAGGCCACTTCAATTAAAGACTCCATTGCTTAGCCTTTCTTTCTACTAAGTATAGACATGTGACTAGGTTCTGACCAATTAGATAAAATCAAAGTGACATGTGTAACTTTCAAACAGGGTTTCAAGGGGAAGAACACATATCCTTTTTCGTCCCTCTCCTTTCTACAGACTGGAATGCGAATTTGATGGTTGGAGCTGAAGTACCATCTTGGGCCATGAGATGAGAGCTGTATCCTGCATCCCTGATATGCTGGAGCCTTATTACAGCTTTATAGCTAGCTCTGGACTTTATTTACATGACTGAAAAACTTCTACTTTCTTATGCCATTACTTTTTTTCTGTCACTTTGAGACAAACCAAACTACACCTTTTATACACACAAATATACATATATACACATACGTGTGTGTAATCGAGGTAAAGCCTTTCCCTACAGATTTTATATCATAAACAAAATCAAATCAATAAAGTGTAATTGTTTAAAGAAAGGAGACTGGTTTTCTGTAAGACCCGTAATTCAGTATTTTCCTCTTGTCCATGGAAAGCCTATAATAAACATTTACACTCTGCCCCCCTATACTAGAGTTAATATTGGGGTTTTACTACACTTACCAAACATTATGGCTATAAGTACTTGTATAATATGAACCATGATTTAAGAATGTCAGTGCCCAGAAGACAGTCATCAAGTTCTACTTAGCTCTTAATATTCTACACCTAACAAGTGCTTGACATATAGTCTATATCCAGTAAGTATTAGTTGAACAATTGCAAGACTTTGGCTCCTTTGAAATTCATATTAATTCACAATAATTTTTTGGCCCTACTTCCAGAATTTAAATTGGTCAGATCTTAATAATCCAAAATTCAATCTTTAAAAACAATGATGGGTTATATTACCTAGTCTTTTTCCTATTGTTTGCTGCTGACTTATTATGGTGCCTTTCAGATATTACTGCGAAGTCTCGTACAACATTCCAAACTACATGCACTGTCTATGCTCCCTTGATTTCTTCCTGGTTTTTGATAAGAACATAAGGTCCTAGATAATCAGGAGGCCTCAGGAAATGTCCATCAGAGAACAATGAGAGGGATGAGTATGGGAGGTAAGAGTGGCCAATAACAGACTCTCCTTGTGTCAGCAGCAAGTGATGAATGGATCAGTGTGAGGAACTAAGGCTGTTTAGGGGAGGGAGTCTGAGCTGGATATTGAATATATTTGGTTCCAGGAAGGAAGGATAGAAGGACGTAGAAATGAGGACTTATAAAGTTTTTGCGACACAGCGGAGTATGTAGGACAATAGCTCTGCCACATGTAACCGTTAGCACAGCATTTTATTTTACTTGCACACACACTTCATGAAGACACTCTGCAGTTTGTGGTTAAAGATGTTGTTGCAGACAAACCAGTCATTATCTACTTGTAGTTTGTCTCCCTGTGCTGACCATCAAACACAGCTTCTTTATCATCCCCTTGATTAGTGACTTTCCACCTGGATGGGGAGTGAAAGCAAAAAGGAGGGGATACTGACTACAGAAAGAGTAAATTTTTGGAAGAAGGTATGTATAATTTAAAATTTTCTAATAATATAGTACAATCCTTAATTAGAAAATTATGATCATTCCTAACATTTCTAATAAGCCTGGAAAGGCTAGATGCCATAGTAGCAATGAAAAAAAGTTTGGAGGTTCACAGGCTGGCATGTGAGTCTGAATTCTACAAGTTATTAGCACAGTAACTTTGGGCAAAGTCACTGTGTGCCTTAAGTTGCTCACCTGCCAAATGGGGTAATAATATTTTCTATCTGTTGTGAGCCATTGTGAAAATTAAATGAGCTAATCTACATAAAGTACTTACCACATTGCTTCCAACATATTATACACTCAATAAATACTGCCTTACAATCACTGTTAGCTATTAGCCAGCAGTTCCCAGAACACAGAATCTCTACGAATGCAGAGGATGACGTTCTACTAAAGGGAATATATCGGTTTCCCTGCAAAGAGCAGGGCATTTTCTTGTTTATGAAGAGAGAACTTTAATTAAACCAGACTGAGAAATATTACTCTAAGCCTTAATCTCACTGGTTCCAGAGTGCATGCCACTCGCTGGGTGAATACGGTGTGCCTGCTTCCTGCTCTCCTGCCCCCGGATGCTGGGTGGCAATAGGACAGCAAACGGGGCGGAAGACGACAAAGTGAGCACTGTGCTGGGAACCGGGAAGGCAGTCAACAGAGGACCACAAGGACGCTCGGGCAGGAGACGATACTGTATCTCAGCAGCTCCTCAACGCTTACGGTATTGGGACAACAACCTAAAGATACTTTGTTTCCCCTCCAGAGCTGCCGGGCCAGTGTCCGCTCACAAGAGGCAACTCTAGTCGACAGCTGACCCTTACCAGTTTCATTTTCCTAAAACTGCTATGTCCCTTGGCTTCCGTGGTGTCATTTCCTCCTGTGTCTGCTCCGACCCTGGCCTGACCCCACCCTTTCAACCTGTCACAGGATCCTCTCACCTTTACTGTACCGCAGATACTGGCGTCCCCTGGTCCCTGTTCCTAGCCTGCCATTTTCTAGCTCCTGGATGATCTCATCACCCACGGCTTCATCTACCACTTAAAAGCTAATTACTCCCAAACATTTAGCTCTAGCTCCCCATCTCCCTCCTGGGCTCTTGGCCTGTATTTTGTACAGCCCGCAGGGGCTCTCGCCTAGATTTTCTTTTCAAATTCATTTCTACTTTAAACTGCATTTCAAATTCAGTATGTCCCAAACCAAACTCATGTCTTCTACTCAAGTTCCTCCTTCTTCTCATTTCCCCTCTTGGTTAACCACACCATCTTCTACTACATCTTGGGATAAAATAGCAAAAGCCATCCTTGACACTCATGGATACCTTCCTCGCCCTCCCTCCTCAGCACACACTGTACTTTACCTCACCAGTACTTGTTGAGTCCACCTCACTGTCTCCATCGCTAGAGTGACATGCCTTAGACTGGAACAAGGGTACAGCACGATGACTGAGTTCTGGCTCAGAAATCACAAGGCCTCAGTTTTCACCAAGGTTCCATCACTGACCACCTGACCGTGGGAAAATTCCTTAACACCCTTGGAACTTCAGGACTGAATAAACTACCCGACACCACCGTCCTCATAGCGGTGCTGGGCACAAAAGTAAAACTTAAAAATATTAGCTACTGGTTTTATTACTATTACCATATTAAATATTACTACTGGTATTGGTATTATTGCATTATTACGGTGCTGAGCACAAAACCGATAAATAAAAAAAACAGTGATTAAATCCATATTATTAGAATCAGTAGGAAGAGTGCTACACAGCAGAAACCGAAGATCTAGTTCTATTACGCATTAAATCACTGTGGGCTCTCACCAAGTCTTTTTAACCAGTGTGAACCCTAATGTTCACTTTAAAAAGTACAGATTAAAAATACCTATCCTACATATTTGGCTGGGTTTCTGCGACAACATCATGACATAATACATGAGCCCTGTGGAATATGAAAAGCGCTCTATCAATGAAAGGAGAAACACTTACTATCAGTATATGATTTCACAATATGTGATTTGACCCTTATGTTTACAATAAGATGTAGAGAAAATGCACAAAGGATTAAGGGAAGGTAGCTTCTCTGTTTCTGAAGGGAATAACACAATCGTATCATAAAGGAAAGATATAAGGTAGAAAGAGATTAGGAATGATGAGATTTCTCTCTTGACCGGGCTAGACAGAAAACGTAAAGCTAAATCAATAGAAAATGTAATTACCTTCAAGCCAATGAATCACATTTAGGGTAATCCCAAAATAATATGGTGTTTAGCACAGGATGTCAGTATCTTCCAAATATAAATATAATACTATGGTAAAAAAGAAAAAGTGAATGGTTTTTCTTGCTACATAACTGCTCAAATGATGCACGTTCATTTTCTTCAAATAAATGTAGAAGTAACAAGGGAGACAGAGAAAGAGAAGAGAACGTCACTACTTCAGAAAGATATCTGACAAGAGATAAAATAGTGAGCAAGGCCTTAGGGACACCCAAAATAACAACCTAGTTAAAGATATTAGAAATGATGAGATAAAGCCAGAAAACAACTTTGAGGGAAGTATTTTGCCTAAATTATCTGGGAGGTGGTTATTCAGTGAACAGAAACACATCTGGGAACGCATCTGGAAAGAAACTTAATTACCTAATCCTCGCCAATCATTTTTTTGTTTTGTTTTTGCAATTTCTTTTCTTCTGTTCTGACAACTGTTGCTTGTGTTTCCAAGCCACTAGGAATAAAACTAGATATAAAAGATGGAATAAAATACAAATTTAGCACAATTTGGTCTTTTATCAGATTGTGTTCCAGTACGGACATGTGGATGACTGGAAACTCATAAAAAGAAGAAAAAGAACTCAGGATGTTAATGAGTTAGCATTCCCCATCCCCCACCCCCGACAGACTGGAAAAGTAGGTCACAGGATAGGCTGGGCGGTACGAGGTAACTCTGGGACTCACTGACAGAAATCATCCTGCCAAAGCCATCTCCCCGACTTTGGGCCCTTGTGCCCCTTCACTGCCTGAGTATACAGTGGAGAGATCGGAGGACAGAACTTCTCTGCAAGGCTGCCACCTCCCCTCCAGCGAGTTCTCCCCGCTAAAAGGTTCCCTTCCCCCGAGTGCTCCTTAGTTATTGGTTGTGGCGTTTCACGGGGGCAATCTCTGGGTGCAGGAAGCTTGGGGGTGTGCATGGATATCATGATGCTCAAGGGTTAATATTCTGTAGGCAATGTGACAAATTAATCCAGAATTACACAGCACGCTGACAGATGATAATGGCAAATTCTGAGATGGATAATATTATGGCATTGGAAGTCCACACAAAGATGCCACCGTAAGGCATAACTTAAGATCTATGCAACCTGCAGGTAAAAACATAACTGGTCATTAGTTCATTCAAAATGTATTTATCGAGTGAGAGGGATGGATCTTGTCTCCCAAGTTTAAGGTCTGGTTAGCATAAACCAAAAGGCCACTGGACTTCCAACAAAATAATCTCTGAAAACAAATAGATCTTTTAATATATAAACTGTTTCATGTCTTAAAATGTATCTATCAAGAGGACATTCTTACGTAGTTTTTTCACACTTTAATGTGTGAATTTGAGGACTCAGAGTTTCTTTTACTTAACATGAGAACATATGCCTGAGAGAACAACTCTGCATGTTGTCATTTTTTGAATTTATGTGAATGTATGGTTTTATGCTGGGGAGTGACTGTAAATTCAATGCTGCTCAAATGAGGAGGGCCCAATTAAAGTCTACGGCCAAGGTCCCAAGGCCCTAGGAACCGTAATTATATCACCCTCAAAACAGCAAAGTGAAAAATCCTCTCATTGGAAAGTAACTCTTTCAAAATCACATGAAAAAATAAAAATAAACAATTCAAGTTTCATGCTTTTTTTAAAAATCCCACTAATAGCTTAAAAAGATAACAGAAAAACCAGTTCAGGGATAATCAATAAAAGTAGTCACTCTTATGAGGTATTGATTAAAAATCTTCCTGAAACCAGAAATGCCCCTTTGCAAAGGTGGCTTCCTTCCGTATCCCTGCCGCTTGCAGTATACAGTTCAAGAAACCATCTTCTCTGTTCATAATGAAAACATCAACTTAGTTAATTTTCCAACTGGATTAATCAATCGGAATAGAATAATTTAAGTCATATGATTGTCTGCTCATGACCAGCTGTTTTAAATGAGTATGTTAAGTAATTCAGACACTTTTCTTTGCAAAAGGTTGCGTGAGTTAATAAATTCCCATATGCCCCAGCATGGGCCAGCACCGCTAGGTTATCTTCAATCCAGCTGCTGGTATGGTAATCGCTGCCAACTTTTGAACAACTGAAGAGAATAATGAATCAACCTCAGGTTGGCTCGTAAGTAAACTTCTGTTGCTCCCAGCTAAAACATGGGCCAGTTTCAACTGTAAAGAAAATTAATTAAAAAGGTTTCACCTCCACTGTCTCAGAGATACGGCATCACGAACATCGCTGAATTCGTAGTTTAAAAGCCTGCAGCGCAGTTTGGAGGTCAGTGTTCAATGCGATAGGTTGTTTTCAAAATTGGATTTTTCGGTGCAACGGGTTAGGAAATGCCCCATCCCTAATTCATAACATGAATATATAAGTCTCCTATTGGTGAAGGGAAAAAAAAAAATCAAGATTCTTAGTTGTTAAAGGCTCATTAGGAAAAAAGAAAAAGGCTTCAAAAGCTTCAGAGGAAACAAGACATTAGTACAGGAGCTTAAAAAGCAGATATAAGAGGAGAGCACCAAATAAACCATTTGAAATCAGGGTCGACTTACGAACGCACAAAAGCAAAATGACGGTATAAGGCCCTCTTTCTAAAAAAGACAGTATTTTACTGAATTTTGATAAAACGCTGGCCAAAACAACTTTGTGCTGGATCAGTTATCCAGACTAGCGGTTCTACTATAGAAATCTCTGAAACTTTGGTGTTTCCTATAAGTGCTAATCTATTTGGCATAAAGCTGTGCCGTTTTTTTATAGGAAAAGTAAGCAAACTATGAGAGCGGAAGCCTGCTAAAAAGACTTCATTTATTTCTCAATGTTTGTTGCAGTTGGAAATTCCTCCCTAAATGGGTGGACTTCCCCGAAAGGACAGGAACCCTTTTCCCTGAAGAGCAAAGGTGGGTTATACTGTCTGCGCTGGGTGAGCAAGCGAGCGAGCACTGTACTATTCCTACAAGCAACAGGACAGACTAGACAAAAGATAGAACTTTACGGTTCTGATGAGCTCTCTAAAACCATGCAAGGATCACCTTATTGGTAGTCATAATTTAATTTCTTCTTGCTTTCCAAAGAGTCCCTGTAACTTTTATCAGGAATATCATGTTGTCTGCCTTCTACATTTTTCCAATACATCCTGTAAGTTATAATCTAAGTATGGAATTGTATACCGAGGCTGCTTTCGCCCTCACTGTGCATAGCCAATAAAGAGTTACAGATGCTTAGAGATGCTATCTAGACTCATACTCTACCACGCCAGTGAATCATACCACTTGAAACTGACATTGTGGATGGACGGGTTATGGGATGGGGTGTCTTCTCCAGAGATCTCCAATATCCTTCCAGGGATCCCTGGTATTTCCAGTGCTGGAAATATTGGAGATCCTCGGGTACAGTACTTGGTTCTGGGATCCTCCAGACAGTAGAATAGTTCTAGAAAAGCTACACAGATGCCTCAGGGTAACTCAGAATCCAAAGAAAGGACAATGAGTTTAACCCATGAATAAAGGCAAGAGACTATTCTCT